>NC_140923.1:27709725-28012985 GCF_045865225.1 Trachurus japonicus
TTTACTTATGTTACACAATAAATCAGATCTGATCAAATCAAACTGTCGTGGTTTGGGTTTGTTTCAGTTTGTTTCCTGTTTTATTGTGAAATGTTCTCATGTTTCTTCCTGTGGTCTCGACCTGTGATTTCCTCACGTATGTCTTTGTGTGATCATCCTACCTGTGTCTCATTAACTCAGTTCCTGGTATAGGCAATTTAACCTCCAGCCCTGTGTCAGTTCTCTGTGTTTCGTCTGTGTAGGTCGGCTCTGTGATTCTACACTGTATCAGTTCTTTGTTAGTTCACTGTTTAGTTCCCTGTGTTTCTGCTGCCTTTTCATGTTCCTCTTTGATCAGCTTGCCATATTTTGGATTCTAAAGTCAAGTTTTGTTTATTCCAACCCTCTGTGTCCTGCGTCTGCATTTGGATCCTGCATAATAATAATAAAAAACAGAACACAAACTCAGACTGATAAAGCAGATTACGTGAGCTTTCTGTGAATTTCTTCATGGACAATGAACTTGAATGGATACAAATGGAGAGAACTATACAGACATGAGGCATTTACAGTAATCACTATGGGTTTCAACTAACAGTCTCTGTTTTCAGGATGCCTCAAAATACAGAAGAAATTAATCTTTTTTTATTACATAAAACAATAAAATAAATAAATGACAGTTGCATAATGTCAGTTTTGTGGATTTGTGTCAACTGAATCTTAATGAACACAGCTGATTGTTAGATGTGATGTTTAAAGATGTAGGCTACAACGATATAAAGAGATGCTAGAAAAATGTAATAAATGTTTATGTAATATGTTTACAAACATAATCAGGTAGGCCTTACATAAATCTGATTGTTGAAATTTTCATTTACTTGATTTTAATTTATTTGATCTGATGTCAGTGTATGGCAGAGGCCTAACACTGGCATTATAACATTAGCCAATGCTCTGGCAGCAGACAGGCCTCTACAGCAACTGCACTGCAGTGCCAGGTTACGTAACTGCCCTGTCTATTTGTGTGTGTGTGTGGGCTAAATGATACGTTCATGTGTTGGGAACCGCAGGAGGAATGAATGCTCCGACTCTTTCATGTCTGAATATTTGTATGGGATATGGGACTTGTTTTTCCAGACAGGATTTCTTTAATATTGTTCAGTATAGCCTATATAATCAGCAGCCACTGAATCTCCGCTGAGCACTGCATAGATTCATTTTAGATCAATTTTGTTAACATATAGTCTCCATATTTCTGTCATTTTCTTGTCAGTCTTATAATGTAATAATCACACACGCGCGCGTGCGTAATTATGGAGATCTAAAATCCAGCTCAGGCTCAGGTGTGTTGATCGATGTGAATTCATTTTCTTTTGTGGTGTTTGTTCTTCTTATTGCCAGTAGTAATTAACAGTGCATATAGCATTTAGGAAAGTGCTCTCCTTTACCCCATTCATCATGCAGCTAATGCAATTACGTAAGGACAGATGTTGCGCTGTACTCGGGTTATTACGGTAACGGGCCAACAGCAGCTCGGTCTGCAGCCGGCCACGCCCCCTCCTCTCAGTCACTGTCAGTCCAGGAAAACCCGAGCAGTGTGGCTGCTAACTGCTCTCCTGCTGCTGTGACGGACTCACCACACAACTGACAGGTGAAAGACAACGCTTCTGCACTGTCATGTCGCTACTGTGAGTTGTGCAGCTTCTCGGGGTCTAGCATGTGGCTGCCTGCCAGGTCGCAGGGTGGACTAACGTTACCAGCTGCGTTAGCTAGGTGAAATAAGTCGAGCTAACTGTTGGGTCATTATAAAGTGATGCTTCTCGCTCGGTAACTTGCGGTAACATGTTAATGTGGAGAAGTAGCAGCACATTCAAGCTCGTTGGTAACGACTGTTGGTAATAATTTCTAACTCATTTCTAACTGTCGGTAACGTAACGTTTTAACGTTACCGTGCTTCATGGTGCACGTTCATAATGTTACGTCATGAAACACTATACTAGTTGGAAATGCTCTCAAAGACCCAACGTTACTTTCTTCAACAAATTTCCGACTCGGCGGCGCCGCCCACTTCAGTGCATTGAGACGAGACGAGACTGTGTCAATACGGGAACCACAACTTATTAATGCTCTTTTCATTAAGATGAGTTGCTTTTTAAAGTTATAGGCTACATTTGCCGAATTGTTAGGCTAAATGGTTACTGACGCTCACTCTCCTCTCGCATTAGGTTTCATAGAGTATAATGTAGCCTATGTGTTAACAGGAAGACAACATTAAACTGTGACTGTGTGGTGCAGCAGGACGGTCGCTTCAGAGGCTGTTGCATCACCGCGGCGAATAATTATCTACCGTCGTCTTGGCCGTGATTGTACGGCTATACTGCTGTTTGTCACATTGTGTCGGTATGGACACAAAGTGCCAAACACACTAAAGAGCACTGAGAAGAGTTTTATAAATAGGTGGCGTGACATTAAGGGCTGGATTCCTGACCTTGTGTCTATCGGAGCGGAGCAGTGCGCAGACTCAGAGGGAGCGTTGGGGTTCAGTGACTGTGGATGCGTTCACCTGCTCCTCGGCCTGCAGCAGCTTTCACTGCCCTGTCTGCTCCTATGTGTATGTCTGGGCCCCTGTGTGTCACTGTGCTACCGAACTAGGCTCCTTTTTTTTTCTTTTCATTGAGCAAGTATACAGAACAGCACATCAAAAAGCACAAATAGTCAGAAGCATTGTATAATGATTCTAAAATACAGTTTGAAGACTGAACTAGGCGACTGTTCAAGTATGTAGTAAGGCTCTGATCTAAATATAAAGACCTAAATCTGTTGCTTTTGTAAAACTTGATCCTCTATAATATTGTACACACATACATTGTGGTGGATGATTACAACAGACATCCTCATACAGTGTTACAACAGTTTGCACAACTCATGTCTCAATCACCTGGTGAAACTGTCTAAAAACCTGTCTTTAACATTTAACCCTTTGTTGTAATCAAGATGAACAAAAATCCACACAGGATAACTAATAAATGAGTTAATAAACCAAACTCAACCACCTAAATGAGAATAACAAATTAGACAAAATCAAAGGTTAATATCAACCACATACTTAGTGCAAAACAATACCACATCAAAAGGAGGTACATCTCTACTGTGTTTGCTCAGTGTGTGCTGCCTGTTAAGGACACTGTTGCCATCTGGTTTCATCTCTATATGTCTGCTCTTTCCCCTCTTCTTACACAAACAGTCAAACCAATGATGAAACCTTATCACTCACTCAGTCATAGACTTTGTATTGACAGGGCTGGCCCTGCTGCAATCATAGCAGAAAGGAAAAACAAATAGTGTGTAGAAGTAGAGCATTGCAGTGGCACACAATGCATCTCAGGAAATACTTCTCATACCAACAGTTCAGCCAGTGGGTTAAAGTTCCTCCATCCTTTCTGTTGACAGAATATACTGTCAGATCAAAGTGTGTGTGTGTGTGTGTGTGTGGGGGGGGGGGGGGGGGGGGGGGTGAATTCCTCTGAATTCAGAGAAAGCAGGCGTCATGTTTACACGTCTCTCCTCTTTGCAGGAGGCAGGGCATCCATTAACATTGGAGAGATCTTCTCAAGATGTTACCACAACACCTGAAGCAAATCAGAGTCCTAATGCTGAACGAAAAGGAGAATTTAGAAAGAACGCTGTTCAGACTTGAACAAGGTAAAGCTTCTTTTTAACTGCTATTTTTCACACTGATATTTTGTGTGTTGTTGAGAATTTAAAATGTGCAGTCATAATACATGGAAGTCTTCTCACAGGTTTTCTTCATACATGACTGTAGGCTCGCTGAAACAACATTGTGTGTAGTTCTGTAAGTCATGTATGATGCATGTCATTGGAAATGAGAAGTGACTGGACAGTGACCAGGTCAGTCAGTGCCAAGATCCATCATGGCTCAGAGAACAAAGTATAGACTGAGAATCAAAAAGCAGACCAGAATGTTTTAGGCCAAAAAACACTCGGACCATCTCTCTGAAGTCTGCTCCATGATGAAAGTCCTCCCTGGTTTCCTGGATCCTCTTTAAACACTGAGGTCCATTGGCTGTCTTCTGTGTTTGCTGTGTCACCATCAGTCAAATAATACACCAGTTGAAGTGTACGTTATACACATTTTTTTCAGTCCATCAACTAGTCAGAAAAAGCCGTTTATATGGAACTAACCAAAAAACTCAGTATTCCTCCGTTATGGTTAGAGGGTTAGGGGGGCAAGTCCAAGAACTTTGACATATTTGAGCATTTTATTTAAAAAAGTAACGCAATAGTTACTTTTCCTGGTAATTAGTTACTTTTATAATGTAGTAATTCAGTTGCTAAGTTGTAGAGTTACTAGTTACTTTCCCAAAAAAGTACAGGTAGTAACTATACATACTTGTTGTTTTGCAAATTCTGCCAATATTCTGTTGACTGGAAGTGTAAAAATACATGCAATGACCACTTATTGTCCAAAAGCCATGTGAAAAACAAGGAAGTTATTTTTTAAACTAATATATTTATTTTACTGGAAACAGTATAAAGCTCAAACATTAATATTTGTTGGTACTGTAGCTACTTGAAGTACTTATATTGCGGTGTTACGTTGCATCATGCAGTATTTGTTGTTAAGTTATGAAGGACAAGTGTTGTTTGTTTGTTACCTCGATAAATTTAAAATAATTTCTATTTAGATATTAGTGTACATTTTAGTCATTAACATTAAAAACACACTCTTTTTGGAAGTAAAACAAGAGTAAAAAGTAAAAAAACAGAATTCCCAAAAATTAAAATGGAAAAAACGGAATTTGGGGAAAAATCAAACTGATTTTATCCACCTTTTTCCGAAAGTCAAAAACGTAGCCTGTTTTGCTCTTCCGGTGGAATTTTATGTTTACGTTTCCATGGTTTCAGTAGTCGCGGTAAATGTTTTTTTTTTTTTTTTTCCAATGAAAATCTGTAAAATGCATGGATCATCACACCAGCTTTTAACAGTGGATATCACACAAATTGACATCCGTGTTAAAAGCCAGCGTTAATAGATTCATGCGTTTACCGCAACTATGACAACGACTGAAAACCATGGAAACGTAACCGTACAATTCCCCCAAACCGGCAAAACCGGCTTCCGGGTTTGCCCATAGATGACGTTCGGAAACTTGTGGATAGGGCCCTACATATGGAACAAGGGACATGGATATGACCACTTTCTAATATTTGATGACTTGGTGGTTTTATAGACACTTACATACTTAATACTATGACATTTACAGAGGAAAAGGATGCAGTGATACTGTGAGACTCATTATGAAGTCACATATGAAATCTTACTGTTGGCAGGAACACAGTGTTCTTAAAGCACAATTCCAATTAACACCAACAATCTTGCAACAATGAGCTTCTTCTTTAGCATGCATCACCATGCAAACATGTCTCAAACTGTGCATTTGATCATTTTCTATTACTGGTGGTTGTATTGTCTGTGATGAACAGCATCACCATCAACTTCTCTCAAATCCTGATGTGGACAGTTCTCTGTATGTTTTAGGGAGAATGTTTGATTACACACGGAGTCTAGTTCAGTTTAGGCCTGTCTGTTAGTGTGTGTGGCGAAAGAAGGAGCCGCCTGCTGTGTGTTGAGGAGACAAGTGTCCCTCTTGACATTAACAGCGCTCTGAACCTGATAGGGATTTTGTGAGCTGCCTATGAAACTGGACTAAATATAGCCAACTGTGAGGGACCAGGAAGTCTGACATTTCTCATAGATCACGCTGTGATTCAGTGTGAGTCGGCTGTTGTGTGAGGTATTTCTCTTGTTCATTTCCCAGGGGCAGAGTTGTGTGTCTGAGTGGCTCTGTACCAGCCAGGGTAGAAGCAGAGAAGACATCAGTTTGACTGTTGTATGTTACACACTGGTGCACAAACTGAATGAACCCTTTCAAACATGTCCAGACTCATGGTAACCACAGGTTCAAACTGAAATAGCTGTATGTGGTGTGTATTGGTTGCTGGCTTTTCTCAGTAAATAGTCACCACATTAAACTTATTGGTCATTTACACCATCTGATTTTGTTGTTTTGTAAAACTTTACCTTAGAAGTGTTAGAGTTATGTTAAATAATCGACAGATTAATTGATAATGAAAATAATCATTAGTTGCAGCTATAGTAACTCATTACGTTTGCATTTGTGTGTATGGGCTGCTGTGGCTCAGCAGGTAGAGCAGGTCGTCCACAAATCGGTGTCTTTAATTTGTCCTAATGTCCTGGTTCTGCCTGGTCCACCACCACCGTTCAGCCCGGTCACACGTCTTTTATTTTGTTGTCTTTTGTGTGAGTCATGAGCAAAGCTTCTCTGTGTCCTCAGGTTTTGAGCTGCAGTTCCGTCTGGGTCCGAGTCTCCAGGGCCGGAGGGTGGTGGTGCATACCAACTACCCAGCTGAAGGGCAGAAGTTTGAACGCAACAAGTTCCGTGTTTTAGAGTGGAACTACCCATCAGGGAAGGAAGATGACTCTGATAAATTCTGTGCTCTGGACCTCAAGACCGCCGGGTCCTATCAGTACTACTTTGGACGTGGGTAAGACTTCCTATTAACAGCTACCATACAGCAACATCCCATGGCCCTCACAGAAGGATCACTTTGGGAGTCCCTTCTATGACTAATTGTCGGGTTCAGGTTAATTTCCTGTGTGTTGGAGTGGTATAAAGTAGTTTTTTTCTCCCACAATGAAGAGAATTCAGCTCTGGATGAACTCAAAACTGCAAAATATAAAAGCAAAACAAATACATTCAAATGAAATTGGTCAATTAGTTCTAAGCTTTTAGATTTTCAGTGTATAGTTTCGTCTTCTTGTCATCTGAAGCCCATGGTTTTCTTTACACTGCTGTGGCTTAATTTCATTGCTTTCCTCAGAGACGCTCATTACCAGCAGTGTGTGTTATTCTCTCATGTCTACCATCAGCATCTCAATTAGTTTTGCTGAAATATTCTAGAAAGGCAGGTGAGGTAATATAGGAGGTAATAAAGTACACCTGAGTACTGAGCTGTAGTGGAAGAGCGATCATGTCATTTTGTAAATAGATTTTGTGTAATTACACAAACAACAGAAAGCTGTTCACATGACCCAGATCCAGCTGTTGTCTATTGATTGTATGTGTGGTTCATGAAGTTCATGCCAGCACGGCCCTGTGGTTTTCTGTTTGAACTGAACATGATGAAATGGATTTGGATTGGCCTTGGTCCACATCCCGCCGGTCACTTCCTGCCATCTGCACTGTCTGTCTTTGCTTTGCCTTGCCCTTCATACTAATTGTGTGTTTCAAGTACTACAAAAAACACTTTCACCTCAGCCTCTAACCATCATGTAATTGCCTCTGGTGTTGCAGGGACACAGAGCGGTCAGGAGCAGGATACATCGTGGTGGATCCTGTTCTCCGTGTCGGAGCAGACAACCACGTGCTGCCTATGGACTGCATCACCATCCAGACCTACCTGTCCAAATGCCTGGGACACCTGGATGACTGGCCTGATAGACTGAGAGTAGCCAAGGAGTCAGGTGTGTATTTAGTACTATACAGGTCAGATGAGTCCTGGTCTGGACAACAGCCTGGTAGGAAAATAAAGTAAATAAGCATATCAACTAATCAACTATAAAAGAAAGTATCAAAGCTTCACGCAGAGAAATGCATACAGCCCGTAATCAGGAAAAACAAATTCTACTTTTATTTGAATTGTCTGAGTTTCTACCTTCTCATTTGAGAGAGTCGTTGTAGCTGGTGAATTGAATGTTCATAAAGACAAGCGACTGTATTTTGTAACATTCTATTAATCTACATATAGGACCTGCACATAATCATGGCCATATCTTGGATCTGGTGTCAATATTGTCACTTTATTGAACATTATTTATCTGACCACCTACTGTATGTGTTTTATGTTACATTTGACAGTTTGTTCTAGTGAGCCAGTAGATCAACCACAGATGGTGTATTCTCACCAGGTGCTCACATGTTGATAAGTGGCACACCACCTACTCATGTGGAGATTAACAATTTTTACACTACTTTTCACACTCGCCCATTCACACACATATTCACTTATCCCTCCCTCACATACAGTCTTTTATTTACTAATAATTTAAAGACTTTTAAAATCGAGTCTAGTTTTTGTGCAAATATAGATGTCACACTCTGAAGGTCTATTCTCCAAGCCTTTGTATATAAATCTAAAACAGCAGGTCCTCCTCCTCCTCCTATGCTGCTACTCCTGATAATAAAAGGTTAAGTGTGCATGGCATTCTTTAAGTTCTTAAATGTTAGTCTAGTTTTTTGTCCACTTACTGTATAGATATTTTCAACAGACCCCCCTAGGGCTTATTTTTCTATTCTTAAAATCTGCCCTAGCAATATACAATGCCAGGGGTTAGAGCAGCTCTGCTTGAGGAGGTGGGGTGAACATCTGGATGGAGGTAGTGACGAGTTAGGCCAGATTCCTCATCAACAGCTTAAACAGGTCTTCAGGAGTACTACTGGATAATATATGTCCTTATACTGAGGACTCAGACCCTTTAACTGGAGAGCTGGTCCAGGAAAGAGACCTGAAAGGTCTGTTGGATCTAACACCAGCATACACATGCTCTGACATACATGATCCAGCTGCTCCTCCAGATGTATGATCAGCAAAAGACCATGAAGTTATAAATGCAAGAATCATGTGTTTTCCTTCTCAGAGATCTTTATAATACTCTTCATGAATCATGAACCTTCAGATTAGATTGTCTAAGGTTGAGGTTTGCACTTCTTGTCTTGTTCTATGACTGTTGCATCTACTGTATGGCAGTGATAAGTTAATTCTAGTACAGAAGAGACTAAAACAGAAAGACGACCAGGATCCCCGTCTGAAACTGGAGAGGAACCCTAGAGCTCATCTGAAGTCACTGCATTATATTGACAGCCAATCTTTGGTTTTAGTATTTGACTTTAGTTCTACTGCCAATGCAGCTGTTACACCTTATCAGGGTCTCTCAATATACAGAATGTTTGTTACCTTTACTTTTATCGAATTATACAGCATGGAATGTTACTGTATGCAAGGGATAATGTAGAGTAACTGAGGTTTTTTGTTATTTCTCCATAACAACTGACTAACTCTACATTATGCCGCTTATTACACAGCTTATGAGTGAAATAATTAATTTGAGACATAATGTTGATCAAAATACGACTTTTATTGATTTATAAATTGCATCATTTGGTGCATCTGCAAGTCCGGTCACTTCTCTGCTGTTTTGCTAAGCCTCCTCCCCGTCGTGTGCATTTGTTTTCAACAAAGCCTTTGATAATCAGTCAGTGGATCAGTGGATTATCATATACATGTTATGATGTGTATATTTGTGTAGTCTTTTTTTTTTTTTTAAACTTTATTTTTATTGAATCATTCAATTTACAATATAATGGAGAAAAAGAAAAAGGAACAAGAAAGAAGAACAAGGAAGAAAGTGCACAGACGGAAAAATGTACGCAAATATATCGTTACACAGGGAAAGATATAACATTATGTATATAAGCGGTAGATCCAGGGTTTAGAGTTACTTCAATCATTTTTGTTCTGTTTATCCACAGTCTACTCTTCTTGTCAAAACAGGACTAAACCATTCACACACTAGTGTACAACAAGACTGAGAGAGCACATCAAATAGGACAGTAGAGGGCACTGTACTCAAGCAAAAAATAAAAAAGTAAATAAATTGAAAAATAAAAAGATAAAACAGAGCACAAGTTGTGATAGTGTCGCTTATTCAGGATGAGCTGTCCATTTCCTCCATAATACAGTGAATTTGTCCATGTTCAAGTTCAAGGAAAAAGTCAGTTTTTCCATGTTATACATTTGTTTTACAATTGCAGTCCACTCTTCTTTAGATGGAGACTCTTTCGATAGCCATCTTCTCGTAATAGCTTTTTTAGCGGAGACCAACATTATTTTAATCAAATAATTATCAGTAACACTGATTGTGGGGGAAATATTACCAAGATAAATTGTACAAAAATCATGTTTAATCTCAAAGCCCAATATTGAATTAATTTTCACCACTACATCCCGCCAGAAAGAATGTATAATCGGACAGTCCCAGAAGACATGGAAATGGTCCACCTGTGCGTTTCCACACTCTCTCCAACACTTTCCATAACTTGTCTGACCTTTCTGAAGCTGTTTGATTTTGGGAGTAATAATATTTGTGTAGTCTTATCTGTCGAGATATCGTAATCTGAAGAGATTGCGGTTTACGGGGCGCGCTTGTGCCGATCTGATCAGAGTAAGAGGAAAAGAGGTTAAAGAGGAACTATGCAGGATATTTACCTTAGGGTTCATTTTTACCTTAATTAAACAGCTCCAGAGTCCTAGTGCTGGTTAAATCAATGACTTGTAACTTGTTCCAGGGAGAACGGAGGCTCTCTGCCTTCAACCCAGTGTCCCAGCTCTCGTTTCTGCCGCACCGCCACACAAACAAGCCCTGTAACCCGCAATCTCCTGTGTATAACAGATAAGACTACACAATATACATACTAGGGCTGGGACGATATGCTTTTCTCCCGATTCGATTCTTCTACGATTTTTTGGATGGCGATTCGATTTAAATTGCGATTCTACGATATTGCAGATTTTCTCGATTTTTAGTCTGCATTTTTAACATTTATCTGCACACAAATACTGTAGGAGCCTATAAATTAACATACTCCATTATAAAGTGAACTTACTGTAAACCCTTTTCAAAACCTGGACTCTCTGTATGTAAAAGAGGCTAACAAATGCACATTGCACAATATTAAAAGAAAAAAAAATCATCGATTTAAAAATCGTCAAAAAACATATTGCGATATTTATGTGAATCGATTTTTTGTGTTTCACGGATTGATTTCTCAACGGCTTTGTTGAAAACAAATGCATACGTCTGGGAGGAGGGTTAGCAAAACAGAGGAAATGTGACTTACACGATGGACAGATTTATATGCTAAATGATGCAGTTTAGAAATCAATAAAAGTCAAATTTTGATCAGCATTGTGTCTCAAATTATTTGTTTCACTCGTAAGCCGTGTAATAAGCAGGATGATGTAGAGTAAGCCTGGTCTTTATGGAGAAATAAACCCCTTCAGGATGAATGAAAACCTGACACAAAGCAGAGGGGTTCTATTCATCCTGTCGGGGTTTATTTCTCCATAACGACCGGCTCACTCTACATTATCCCTTACTTAATGCTGTCCAAGTATGGTTTTAATAACTGTGTCCTTGTTTCTCTCCCAGGATACAACATGATCCACCTCACTCCTCTGCAGACCCTAGGAGAGTCCAGGTCCTGTTACTCTTTAGCCGACCAGCTGAGCTTCAGCCCTGAGTTCAGCCCAACGGGTCGCAATTACGGCTGGGAAGATGTGGGTGCCCTGGTAGAGAAGATGAGGAAAGACTGGAACATGATGTGCATTACTGATGTGGTGTATAATCATACTGGTGAGTATGTTATTGTATATTTATGTGTCCAGCTCTTTTATTTTCCAGCAAGTTGGTCCAAACTTCTTCCTCCAGCATCTAAAATGTGTAAATGTGTTTCTTTGTCATGTCCAACATTGAGCCAGACGTCATCTGTATTTTGGCTTGTTGGCAGGATAAAAGAAACTTTTTGATGATGTTATCTTGGCCTTTTGGAAACTTTTTCACTATTGTCAGACATTTTATAAACTAAACTGTCACTTGATCAGTCAAGAAAATCATACTTCCCATGCCATTGGTCCACTTGCTTCAACCAATGTCGGAGAAGTTACTAAAAATTGATGATTCTGTGAAACTGAATCATTTACTGAAAGGGGCGTGTTCAAAAAAATAGCAGTGCCAGGTTCAATTATTGAGGTCATTGATTATGTGAAAAAAAATAGGTGTTAAACAGGTGGCCCTTATTCAAGGATCAAGGCAACTGATGCTGCAGATGCTGGCTGTGCATTTGTCCTTGAAAAACAGAGTAAAATGGGTTGTTCAAGACACTGTTAAGAAGAAGAGCATTCTTTGATTAAGAAATTAATAAAAGAGGGGAAACCCTATAAAGAAGTGCAGAAAATGATAGGCTGTTCAGCTAAAATGATATCAAACGCTTTAAAATGGCAGCCAAAACCAGAAAGGCGAGGAAGAAAAAGAAAAACGACTATTCGAAGGGATCGGAGAATAACCAAAATGGCAAAGGCTCAGCCAATGATCAGCTCCAGGAGTATCAAATAAGATCTAAGATTGCCTGTGAGTACTGTAACAATCAGACAACGTCTATGTGAAGCCAAGCTACCACCAAGAAGCCCCCGCAAAGTCCCATTGTTAAAAAAAATACATGTAATGAAGCGGTTACAATTTGACAAATAACACATTGACTGGCCTAAAAAGAAATGGCGTAATATTTTGTGGACTGATGAGAGTAAGATTGTTCTTTTTGGGTCTAAGGGCCACAGTTTGTCAGACGTCCTGCAAACACTGAATTCAAGCCACAGTACACAGTGAAGACGGTGAAGCATGGTGGTGCAAGCATCATGATATGGGGATGTTTCTCGTACTATGGTGTTGGTCCTATTTATCGCATACCAGGGATCATGGATCAGTTTGAGTACACCAGAATACTGGAAGTAGTCATGTTGCCGTGTACTGAAGAGGAAATGACCCCAAACAAGACAATGACCCCAAACACACCAGCAACGTGTAAAAAAAGATGTCAACACTGCTATTTTTTTGAACATTATATTTCTTGACTTTCTGTAAAATATTATCAAATTAAATTACTTTTTCCAATTTTCTTGGTTTGAAATAGAATGTGCAGTGTCCCCAATGCAGTTGTGTTCCTTAAAATACAATTTATTTGAAGAATTTTGAGGTTTACTCACCTTTTTAAACACACTGCTATTATTATGAACATAACTGTATATATATATATATATATATATATATATATATATATATGCAAATAGCTATGATGAGCGTTTCTGCCAGAACGTGCAAAATATTGGGAGGAGTAGATGCAAATAGATTTATTTATAAATATTATTTTTAACCTGAAAGAGATTGCGGTGGAAGTTTTTGTGTCTTTATTTAGCACGTTTGAAAGGCAAGTCTTAACTGGCACAGCTTTGCCACAAATGGCTGCGGATACTGAATTAATATGTACCAGGGCAAAAGCTATATCTGCATTTCCTTGCGTCTGGGTGATTTCCAGCAAACTGTGGAGTTTTCTAGGTGTTACAAGTCCTTTAAGCACCGTTACACACGCTGCAAGTCCGTCGCGCTGCGCTCCTCTCCTCCCTCTGGGACCGGGAATGAGACGTCACCGCTGCCTTCACTCCGTCTGTGATCCCTCTGGTCAGCACCTGCTGCCCAACACTGATCACAGCAGCTCTTCCTCGTTTGCCGAGTTTTTTTTTTTTTTTTACCACCCACATAGATAGTCTCCCTCGTTTCTTCTGCTGCAGCTCGACAATATGTTGATTTGCCTCTTTCTGAACTGAAAGTAATGAGAATATCGCCACTGGCCGAAACCCCCAGTCTCCGTCTCCATTTCCCTCTCGCACCGGCAGCAACGTCACT
This sequence comes from Trachurus japonicus, assembly GCF_045865225.1. Lineage (NCBI taxonomy): Eukaryota > Metazoa > Chordata > Actinopteri > Carangiformes > Carangidae > Trachurus > Trachurus japonicus. The sequence continues at coordinate 27,723,323 of NC_140923.1, forward strand.
CGACTCAAATCGATCTCTATGGCAACGTGCTCATGCAGGTAGCAGGCACACAACCAGCACGCACACATGACTGCACCGAACAGATCGAAACTCTACACACAGACAAACACGGCTTGGGTAACGCAGGAAAGCGCGTTCCTATGGTCTAGTAAAGTAGTGTAGTTACCAATATTTTTAGTGTAATGCGTTACTTTACTTCGTTACCCAAAAAAGTAATATCGTTACAGTAATTCGTTACCCCCAACACTGGCTTCAACATACCTTCAGTGGCATACACACTAGGCCAGCACTGTAAGAACACTAAAGCATGTCTGGAGTTTAACCTCAAACCTTCCCCCTGGTCTGAAGCCTGTAAATGATGGCTGATATCCACCACAATGCACAGAAGTAACCACTAGGGTTGGGTGGTATCCAAATGTTGATACAGTTAAACCTCCTCCACATTTTACCGCAGTATAAGAATACCGTACTGAAACAATAACAAAACATGTACATTACCAACATTAACAAATAGCTAAAATATAATGTGGATGGCGCTGTTTAAAAAAAAAAAGATAATTACAGCGCTGCTTCTCCAACCGATTCACCTGCAGCTGCACAGAGGAGCTGTCAGAGGAGCTCTGCTGTTCGTCTCTCTTCAGCCGGCTGTTTGGCTGCACTTTGTATTTATAAAATGAATCCAACATTAGAAGATCTAACCTCCATCGCAGCGCTGATCAGCTGAGCCACATCACAACGCAGCTGTAACAGCGTCTCTGTGTGTTTTTATAACATTGGCAAAAAAAACATCTGCAGAACAGAAGTTGTGTTTTTTCTTGAGGACCAACTCACTATATGCGCGACTTGCTGTCTTTTCCTCTCTCTCTTCTCTGAGCCGTCACGTGACGACGTCATGTTCATCAACTTTATCAAACGTCTCCTGAAAGGAAAACATGATACTACTGGAGTAAAACTGAAAACTCAACCACACACATGTAGGTGCTTAACATACACTTTAGGCAGTAAAATCAATTATATTTAGTAGGTAATACAGTATATCAGGCCCCTATATGAGTGCATTGCAGGTTTTTTTAATGACGGTAACGAAACTGATACCGTTGCTATTTTAAGATACCGCGGTATACCTTATGACCGTATTACCGCCCAACCCTAGTAAGCACACAAATAAAAACATTAGACATCTTTGATGTTTTATGATGACAGGTCTCAATGAATCTGCAGTAAGCTGCCAGAAACTAAGGTGACACATTTGGATGATGAATGGCAATCATTATGCAGCATATACCATGTAGTTTTCTGCAGAGCATCTTTATCTCTTCCCTCCCCTTGTCCATCCCCCACCACACTGCTTCATTACCACTACACTGCTGCTTGCTCATTACACTCTGCTCTATTCAATAAAACAGTCATGCTGCTCTAACTTTGAAGAATGAGGAGAGTGTCCAGGAGGATTTGATTCACTGGTAAATGACTCAAAACAATTCCAAGATAACATCAGGTGCTGTCGTTCTCACACTAAAATCATAGGTACAGTAGTTCACTGATACCGGCAGCAGCCGTGTGAAATTCTAGCGGCAGTGCTCATAATCTAGCAGTGGTGAAGTGCCTTTACAACATGCCTATTGTTGCTCAAAGGTACATGTGCACGTATATGCTATTTGGCAGTGACGGAACAGAGGTGGGAATAATTAAAAGTGATGCTGATTGACTTTTTATCGTCTCCTGCACAATGTCAGAATATTGACAGGCCTTTGTAATGACAGGCTTATCTGTTCAGTCAAGCCTCAGAAACTTGGGTGTCATTCTTGATTCTGCAATGTCGCTAGAGCAGCACTCCAGACAATTAATTAGAAACTGCCTTTTCCACCTGAGGAACATTGCAAAATGAAGTGATATGGTGTCAAAAGCTGAACTTGAGATGGTCATTCATGCTTTTATTTCTTCTCGTCTAGACTGTAACAGCCTTTTTACCTGCCTAAAGAGGTTGACCTTCTCCAGACTGTACAGGATGCAGCTGCACGGCTTTTAACTCACACTCACTAAAGAGCACACATCACCCCTGTTTTAGCTTCCCTGCATTGGTTACCAGTCCATTTAGAATCAATTTTCTTTTTAATTCTGGTCCTTACTTTTAGAGCCTTACATGGTCAAGCAGCCCCTTACATCTCTGACCTGATTAAACTTTATGTATACCTGCCTGTACTATGAGGTCGTCAGGTCAGAGTTGTTGGTGGTTCCTCACACGCACTTTAAGACCAGAGGTGACCGGTCCTTTCAGACAGTGCACCCAAACTCTGGAATGGCCTGCCTCTCTCTCTAAGATGCTCTGAATCTGTGGACTCTTTTAGAAAACAGCTGAAACCTGTTTTTTTTTTTATTTAAGAAGGCTTTTAGTTAATGTGTTAAATTGTTTTATTCATTGTATTTTTATGTTTTTACTGTTGTATTTTATTTTGTTGTGAAGCACTTTGTGATTTTATCTGTGAAAGGTGCTATATAAAACCTTACTTACTTAACACTAATACACCGCACTAACGAGGGAATCAATTACTGCTGGAGTGCCATTATCAATGAGCTTCCACGTTTGTGTTTACAGATACACTTGCTGGAAAAACCTTCTCCGCAAGCTAAAACTGCACAAACAATATGTCTTGAACACTACCATTAAAAATTCTTGAAGAATGGGGCGGTGTTTAGCTCCGTTGGTAGAGCACCCGCCCCATGTGTTGAGGCTAGTCCTGCAGGCGACCCTGGTTCGAAACCCGTGCCAAGCGGTCCTATCCTGCGTGTTACCCCCCCCTCTCTGCCTCCCATTTCCTGTCTCTCTCTCAACTCTCCTGTCCATTAAAGGCCAAAAAAGCCCCAGAAATATATATATATATATTTTTTCTTTTTTTTTTTTTTTGAAGAATTACAAAAAAAAAGTGAACTTTGATTATTTCATTACACATTTGAAAGCTACACAGAAAAAAGGATGGGTGGTCAGGTCCAGGGTCAGATTTACATTGAGAACATTACATTGCAACCTGATACTCTTTTCAAGTATCAGGTTGCGTTACTGGATTGAAGAAACACTGTTGAAGAGTTGTTGCACTCACTTTGCTTCTCACCTGCTATTTACTTTTAAGGTTCATGGTAAGACAAGTGATGCTGCTAATGATAAATGATAAATCTACCTGTTAAATAGAAATGTGAACAGAGGATTCTCAGAAAACTCAATTAGAATTAACATTATACACACTTTGATCAGTATCACAGCTCCTATAGGTGAACAATATCCCTTTGGTTTGTAGAGAGTTGCTAACATAAACTGTGCTAGCTTCAATGTGGCATTTTGTCAACATGGAATGTGATGATGCAATACTCCATTGCTCTGGTCAAGAGGTCACAGCCCGTTTATTTAGACTAAGCCTACATACGACCTTAGTTTCAGTTTCTAGATCAAATTACCAAATCACCTGTCCCACTTACCACCTTACTTTCTCATGCGTTCTGCTCAGGTTGTACGTTAATACAATATTAATAATTAGTTTAAGCAACTGTATTCCTGGTGCCAACTTGACTAGTCACTCACATCTTTTTCTGAGACTTTAGTCAACTCAGCTGTAAGTCTAGGACCATGTGTTTCTTGTGCACCCGTCTGCCTTCGTGACCTCGTCCTCTCTCCCCCTCTCAGAAAAGGTCAAGCAGTAAAATGATCCTGATTAAAAGGTTAGATGGAGTAACGGCTGATTTACACTTTGACTTGGTATCAAATTGTCTACAGATCCCTAAAAAAAAGTCTGACAAAAATCACTGCACATGGTTGTAAAACTGCTTCATGGTGGTGGTTTCAATTCATTGTTTCAACTTTTTCCTTACAGCTGCCAACAGTGGGTGGATACATGAACATCCAGAGTGTGGCTACAACCTGGTTAACTCTCCCCACCTGCGTCCAGCCTGGGTCCTAGACAGAGCCATCTGGCACTTAACCACCAGAGTGGCAGACGGACGCTACACGGCTCAAGGACTTCCCCCTGATATTACCAATGAAGGCCAGCTGAATGTGAGCTCACACAACTCAGCCAAGCACTGTACATCATAAATACACTTGGTATAGCAGAATAATACCAAGTGGCATTTCTTGATTGTGTGTAACAACCAGAGGGATTTGTGGCATTAATTAGTGTGAATATCACCTCACCTCTGGTATGTTGACATGTTGAATATATATTTTTAAACCTTGTGTAATGGTGTGTTTTCTAAACTCTCAATGATATCTGCTAATGTTAAAGGGATATTTCAACATTTAGGCAAATGCGCCCATTGCCATAATCCCTATAGTCATAGCAGTAGTTTTGTTACCTTTAATTGTTGGTGCAAGCTGTTTTCAGAATGGTGGAGCAGAGATACAAGCTGCTCAGCTAACGCTATGTAGGCATTATTATTTTATAGTGTTGTGAATGTGCAGGTCACAACTTGTCCACCAGAGTGTTGAGGAGGTGTTGGATTGTGTATTTGATGAGTTTGATGAGGGAAACCCGTAGGGCTGACCCGATTATCATATTTTGATAATCGAAGCTTCGCGGACATAAAATCGATTTTAATCGAAGCTTCGGTGGCCGGCGGGGTGCGCCATCGTAGCGTCTGACGGGGGGCGCGAGCGGAAATAATGAAAGTAATGGCAAACAAACACTGCATATCTCCAAAATCAGGCAGGTTTCTAGGATGCCAAGTCGCCTACTCATTTTAATGTAACAATTGCCGATGAGGGACTTCCGGGGCGACACGGAGCAAGATGGCAGCATAGAGCAGAGCTCCTGAGTCAATTAGACAATATTTTCCCCCAAACTACGAAAATATCGAGAACATGAATTCCAAACTGATCAACAATGAGTGGGGGACGAGGGCAGAGAAGTTTAAGGAAAAAAACAATGTCCAGAGACCAAGAAGAACACAAGTCTGAAGACGAGGCGGCAAGTGGGGAAAATGATGACTACACGCAGGCCCACACGTTACTCGAGGGACTCGCTGATATTACAAGAGAGATACGCGACCTAAAAAGGGAGATGAAAAAAGACCTCGCAACATTCAAAGACGAATTTAAAGAGGAGGTGAGGCGAGAGTTTGCCGGCTTTAAGGATGAAACTAACCGAAAATTGGCACAAAATGTCGCGGAAATACAAGAGCAGCGGAAGGATATCACTGAGGCACAGGAGCGACTGGCGGAGTTGGAGGAGTGGAACATCGAGGCGAAGGAAGCCATCCTCACTCTATTGAAACAGCAAACAAAACTCCAAGAGAAGTTGACCGAAGTGGAGGGACACGGAAGACGTTGTAATTTGAGGATTTACAATGTGGCTGAACGGGACAATGAGTCTGTGACAGAACTGGTGGAGGGACTCCTCCGCCGAGAACTCGCGTTACCGGTGGGAACCGAGCTCCATATTCAACGCGCGCACAGAAGTCTCAGTAAGAAACCGCCACCGGGAGCATCCCCGAGGTCCATTGTGGTCAATTTTCTTAAATATGAGACCAAAGAGACTGCAGAGGCGGTCCTGGTTAGTTTTACGCCCTGGGCGAAACCATCCCTGGCCCCCCCCCCCCCCCCCCCAAAAAAAAAAAAACACCAACAAACAAACACAAGAATATATTATAATCACTGTTGGGGGGGTTTCTTTTAAAATGTATTCCCCTATTACTGATTACATGTCCCAAAATCTGTAATCTGTAATGCATTTCGATTACTCAAGTAAAGTAATGTATTCTGAATACTTTCTGGATTACTTTTAGTGTATTTCAAAATCACCTGCCTGAGCGCCTTTAACACTAAATTTGATCTCACATATGATCTTATAGGCTACCATGGCTCCTTTAAATTAAATCATCAATAAATGTGTTTGAATTTGTCAAACCACAGTTTAATTTGTTACTGATCATCCAGCCATATTTAAATTATTTTTTTAAATAGCCAATCACATAAAATTATAGGCTTAGCCTATATTAAAACTAAGCAGCTTGACTACAGCCTCTGAACCTCTAAAAAAAATACACAATTTAAAATAGGTTTTGTTTGTGAGTGTAGGGCCAGCAACACGATGATATTTTGAATATATGACAGGAACCACTGTTCCATCTGTAGGCTAAACTAAAAATGTGATTAAACTCACGTCTCTGCTGAAGTTGGTGTGGTTTTGGAAACAGCGAGACGTTGCTCATTATAAACATCATGACAGTCCAGGATCCTTTTAAAAACCTGATCCTGTCGCAGTCGCCCACATTGCCCATAGCTAAAACCGGCCCTGAAAGAGAGCATTCTTGCTAAAGCCTGGAAAGAGAAAATAATAGTCGAGGGGAGGCATGGCAGGTATTTTTCGACCACGACTACCCCACCGAGGTGTTGAAAAAACGTAAATCCTACTCGGAAATTAAAAAGACTCTGAAAGACAAAAAGATACGCTTCCAGACACCTCTGAGTAGGATAAGGATTCACTGGTCAGACGGGCCCAAGATCTACAACAACGCTGAGGACTCGGCGCAGAACATGCGGGAAAGAGGGCTGGAGATGGGTGAGCAGCACATCAGCAAACCGTCACTGGGGGAACGGATCCAGAGAGCTTCACCATGGCAACGCGTCGGAGAGAGGCAGGTGATAAACCAAGGGCCAGGTGTTATGCCGAGAAGTGCCTGCTTGCCGAGATCTGCACGCCACACAACAAATGTGGAACTGGATCATTCATTACGGGGACGGGGATGCAGTATTCGGCACAGCAGTTTTTGGACCTGCCGAGATTTGCATCCCCTGGCTGTTTTAGTCAATTACACTACTTGCTACATCTATGAATGTTCATATGTATAAACACCTAAACCGTACAATGTGCGTAACGCCAGCAGAGCAGGCACTTCTTGGCATGTGTTGAAAAGTGCCTGCTTGCCAAGATCTGCATGTCGCTCGTGGAATGCCAGGGGATGCAAATCTCGGTAGGTCCAAAAACAGCTGTGCCGAATACTGCATCCCCGTCCCTGTAATGAATGATCCAGTTCCACATTTGTTGTGTGGCGTGCAGATCTCGGCAAGCAGGCACTTCTCGCCATAACACCGGCACACTCGAGGACGCCGGTCAAGACGCGGCGAACCGAGCGAGAGCAAAGCTGCAAGAATTTAGAAGATGAGGAGACGATGAAGACGGAGAAAGAGAGATAGAGGGAGGGGAAGAGTTCCTAGGTAACCCAGAAGAGTTAAATGCCTCCTGTTTTTAAGTTAAAGACTACACGTTGGCTGGGTAAGCAAATAGAGCCATAGGCTACAGATAATATGTGCCCCATCCTCCTTTGTTTTTGTTTTTGTTTTGTTTGGTTGTTTGTTTTGATGGGCAAACTGGAGGATTTTATTTATTTATTTATTTATTTTTGTTACAACAGGAAGGGTACCACTAAGGAAGACTTGAAATGGGGAATTTTAAGATCACCCCCCCTCCCCTACAAATGAGACTTCTCTAATGTTTATGTTTACATGTGAATCGACGGAGAGAGCTATTAAGTTAGTGACTGTTGGACTTATCTAGTAGTATGGGAAGGCCTATCTTAGGTACACCCCAAACCACTAGGGGGGGCCTTCTGTTAAAAAAAAGTTACCCCCCACTCCCACCAACAGGGAGACAGGGCCCATGGGCAGTGAGGTCCTTTTTTGCTGGGGAGTTCAGTTTTTGTGTTCGTTCATACCTTGTTCATGAGAAAACGTTGGTTGACAACATTACAGTGGAGGGACTAGGCACTATTTCAAGGGATATAAACAATGCAACGTAATGATATAATGGTGGTGTCACTGAATATTAACGGCTTAAACAATATCAAAAAAAGAAATAAAACTTTATCTAAATTTAGGAGAGAGAAAATGCAGGTTATCTTTCTTCAAGAAACTCACCTATCACAGGAGGAACATGTAAAGTTTAAAAAGTTGGGCTACAGGAACTCATTTTCCAGTTCCTTTGGGCATAATCACAAGAGGGGCGTGATGATACTGATCTCTAACACAGTAAACTTTGAACTGATCAAAGAAATCAGTGACAAGAAGGGAAGATATATCATGATAAAAGGGAAATTAGAAAACCAATTGGTGACACTGCTCAATGTGTATGCTCCTCCAGAAAGTGGAAAAGCATTTTATGAAAAAGTTTTTGATCTTATAAATTTGGAAACAGATGGGACATTAGTGTGTGGTGGGGATTTTAATGTGGTACTGAATTATGGGTTAGACACTACAAGTATGAGGAGAAACAAAAAACAAATTAATAAGTACATGAATACAATGATGTCAGAAATGGATATACAGGCTGTATGGCGAAAACTTCACCTACTTGACCGGGATTATACCCACTATTCAGCTCCACATGCCATGTACTCCAGAATTGATTATTTTTTAATGAGTAAAGGAGATACACAAAGTGAGGGAATGTAAAATAGGAGTGGCCGATGTGTCAGACCACAGTGCAATCTATTTAAAAATTCATTTGAATGACAGGAGGAAAAATACAGTATGGAGACTCAACGAAGGCATACTGAACAATAAGAGATTAGTTAAAGAAATAAAAGGGGAAATAATTAGATACTGGGAGGAAAATGACAATGGGGAAGTTGATCCGACAATCTTATGGGATGGCCTGAAGGCAGTGATTAGAGGGAGGTTGATTTCTCACACAGCATTTTTAAAGAAGGTCAGACTAGAAACATATCAGAAACAAATTGAAAAATTAAAAGAACTGGAACAGCAACACAAGCAATCAAAAGATTCAGACACACTGAATCAGATTAAAGAAGTTAGGAAAAAAATAGATGATATATTGTTGGAAGAGGTGGAAAGGAAAGCAAGGTTTATAAAACAGACTTACTATGAGGGAGGATCTAAAGCCACTAAAGTCATGGCTAGACGCATTAGGAAACAACAAGCAATAACTAATATACATAAAATGAGGGAGCCTGTGACCAATAAAATTCTATATGAACCAGAAGAAATAGAAAAGGTATTTGAGAAATATTACTATAACTTATATTCACAACCTACGTGAACCTATCTTGATATGTTGGTGTAACAATGAGTATTTTTCAAGATGGAAAAGTATAGAAATAGAGCAGGCGGGCGTTGAAGTACGAAACTTGATAGCATATAAAGGCCTACTGGGAAAAATAGGTAACCAATTGAATGTAATAACCAAAAATACAATTGAAATATGGAATACCGTTGTTGAAAGGTATAAACTAGAGAAAGAGGTAAAGAATTTGAGCTGGTAAGCATTTGACGATAGGTTTATACCTGGGATAAATGACAAAGGGTTTAAACAATGGGCAAAAAAAGGGATCACAGCAATATGTACAATGGTTGAACGGGGTAAGCTGCAGAGTTTTGAGAAGATGAGGGATAGATTTGGATTAGATGAACATGAACAATATCGCTACCTGCAAATAAAGGATTACTGTATTATGAGAAAGAGATAAAAACTGATACTGATAATGAGGTTATTGAGGTATTTCAGAGAGCTTATGAAGGTAAAAAAAATGGAGAGTAATCTCAGTCCTTTATAAAAGTTTGATGTCATGTAGAAAGTCTTCCTCTCTTTATATCAAAGAAAAATGGGAAAAGGAATTAAAAGAACAAATAACAGAGGAAGAGTGGTTTAATATTTGTAAAACACATTGCACGTCCACTAGCTCCAGGATCTGGAGAGAATTCAACTGGAAGAATACGGTCAGATTTTTTATAACCCCCAAAATTAAAAAAGGGGCGGTGTCTATTCAGCAGCCATGCTGGAGAGCATGTGGCCACATGGATGCTGACCATACACATATATTCTGGTCCTGCCAAAAGTTAAAAGGATACTGGGACAAAATATGGAGGGGTTTACCAAAAATAATAGGATATGAGATACCAAAAACATGTAAGATACTCTACTTGGGGAATCTAACACAAGATACAATACAAAAAGAGGATGAGTATCTTGTTAAAGTATTGCTGTCAGCTAGTAAAAAAACAATTACCAGAATGTGGTACAAAGTAGACCCCCCGACGGAGGAGCAGTGGATGTGCACTATGGAAGAGATTTTTGTAGTGGAGAAAATCACACATAAACTGAGACTACAAGAGACACAATTTGAGGACAAATGTGAAAAATGGACCGATTACAGAAGAGGACACCACCATTGCCACTGAACAATAAGGACATTGATATAAGGAAGAGTGTTTAACTATGTATGTATGGTGTGCCCTGACACTGTAATTGTTGAAAGAAAATTTGAAAAAATAATAAATAATAATAATAAAAAAAAACAATTGCCGATGAGAACCGGTGTCAAAAAGGGAAAAAGGAGGGGAAAAAAAATTGATCACGGACTTTCATGATCGATTACCATGGCAAGGAACGAAGCTTTGAAGCTTTGAATTTTTTGGGTCAGCCCTAGAAACCCGGAAATACCATACGCCTCAGTAGTGTTAGCTGAGTTTGCAGCAACAATTAAAGGTAATGAACCTACTGCTATGACCTGAGGGATTTTGGCAATGGGCCAATTTGCCAAAATGTTGAAATATCCCTTTAAATGTTTCTCTCTTTTCTGACAGTTTGCAAACAATAACAGCTACTGCACAGTAACAACAGCTTGTTTATTAATGACAACCATATATGTGATATCACATGGGTTTTCTTCTCTCTCTTATTTGTTGATTTGTGTGAATCAGGCCATCCGCAGTGTGTTGTGGAAGGATGTGTATCCTCAGATCAAACTGTGGGAGTTCTTCCAGGTCAAAGTGGCTAATGCTGTGGAGAAGTTCAGGGTCCTACTGCAGAATGGTATGTATTGGAAATCAGCAATCCTCATTATAGTGTTGCTGCAAACTACATAATCGTTTCAAGAATGGTGTCAGACCATAGATGAAATGGACACATGTAAAATGTGTATCCAGGAAGGCCTAAATGTGGCAGCACTCTTAAAATACTTAATACTTACTTACATACTTCTTTACTTAAAATTTTCCTTAACATGCCTCTTTTTTTATTAAAGGCACCAAACCAGACCATAGTAAGACTGGTGGCAAGAAGGGCCTAAAGATCATCCAGGACCCACAGTACCGTCGCTACGGCAACACAGTGGACATGGACTCTGCTCTGGAGACATTTGTACCTCAAAGGTCTGCGTCACAACAACATGCTGTACTGTCGGTTTTGCTGCCTGTTTTTTTGTATTTAGTTCTTTCATGCATTTACGTCAGGTCAAGTTAATGTATGTGTCTTTCGCAGCAGTGGCTTTCGTTAAATTAACTTAAAAAAAAAGCCCCCTTTTGTTCATAAAATTATTTGTATGATTATGATAGATTATGAACTGGAAAGCTAACATATGCAGTTGAGTTCTAATGAAATGTATGAACAGCATGATAGTAATCCAGACCTGGGGGATTGTAGTGACCTATGCCTTTATATGTACAGTATGTGTCCATACAGTTTATTGTATACAGAGCATGTTTCCTCTCTCTCTGTCTCTGTAGCTCTTCCCCAAATCACATTGAGGAGTGTTGTGGTTGGCTGACAGGGAGGCTGAACGAGCTGAATGAAGAACAGAACCGAAATGTGATGCAGCATCAGGAGCAGGTGAGGTAACATGTTGTGTACCATACATATGTGGACTTCAGCACCAAACACGGCTAATGGCGCCAACAGCCGTTGTCATTTCTCCCAGTGGAGTCAATGAGGAAAAAATTCCTCATGTCAGGTGGATTTGACACTATCCACTATCCTCTTCAGTACAGTGTTAATATCAGAACATAGATAGTATTAGCATGTAGAGGGGAGCATCCACATTCAGGGTTATCTTTAAATGGTTTTCTATCATGTTATCCCTCTCTTTCCCTCCAGGCTGCCAACTGCGTTGTGGGAAATGTTGTGTATGAGCGCCTGGCCGGTCATGGCCCCAAACTGGGTCCTGTTACCAGGAAGAACCCTCTCGTTACCAGGTAAGAGTTTTATTTGAGACAGAAAATAGAGTTGGACTTGTGATTTCTGATGCATGACTGAAAGCTTGCATACCACCAAACCACATACAGTTGCTAAGGGTTAAAATATATCCATACTTTTCCATGCCTGTGTCCTGTCCAGAGTCAATAGAAAATAGAAGAGCTACTGACAGACAGTTGCTAGTGCAGATGCAGTTAGTGCTTCAACTGGGAAACACCATGATGTCTGGAAAAAAGAGGAGACAGAGGAAAGAAGACAAGAAACAAGAGAGATGAAAATATCTTTTCAGTTTTAAGCAACAACATCCATATTGCCTCAAGGGTCCAAGACAACAATGCAGATATGTATTTCTTATGCAAGCTCTAAAGTGCTGTTTACAGCAGATTCTCTGCCCAGTGCTCTGAACTGAGGTTTTATGCCTGGATCCGCTTCAGTCTACATACCAGGCTGACATTGATGCTGATGATGCCATCAACTACCTGCTTTATACAGCATGTAAAAACTTGGAGAAGCCACAAAGAGCCTCCAGTGCTTTGTGGATAGTGAGTGCTCTTAGTGCTAGTGTGCTTCTAGAAACACTGTACCTGAGTCGTCTCAATAAAAGCCTTTGTCTCCCTCATGAAATTGAAGAGTCACTTTGTGTACTATACAGAGTAGTTCTAGCCAGGTAGAAACAGCAAAACTGAATCAGATAAGAGGGAAAGGTTCATGGTAGTTCCAGTAGTGAAGGGAAGTATTGTATTGGTGGATCAGAGTGTTTTCATCTGTCTGTCTCAGGTACTTCACGTACCCGTATCAGGACCTGACTCTGGAGCAGGAAATGCAGCTGCTGGACAAGCCAGACAAGATCTGTCACTTCCTGGCTCACAACGGCTGGGTGATGAGCGACGATCCACTGCGCAACTTTGCTGAGCCAGGTACACAAACAGGATAACTCACCTATCTGAGAATCTAACCCCTTTTAGATTGTAAGTAGTTCATATAGGAAATCAGCATTAAAGTGTATCTTTGCTCTCTGTAGGCTCTAACGTGTACATACGTCGCGAGCTCATCTGCTGGGGTGACAGTGTGAAACTGCGCTATGGCAACGGACCTGAGGACTGTCCATACCTGTGGGCCCACATGAAGAAATACACTGAGATCACAGCCAAATACTTCCACGGAGTCCGACTGGATAACTGCCACTCTACACCTTTACATGTTGCTGAGGTATTATCACAGTCTAACTCTGGAGGTGCAGGGCTTACATTGTATCAATGTTGCTTTCCAATCCTTTGAGGACCTTGCTGTGAGAAATGAGATGATGCATCTCAAGGGGCTTGGACCTCAAAATAAAAAAGGAAGAAAAAATAAATCAACAATTCGTCAGATGCAGAAGCAGCAGAGTTAAGACAGTCGACTGGGTTCATTCTATACTTTTTGGACTGTGCAGAGATGAGCGGTTGAGGAAGGAGAAGCCAAACCTGCATAATCAAAAACTAGAAATCCCTCATGTTCAGCAGAATCATGATAATAATATCATCAGCACCATCAAAACAAGGAAACACTCCAAACAAAACAAGTGAAAGTAGGAAGACGTTTCACAGTACAACCTTAGAGATGATCTGATTACTCATGGAGTTGACTCAACACACACGCACACACACGTACAATAGTGGTTTCAACTAACATGGGACATGTTGATGAGTAATGTCAGCCTCTTACACTGTAGTGCATGACATTCTACAAGTACAGTATTTATGTGGGTGATTAAACCATATAAATCCATATTGGGATTTTTAAACTTCCATATAGAGAAATTGTGACAAAGAGCTTGTGGTAGTTATTAAGGATAATCTGCAGCTTTATAGAACTGCATTGACAACTTGAGTCAGCACAGCCACGGCTGCCTCACGCCCAGGAGTTAAACTGGTCATTGTGTCTACTTTACAGTATGTATGATGGTAGAAGCATATCGTTTGTCAGTGTAACCCTGTTAACAACAGACTCTTCTTCTCTCCCTGTCTGTACTGCTGCTGTATTGTCTCGTCCAGGCAATGTTAGATGCTGCCCGAGCGGTCAGACCCAATCTGTATGTGATAGCTGAACTGTTTACAGGAAGTGAGCTCATTGACAATGTGTTTGTTAACCGGCTGGGAATAAGCAGCCTTATACGAGGTACAAAACTGTTGCACGAGCTAACGTGATGTTCTTCTCTCTTCCTTGTCTTTTTCACTGCATCGTTCTGCATTGTTCCTTTTCAAACCCAAACACCTCCCTCTGTCTCTCCGTACTCTCACTCTCTTGGTGGACTGTATGACTGCATGCCGTGTTCACTAACTGGCTGTGTCCCTTCCACATGAATTCTCCTCCCTCTTCTTCCCCAAACTTTTTTGCTCCTTACCTTCTGCCCCGCTCCCACCTCTCTCCCCACACTCACCTCTTGCTCTTCGGTGTGTTGCCTTGCTGTGGTTGACCAGTTCATGCTGGACGTGGCCAGAACAGTGTGTCCTAACCTGTATGTGGTGGCTGAACTGTTCACTGGTAGCGAGGAGCTGGATAATATCTTCGTTACCAAGCTAGGGATCTCATCACTCATACGAGGTAATGCACACACGTTATATCCACCTACATGTACAGAGCATAATGGTGACTGTCCAAGTAGAGAGTAGACATACTGACTAGGCCTCTATGTTGCTTGTGCATATTGTCTTTAGGAAAGTACATTTGGGTGGTTAGTAAATAGTAGTAGTCAGTACTCTAGTCAGCCATGTGACCTGTTATGTGTCAGCACCATTCCTGCCACCGTACCATTAATTGACCCACACACAGCTAGTAGTTTACTTAGCATCCCTATATGGCATGTATTACTATGCTCTTAACCAGAAATCTAATCTGTTAAAGGGATATTTCAATATTTTGGCAAATTTGCCTATTGCCATAATCCCTATAGTCATAGCAGTAGGTTCATTACCTTTAATTGTCGGTGCAAGCTGTTTTTAGATCGGCGGGGCAGAGATGCGAGCTGCTCAGCTAACGCAACAGAGGCTCATTGTATTTCCACATTTCCCTCATCAAACTAAATACACAATCCAATACCTCCAAAACGCTCTGGTGGACAAGTTGTGAGCTGCATATTCACCACGCTATGAAATAATAATGTAACATTGCAAGACAGAGATTATGTTTTAATGACAAAAGGAAAGCTACAAAATGAATCCAAGAAAACCAGGCAGGAACTACTGGAAGCATCACTCATAAGACAGAATCTAGCTGCTGCTGGCAGTCATCAGGGCCCAAGCATCTTGCATGCATTTAAATACCATACGGTATGTGTGAAGTGCTGTTGAATTAGTAACCATGTGTTACACACACTTTGACATAAGTTGATATCACATGTGTAAAAAAAAATCTGAGCTGCGTAAAAGCTCTGTAGGCATTCAAGGTCACGTCCACTTTAGTCAAACATTACTCAGCTTTATTCATAGAATTGTAATGAGCAGATTTTGAACAAATCCAAAATGTCTCTAGACTCCATAGCAATGCTGGGCGCTCCATAAACATACACCAGGCTTGGTTACTTGATTTATGAGCTCATGTGTGAAATTGATAACAACATGAGTAGACTAGATGATATGAGAATCCAGTTGTTTGTTAAGTCGTTTTTGCTTTATGAGCACTTTCAGCTGAGAAAAATTAGAATTCATAGTACTACTAATGATGATTATGATCCAGCCAGTGATGATGATCACTGATTGGACCTCTACAGGCACAGAGAACAGGAAGAAAAAATAATCCAATTACAAACTGCATGTAATGCTTGATTCCAGCTTTTGGTGGTTGTTAGTTTTTGATCCTGTGTGTATTTAAAAAAAAAAAAAACTAAAGTCAGGCTTGTGTTGTCTGTCAGATTGGAATGTGGCCAGAACTGCACCAAACTTGAATATGTGAACTGACCCAGGGTGCTGCAGCCCTTCCCCGTCTCACCAACCCCTTCTAACCACCCACCCTGTCCACAGAGGCCATGTCGGCTGGCGACAGCCATGAGGAGGGCCGATTGGTCTATCGCTACGGAGGGGAGCCGGTGGGAGCCTTTGTTCAGCCCAGTCTCCGCCCACTTATGCCCTCCATCGCCCACGCCATGTTCCTTGATGTAACTCATGACAACGAGTGTCCCATCCAGGTGGGTCTCTGTTGGGATCGGGGTTTGGTAGGATGCTGATAACTCGTTATACAATGCATCATGTTTGTTGAAAAAGTTGAGCTGTACTAGAGTCAGTGTTCCTGTGTTTGCAGCTGCGCTCGGCCTTGGACTCACTGCCCAGCTCTGCTATTGTCTCTATGGCCTGCTGTGCTACAGGTTCCACCAGAGGATATGATGAACTGGTCCCCCATCAGGTTACTCTCACACACACACATACACAGATTGGTTCAACAGTATTTCTGAGCAGGTCAACCATAGCTATGGGTGGGTAATGAAGAGTTTTGAAAACAGTTTGAAAATCCAGATAAAAAAAGCCTCAGCATACTTGGACAACAATTATGAAAAACACATTAACCATTCTGAGCTGTAATAATGACAGAGAGAGACAATTTAAAATTTTACACAGACTCCACTATACACCTCTGATGAGAGGCAGGCTTGGTCTCAGCTCCTCTAACTGTAATAAATGTGACAGAGAAATTGGTACCTATGCACATATGTTTTGGAAATGCTCGAAGATACAAATGTTTTGGAATGAGGTTAAGAAAGAACTGGACACTTTGATTGGACATAACTTGGATTTATCACCTCTTCAGTGTATTCTGGCGGCCAAGGTCTCGAGCGCAAGGAACAACCACAACGCAAAACTCATTGGAATACTCTTGTATATGGCACGAAAAACTATTCTTAAGTTTTGGATTCATAAAAACACTCCTACATTGGACGATTGGTACAAAGAGTTAATGAGTATAATCCCTTTGGAAAAATTGACTTATAGCATTCATGATAACTTGGAGGGCTTTACAAAGGTATGGCAACCAGTTTTTGATGCTGTGGATCCCTCTGGACTGAGCTTCAATATCCCTCACTAAGTGACATAACATGGATGACTCTGGTGGTGTATTTATGTGTTTATGTTTGTATGTTTGTAAGCTGTTACTTGCTTTGTAATGTTTATTCATAACTGTTTAGTAGCCTGTGCTACAGAAAAATGCATGGTTCTGTGGAAACCATATCTAAAGAACAATATGTGTCCTGATTGAACCTTAATAAAAATAAATTTAAAAAAAAAAAAAAAAAAAAAGCCTCAGCATCACAGTAACAAGTGAGCTGATTCAATCTCAGCATTTTTACAGCCTGTTTTGACTGCTGAACAGCAACCATTTAACTACCAAAGAAGCTGCATTCAAGTTTAGATGAAGACACCATCATTTCTGTAGTATGAGTAAAAGGTTTGGTCATTTGCAGCAACGTCCTTTTTAACACTTTTTTTCTACCTTTCTCTGTGGTTTTCTACTTGTCAAAGAGCTGAAATCTCAAGAGTTCAAAAATGAAGGTTCTGTATGTTACCTTGTTTCTTTAAATAACATAAGTGAGAGTCTCATAACAAGTCACACTGTGACTCACCTCAGAGTCACTTCCCTCATTATGCCAATTCTGATTGGCTGATGAAGTGTCCATCTGGTAATGCAACCTACCAGAGATACGGCCACCCAGCTGTTCTCGCACTTAACTTTGCAGGTTTGAATGTATTCAGTATTTTTAACTTGTAATTTGAAATATAAGAGAATCTAACAACCACAAAATCAATTGATTAATTGAACAATCTGAGATTTTGCTGATATATGTTTCCTAAATGACGCATTTCATGTCCTACTATCAGAATATAGTGACAGCTCCAGCAAATATGACTAAATAACTGTTGCCAACTGTAGCTTTAACAAACAGTCCTGACAGTTCTTTGTGTCAATCTGTGTGTGTATATATGTGTGTAGATCTCTGTGGTGAAGGAAGAGCGTTATTACCCCAAGTGGAACCCCTCAGCAGCCCCCTCCTCCGCTGGTGAGGTTGGACCCCACACTGGCATCATAGCAGGGAAACTGGCTCTCAATAAGCTGCACCAGGAACTGGCTGCCCAGGGATTCATACAGGTACAGGACAGTGGTGTGTGTGCTGCATGGACACAACACAACAGCAGCATAACCATGAAGGCGCCAGTGCTTTATCAGAACTGTTGTATTTGTGTACTACATTTCCCAGAGGTCACCTGTCTGCAGCAGTTTAACCTGTGTGCGTCCTTCTCATTAGGTGTATGTGGACCAGGTTGATGCAGATGTTGTTGCAGTGACTCGTCACTGTCCCAGCACCCACCAGTCTGTGGTGGCCGTGTGCAGGACCGCCTTCTGGAACCCCCAAAACCACCAGTACAACGCCACCGTCCCACCCATGTTCATACCTGGTATAACTGATCACATTCATGTTAGAAATCAATGAATATTTAATTTGTTATTTATCATTAATTACCTTTGTATGTATGTGTTTCTTTCTCTTTCTTACACTGTCTTTATTTCTAATTCAGCTTGAACGACATAACCAGATTAGATGTTCTTATTTCTCTTCCTCTCTCTAGGGAAGATAGAGGAAGTGGTGCTGGAGGCGAGGACAGTGGAAAGGCATGCTGGGAGCTATAATAAGCATAACAGCTTCATCAACGGCATGCCAGAATACACTGTGGAAATAAAAGAGCATATCTCTGTAAATATTATTTCTTCAGATTGTTATTAGGCTCATTAGTGTTATTGAAAAGGAAGGAACTCATTGATAATAAAATAATTCCAATATGTGACCCAGTTGCAGGACAGCACAGTGGTGAAGCAGGGCGGGGCGACCTCTAAAGGTCGCTCAGAGTTTGTGCAGGAGATCAACTTTCAGAAGCTGACCCCTGGCAGCGTCATCGCCTTCAGGTAAACAACACACACACACACGCTCAGAACTGCAGAGAGTATACTGCACAGCATCTTCCCTTCTCAGTCTTATCGCCTGTTGACTAATGTCCTGTCTCTCGCTCTCCTCCTGTCAGGGTGAGTTTGGACCCCAAAGCCCAGAAGCTGGTGGGGGTGCTGAGATATTACCTCTCCCAGTTCAGCCCAAAATACAAGAGAGGCAGCGTCGTAGATGAAAACCCACCTGATGTGATGCAGAAGCCTCTGGCACAGTGAGTACACACGAGGTCTGATTAGAACAAACTATCTCATTACTCTACATTAGTTGTCACTACTATAGCACACACAAATGTCTAATAGAGCTGTTGACAATTGGTGGGGGGATGTGGGCACAGACAGATGTGGGTACACATGAAGTCGTTCTGACGAAATTACCTCCAGCCGAGAGCCACGTATATCCATATAATATGAGTCTACAGGGCAGCAGAATGCAGCCTCTAAATAACACATTATCTGCCACAAAACTCATTCATTTCACTAATATGTTGTTATGATACCGCTAGTGCTATTCCCCTCTGAGTCCGGGGTTACCTGTTATCAACATATATGACGTCATCTCTGACCGCTGCCCGGCTCATTCTGATAATAATCATTTCGCTTCGGCATTTGGGTCCATTTTTAGCTTTAGTGAGTCCAGGTTGCAGAGAGGAAGCCTGTAGAAGCTGAACTTCGTCCAGCTGCTCATTTTATTCTGACAAGTCGGAAACACGCGGAAACGAACCATAGTATAAGCGGTAGCAACAAGCTGTGCCGCGCGGCGCTCAGAGATGATATTATCCAGGTCAGTAGGTCAACCTACAGACCTCGGATGTTGCTAACGGCTAACCCTGGACTCAGAGGGGAATAGCACTAGCATATCATAACAAAATATTGGTGAAATGAACAAATTTCGCTTCATTCTGCTGCCCTGTAGACTCACATTATATGGATATATGCGACTCTCGGCTGGATCTAATTTTGTCGACTTGTAATAACACCAAAGTTATCTGGGTGAGTAAATGATCGTATTTTATGCTAGAAATAAGGTTCAGATTGTAAAAAACGGCAATTATCCTTAAAAGAGCTTTTTTTAATTTTTTTTTTTAAATTCTTGTTAAAAAAAGTCAAAGTATCTCAACCACGATTCCTGATAAGGTGACATCATCCAAATGGGTGTATACTTTTTATAGGCAGTGTATATATTACTGAGTGGGATAAGGAAAAATCAGCACAGACAGTATTTCATTTGGTGAAGCAGCAAATGTGGCCTTTCATTTTGAAGTGGTGTGCTTTTCTCAGGCTGATGTCCAAGCTGACGCTGGCCGACCTGAACGTCCTGCTGTTCCGCTGTGACTCAGAGGAACAGGAGGACGGAGGAGGCTGCTACAGCATCCCCGGATGGGAGAGCCTCAAATATGCTGGACTGCAAGGTACATATGGAATAATATGATATATGACAGCAGGTTTCATACTGCATCTACAGTACAGCAAAAAAAACATCACCAGACATGGAGCCAGAAAGTTATTTGACGTGGAGTTGTGTGAGGTCATCAGACAGACTCAGCAGGTCAGGCGTTTGTTCCTGTGTGTGAATGTGTGTGTGGTCTCTCTGCAGGTCTGATGTCAGTGTTGGCCGACATGCGTCCAAACAATGACCTGGGACATCCAGTGTGCTCTAACCTCAGACAAGGAGACTGGCTCATTGACTTTGTCTCCAACAGACTGGTCCACAGAGAAGGACCTCTGGCTCAAGTGAGACATTTTCTTAGCTTAGCCACACGAATAGTTGTGGTTTTACCTATTTGAAGATAAGCAGATCAACAATAAAGTGTGTCTGTGGTTACTGTGGCTCCACAGGTGGGTCAGTGGTTGGTAGCCATGTTTAGCTACCTGAAGCACATCCCACGCTACCTCATCCCCTCTTACTTTGACGCCATACTGGTTTCAACCTACGTCACAGCCCTAGATGCGACCTACAAGCAGATGTCCAGGTGGGAGACACCCCGGTAGCTGTGTCACTGAGATCTGAATGTTAAACCTGACACTGATGTGTTGCACTTTGCTTTTTTGTCGCAACAGTTTTGTCCAGAACGGCTCCACCTTCGTTCGTCACCTGGCGCTCGGTTCACTTCAGATGTGTGGAGTGGGACGCTTCCCTGCCCTCCCCCCCGTCTCTGAGAAGCTCGACGGCGTTCCCTATCGCATCAGTCCCATCACAGGCCAGAAGGAGCAGTGCTGTGTCTCTCTGGCTGCAGGTAGAAACACATTTAATACACACAGTGTCAGAAAACTGTCACGTCTGGAGGATTTCAGAATTAATATCTACAGTATACACTCTGTATGGAAGCTAATCTGTCTGGATTCTCCAGGTCTTCCTCACTTCTCCTCTGGAATATTCCGCTGCTGGGGCAGAGACACCTTCATCGCTCTCAGAGGACTGATGCTGCTCACTGGAAGACACACTGAGGCTCGGTGTGTGTGCATGGACGCTTCCTATAACACTTTGTAGAGGAGACTGGATACAGCTGCATTCCTGTACTATCTTTATCAGTTACCCAGACACCATTTGTCCCAGAACAACCAAACCTTCATGTATCACCGGCTAAAACACATTTCTTTAAAGCATCAAAACACACAACTCAAAAGTCAGACTACTTTGACCAAACCTCTTGATACTTGTTGCAAAACTGAACACGCACACCTTAAAACAGTTTTTATCTGTGCACAAAATCAAACTCTAACCACAGATCATTCATGACACACTCAAAGAAGAATGGAAACTGTGATCAGAGCACAGAGCTCCAGAAATGTTCATTCTTTAAAGCTCAGTGACAGTCTGACCTACTGTGAGCTATAAAGTATTTCATCTTTGGTTTCAGAATTTACAAACACTAAAACCTGAGACAAATGATAAGTACATGATCATAAAGACATGAGGGCGAGAACAAGACTGAGAACAGTCATTTCAGAAGAAAAGTGGATGAAGGAGAACATGAACAAGAACATACTCTTTTACAGTTGCTCCAATTTCCTTTGAAATGACTAGTCTTGGTCCTCTTCCTCCTCAGGTTATCTCCTTCTTGTGCTTTAATTGTGTTCATCTTCTGCTACCTGTGTTGGCCAGTGCATCACCAGTGCATCATGGTGCACAGTGTGTTTTAGTAGAATGTGTTGAGAGTTTTACACAAAGGTGACATCAGATCTGCAACTTGTGTCAGAGCTGATTATTAATTGATGAGGATTTGGTTCAGATAATGGAGTTTAGCCCACACTAACTCAACTCACATATAGAACTGTTCTGATTTCTCATCCGCTGGTCTCCATAGTAACATTATCCTGGCCTTTGCGGGGACGTTGCGTCACGGTCTGATCCCCAATCTGCTGGGCGAGGGTCGCTGTGCCAGATTCAACTGCCGTGATGCTGTGTGGTGGTGGCTGCAGTGCATCCAGGTACAGCCTCTAAATGAACCACCATCATACTCCACAACCCTCCATCTACTGCTGCATTCACGTGCAGTCGGGCAGACGAACGTCTGTAACAAACCAGATGTCATTTTAGTCACAGAAGTCGAGAGAAAGCCGGTAAAACGTGGGTCAGGTAAACAATACGAAATCGCCATGACAACATATTGTCAAGTGTATTGTTTTGCCTCATTATGACGGACCACTTGTTTACATAGAGGCTTGCTTATGCCATTATGTGCAGCGGCTGTCGTCTGTCTGCCGTCTGCCCAATTTCATGTGAATGCAGCATGAAAAATACGATTGAGTTGCTTGTGATAATACAACCGCAACGCTAGATGGGAGTAATTCCTACACAATGTACCTTTAAATAAATGAATCAGGAGAATGATGTCATGATGTTATTTTGCTCAGGACTACGCAAACCATGTTCCTCAAGGACACGAGATTCTCCGCTGCCCAGTAACACGCATGTACCCCACTGATGACTGTGAGCCCTGCAGACCTGGAGAGGTGGTATGTACACACACACACACACACAAACACCTCAGTGTAGGTTTTGAAACCACCACCACCTGTAACCAACATTGTCAGAGTTTACTCACTATAGTTTATTCGTGTGTGTGTGTGTGTGTGTGTGTGTGTGTGTGTGTGTAGGAGCAGCCTCTCTATGATGTGATCCAGGAGGCTCTGCAGCGCCACCTGCAGGGAATTTCGTTCCGAGAGAGAAATGCTGGATCCAAGATCGACATGAACATGAGAGATGAAGGTGAAGCTGTGTGTGTGTGTGTGTGTGTGTGTGTGTGTGTGTGTGTGTGTGTGTGTGTGTGTGTGTGTGAGAGAGTGTGTGTGTGAGAGAGTGTGTGTGTGAGAGTGTGTGTGTGCATGACAGACTGAACATGTAGAGTAGTGTATAATGATGTGTCTGTCTCCTCCAGGGTTCAATGTGTCTGCTAAGGTGGACCCAGCCACAGGCTTTGTGAGTGGAGGGAACCGCTTCAACTGTGGCACATGGATGGACAAGATGGGAGAGAGCGAGAGAGCCAGGAACAGAGGAATGCCTGCTACACCCAGGTAACACACACACACACACACACACACACACACACACACACACATCACACATCACACATCACACATCACCTCCAACCATCTGCTCCACAGCAGCCACATTCTCACCACTATTCGTTTTTTTTTTTTTTTTCTTCATTGACATGATTGTAAGTGAGTATCTTATGTAATTTTTCAATACGTTTTATTAGTGTCTTAAGCAGAACAAGATGATGTTCAGTCAGATTTGACTTTGGAAAAGGTGATAGGACAATAAAATATGGAAGAGTATTGCATTCACTTGAGAAAAAGAAAAATCCTGTTTTTCTGACTAATTTTATTTTCTGACTTAACAAGATTTTAAATTCCCATGAGAAACTCCCACCTGCAGGTAAAGTAAGGACTGATTTCAAAATAAAGGTGACACTCTCTGAGGGTGGTGTTCTGTAATGACAGTAGTCTCCTTCCAATATCAATCTGAATTTACAGGGAACACAGTGAAAATAAGAAAAATGAGTGGGCTTTTCCTTTGAAAATCTGCATCACCTTGCAAATCATGCACCTGTCCTTACAGGCTCTATATATGTACATGTAGGCCTAGTGCAAAACAATGTCGGGGATACCTTGACTGTATTTTTTTAAGTGGAGCATATACATATCATGGATCTAATATGGATTTTATAGATCTAACAGATCCATGATGAAGTGGAGGCTTGACCGCAGCAAAATGAAACGTTACTTGCAGGTAAGCTTCTCGTGAGATTTTGAATTCTCTTTGAGTCAGAAAAAAAATATTCAAAAAAACGGGAGGAAAAAAAATTACCACAAAAAACAGGGGAAAAAAATTACTCCGAAAAACAGGGGGAAAAGTTAGTCACAAAAACTGAAAAAAAAAAATCAAAAAAAAAAATTACTCAAAAAAAATTAGGTTTTTTTTCCCAAGTGAATGCAGTATGCTTCTGGAATAAATTATGATAATACTGGACAAAACATGAGTTGAAATCAAAGATTCTTTCCTCCACAGAGGTCAGAGTACTGGTCACAGTTAAGACCACTATGAAAAGGCTATGATTTCCCCCCCAAATGACGTCTGTTGCTCAAGTGGTGATACATTCATAGATAGAGTGTTGACATGTATATTTGTTGTTATGAAGTCAGTTGGTGACTGGTTCTCTGTGACTCTGAGCAGAGACGGAGCAGCTGTGGAGATCGTTGGTCTCAGTAAATCTACTGTTCGCTGGGTGGTGGAGCTCCATGGCAAAGGACTGTTCCCTTATGACGGAGTTGAAGTACACAGAGACGGTAATAAACACACACACATACTGTACACATGCAGTGACATGTCGTCTGTGTTCTCTCTGAATGACAGCAGCTGTTTCCTCTGTTCCAGGTCAAGAAGTGTTCATCTCTTACTCTCAGTGGAACCAGCAGCTCCAGAACTCCTTTGAGAACGGGTTCTGGGTGTCAGGCGACCCCAAGGACCCCAACGAGAAACACCCTGACCTGGTGCATAAGAAGGGCATCTACAAAGACAGCTACGGAGCCTCCAGCCCCTGGTGCGACTACCAGCTGAGACCCAACTTCACCATCGCCATGGTGGTGGTAGGTGGACACCCAGTCTAGCAACTTGATGTTTTTATCATTATCATATCTATCGATTGATTGGCTGAGTGATGTGTGGACAGACTGTGATTGGCTGCCTGACATGACGTTTCTTGTTTAAGGCTCCAGAGCTGTTCACAGTGGACAGAGCCTGGCATGCTCTGGACGTGGCTGAGAAGAAACTACTGGGACCACTGGGAGTGAAGACGCTGGACCCTGAGTAATCCACCTGCACACACACACACACACACACACTTTCTAACCACTTCAATTTAACAGGTTTAATAGTCAGTAACAAGACAGTTCTCTGCCGGTGGTTTCAGAAGAAGGTGATGGCCACCAGAGGGCTGTACTATGAAGGAGGCTCAAATAGCCAGGCTTTGTGTTCATGATCTGGCTCAACAAAACCTAAAGCCCCAATCAGAGTTAACATGGTACCACGACGCTGAAAATAACCTGGTCCCGACCAGATTATGTTCAGAGTTTCATCTTAAAGGGATAGTTCAACATTTTGGCTAATTCGCCTATTGCCATAATCCCTATAGTCTTAGCAGTAGGTTCATTACCTTTAATTGTCGGTGCAAGCTGTTTTTAGATTGGCAGGACAGAGGCGTGAGCTCTGCACAGCGCACTGTATTTCCACCTTTCCCTCATCAAACTCATCAAATCACAATCCAACAACTCCAAAACACTCTTAGTTGGGTCATTTACAAAAGTTCCGTGACCGTGGAGAGCGAAGGTGTTGGTCAGTGGTCCCATCAATTCATTATGAACCAGGAAATCATTTTACACTTCTCAATAGCATAAAATATCTCTTAAGTTGTTTTCTGCAGTGATTCCCAAATCAGTCAGCCCCAATTCCTCAAAGTGTCTCAGCTAGGAATTTTCCAATGACATTAGCGTGTGGAAACTTAAAGCAGATATCAGTGGCACGGCCGTTTCGGCTAATGCTGTGTTCAAGGCAGGCTTTTGAAACCGTAAGTTACAGCTTCAAGTCACAACTACGACTTGGTAGCGTTCCAGGTAACCCGTAGCTCGTGTTTTTACCGTCCTGTTGTCTGTGAAAGTTCCCTATAACGGCCACTCGTAACTTCCGACCCGTGAACTCGTACCAGATCGAACTGGTATGACTTCACAGGAAGGAAAAACACAAAGTACGAGTTTCCTTGAACGCACCATGAGTTAGCAGCCCCCGCCCTTGTCAGGCATCAATTGGTCCTCGTGCTACGTCACCACATTCACGCGCATCCCTTGGCTGCACACACAGCCCTTCATGCCGTTCTCTCCCCTCATTGGATAACACTTGTATCCCACAAGGAAAATTTTCTCCTCGGGTTACAGCAGAGCAGAGTGACGGAGAGACTCGTGTTTAGGCTGAAATACTTCATGTAAGTGATTGCTGACGGAAAATAGGACTATTTAGGACTTATATTAACAAAAACATTCCACTGATATCTGCTTTAAAGAGTGGGTAAACATGTAAAAAGCGTTTTTGCCATTCATAATGTCATTGTGGAGCTAGGCCTCAGAGGCTGTTTCAACATCTCTGTGTTCAGGATTTAATTGGTGGGTCTGAAATTAGGGCTGCAATATGTAACGACAGTGTAAGTGTATGCTCATGTCATACTATATATTGCAATTAAATGACGTAAGTTAGTAAGTGACCGATTTTGTTGACGGTGCAAATCCATAATATGTCATGCTTGTGTAACATCACCGCTAGCTAA
The DNA here is from genome assembly GCF_045865225.1 of Trachurus japonicus. Classification (NCBI taxonomy): domain Eukaryota; kingdom Metazoa; phylum Chordata; class Actinopteri; order Carangiformes; family Carangidae; genus Trachurus; species Trachurus japonicus. The sequence continues at coordinate 27,750,084 of NC_140923.1, forward strand.
TTGCTTTGCATGTAATCATGACATATTGGCATCATTCCATAGGCGGAGTCAATCTAACAGCTCAATGATAATCCACAACCAGGTAATATTTTATGTGCACCAATAGGTGGTGTGCAGTCACATGATTCCGATGACGCGTGAAGTTCAGATGGGGGGCAGGAAGTGGAGAACGGTGATTTGAAATTAATGGAAAGCAAGTACTCAAAAGTGTTGGGTGAGCCTGCAAGTAGCAGGTATTGTCTAAAAATAGAAAAAGATATCGGATGTGATCCATACACACTGAGGAAAAGTGGAAAAAAAAGGCCAGCAGAGTGGAGAGACTGGACTGGAGCAAAAACCAACCGCCCCGCTTTCATCTGTGGGGTGTTTGCAGCTCGGAGCCGATCAGGAAGGGCGGAGGATCGGGCGGAGGATCGGACGGACGGTGGGTCAGTAAGACGGCCAAGGCAGACGGGGCGTCTCAGACTTGTGGCGCATCATTGAAAAGTTGCATCTGCCTCGGCCGTCTTATGACACCTCTTCCTCCGCCGTCAGGCGGTGAACGGCCCCGAGCTGTGAACACCACGCGGCTGGTGGGAATTACATGCCATGTTTCAGTCACATAATTGAGATAATAACTTCTTTCTCCCTCAATGTTGTTATTATTTTGTTTTTCCCGGTTTGACTGGTTTGTACAGCCGTAGCAGCGCAAAACTTGGGCATTTTCCAACCGTTATCCTGTCGGCAAAACACTTCCTGCCATCCCATCCCATCCCATCTGCAGTTGTGACGTTCCATGTGACGTCACCTGCAAACTACCTATGTAGCTATGGCAAGGAGTTATAGACTGGGGTTTTATGTTTGTTTGTAATGTCAAACATGGTCACATTTTTTCACAACTAAAGCTAATCCATAGCTGGTATTATCCCTCACAACAGATAATACTGTAAATGGGTGGGAGTGACTGAGTGAGGAGGAGGAGGATTTCTTTTATTGCGGTGATATATTGGTGATATTGATCAGGCCCGTGGGGCCCCTGTGTGTGGAGTTTGCATGTTCCCCCTGTGCATGTGGGTTCTCTCTGGGTACTCTGGCTTCCTCCCACAGACCAAAGACATGCAGGTGAGGTTAATTGGTGACTCTAACTCTGATAGGTGTGAGTGTGAACGGTTGTCTGTCTGTATGTTAACCCTGCGATAGACTGGCAACCTTAGTGCAGGATAAGCAGTCTAGAGAATGAATGAATGAATGAATGAATGAATATTGGTCAGGGGCAGGGGCGGACAGGCCATCTGTGTATTCTGCAGAATCACAGAACTGCCGGTAGTCCAGGACAGCCAGCGGCCACCACATAGTCACCGTTTTATTTATTTTTTTCTGTGATCTACCTGTTGACCCTTAAGCCACTTGTGATTGTTTAGTTATGCTTGCAGACAGAGCCGGCCCAAAGCATAAGCAAACTTAACACCTGCTTTGGGCCCCATGCCCACTGGGACCCCAAAAAACAATTCATTTTTTTAAATCTGTAGTGCGTAACTTCTGTCGATCCCTACAGAAATCCTGCATAATTACAATTACCCTTAGTTGTTGTTGTTGCACTTCAAGTTGTTGTTGCACATTTGTGCACTTGTGCAGTTTATTTTAAACCAAAGATTAAAAAGCAGATGACGTGTTTACAGCAAATGCATTGTTTATTGGTTTATTTTGTTACTTTTTGTAGGCCTAGTTCATAGCATCACACTTGAGTACTATATCATTTGAATGTTGAGTGTAAATCAACCCCAGGCTGCACATTCAGCTGAATTTGGTACCATTTCTGATTAAAAAAAAAAACATAGGCTAGATGTGTAAAAAGAAGCCAGACTAGGATGATGATTCGTAATGACTGATTAGAAAAATTAAATAAGTTTGTAGTAGGTGTGTAAATAATCAATAATCAGTATTATTGGCAGTAATAGCAGGCCCCAAATTAAAATTTTGCTTGGAGGGCTTGTGTGCAAAGTTTATCCCCGTATTGATTGAAACCCAATGTGGCCCGACACATGGGTGCTGAAGCTCGGACCCGACAAGCCGCCCGACTCACTAGCATTGGTTGAGTGTGGTATTATTAAAGAGTAAGGTAAGCTTTGTTGAATAACTGCAGAAGACAACTTTAGAGATATTGTATGCTATTGAGAAGTGTAAAATGATTTCCTGGTTCATAATGAATTGATGGGACCACTGACCAACACAGTTCGGGTAACTAATGGAAAAGAACATCAGCAAAGTTTGTTTCTCACCACAAACCTTGATCTTTTTGACCTTTGAGATGACTTCTGTGTGGCCTACTTGTAATTTTACTGTCGTAAACTGAACTCAGTATGAGCAGAGCTTTCATTTGAGCCTAATATTGAGGCTCTATGACGATTTAGAAAAATGGCCATTTAAAGGGCCAAAAATTGGCATCCATCTTGAATTTGAAGGTCAAAAATAGGTCAAATCAATAAATCTACATCATTTATGAACTTCTTGACCCAAATAGTCATAGAAACCATGTATTATGCAGCACTGTGGGCCAAACCATTGAAAAGATCATTTCCAGCTTGGCGGACGGTAGCCATTTTGGATTTAGGGCTCTCAAAAAATTTCCCCACATTTTTGGGCGGGGCACCCTAGCTAAATTTTCTATTTAACCTTCATAGATAACAAATCCAGTGAGAAACGAACCTTCGCTCTCCACGGTCACGGAACTTCTGTAAATGACCCAACTATCTGGTGGACAAGTTGTGACCTGCACATTTACCACGCTATGAGATAATAACGTATAATTATGTAACATTACAATACATGAAGCAAATACTCAGAACTAGCTTTTGAAATCACTCCGCCCAGCAGCCGTGTCTGGAATGTAGTTCCGGCTACGCATTTACCTCGAAAACAACTCCGTCTCGTAATGTTCCATTATTATTTCATAGCGTGGTGAATGTGCAGGTCACAATTTGTCAACGAGAGCGTTTCGGAGTTGTTGGATTGTGTATTTGATGAGTTTGATGAGGGGAAGGCGGAAATACTGTGCGCCATGCAGAGCTCATGTCTCTGCCCCGCCGATCTAAAAATAGCTTACACCGACAATTAAAGGTAATGAACCTACTGCCATGACTATAGGGATTATGGCAATCGGCTCGTGTTGTTTAGCTTGTGCGTTTCACAGTCTCATAGTCATGCTACGTCTTTGTGTTGTCATAGTGATATGGTGTACTGTGGTGTCTATGACAACGCACTGGACAACGACAACTACAATTTGGCCAGAGGCTTCAACTACCACCAGGGACCGGTGAGTTCCCACGTCCCCAAACATCACTGACTGCTGAAGGTTGTGTTCAGTTTGACACTTAACCTGTGTGTGTGTGTGTGTGTGTGTGTGTGTGTGTGTGTGTGTGTGTGTGTGTGTAGGAGTGGCTGTGGCCAGTCGGCTACTTCCTGCGTGCCAAACTCTACTTTGCCAAGAAGCTGGGGGGCGACGCCTACACCAGGACAGTGACCCTGGTGAAGAACGTTCTGTCTCAACACTACACCCACCTGGAGAGGTACACCTGTCTCCCCCGCCTCCGCCCACCTGGCTCTGCAGCTCTGTGTCCTCTGTCTCTGACCACTCTGCTCTGTCCTCTGCTGTCTCAGGTCTCATTGGAAGGGTCTGCCGGAGCTGACCAATGAGAACGGCCAGTACTGCCCATTCAGCTGTGAGACCCAGGCCTGGTCCCTGGCCACCGTGCTGGAGGTCCTCTTTGACCTCTAGGTGACGCCAGCGTAGCAGTCAGCTCGTCCCCTGGTTTCACACTTCCTGTTGTCCCCCCGACACTGCTCATGCTGCATTTATGTGTAGTTGGAAAAAAAAAAAACTGTGTTTAAACCTGTTTTAAATTGGAGGCACTTGTTTCCTGTGTGGTCAACTTCAACACAGCTGATCCAGGAGCTGTTAGAGTAGCTTCAGACTCATGGTCAGGTGAGCAGTTAGTTAACGCCTATCTCCTCAACCATGTGTGTCTTTCTGGTGTTTGTTAAGTTGGGAATCCTGGTATTTAGCAGCCTGCTCATGTTCCATAGATTTAGCAGCATTACAGCAGTTAGTTTGAAACAAGAAGCAGCTTCAGAGCAGATGTTCTTTAGTGTTAGTTCTAAAATACAACACCTTTGCTGCACTGCTGGTCCTCACTCATCTGTAAACCTCCAGATACAACCTGAACCTGAACCTGTCAATGCTCCTGCAGTCACCACCACAGTATTTCATTCTGTAGAATATGTCTGTCCTCCAGTTTTCTGTCTAAACTCCTGAACCTGAAAATCTTTATTTACCAGTCTGACTTCAACAAGTCCAAATAATCAAATCCCAGTTCAGCAGTTGGACAGATAAAAAACTGAGGAGCAGGTGCTGCTGCTGTTTCTTTTCCTTTTAATACACCAGCATCCACCAGGAGATATGATGTCATATCCAAACCACTGAAACCATTCACTGTGCATTAGAGCAACAAACACGGCTCTTTAGGACTGAACAAACCCGTCACTGTGTTTACGCCTAGAGTCCTACCTCCTCACTGTCCTCTTACCTTCTGTCTCAACAAGTGACCTGAACACCTGAACACACCACCAGGTGACTGAAGACCAGCCGCTGCACCAGTGACGTGCAGAGTTCTGTAAACTGTGCTGTTCCCTGAACGCACCACCCGATGCCTTTACACATGAATATTTCTCCAGTAGGACTGTTGCCATCACTCAGCTGTGTGTTAGCATGAACGTAGCTTTTCTTCCTCGTGTGTGTAACCATGCTGTCGACGTCTCCTGATGATGGGTGTCTATATAACATGTAGTGAAATTTAACAGAAAACATTACTGCTGTCAGAAACAGAGAGAACCTGGTGAGAGCAGATCAATTAGTGAGAAGTCTGTGTGTATCTTCACTAACACATGTATCACTGGTGTGTAAGTGTTTTAAACTCCTCTGGATTTGATCTTCTGCTCTCTGTCACTTCTTGTCTCCTCAGCACAACATCTTTATCTACTTGTTCACGTTATATTCAAGGGTGAAGTAAACACATGACGACTGATATAACTTCAACATCACATCACATCACACACACCAACAGCACCAAAGGGTGAACTGATGAGGTGCTCGACTGTAGGAGAGGAACAAACAAATATACATGGGCTATATATGAAGTAAAAACATATATGTATGGATCCAGTCAGAAAAGGAACAATCTATTGCTATGTGTGTTTATAGTAGACCAACATTACAAAACATTTGAAGGGACAACGAGGAGTTTTGGAAAGCGATGTGTTTTCGCACTACATTTCCCATGAGCCTCCGCACGCACGGTGAAATTCTTGGGCCGGCGGAAGACGGACAAAAGCCAAAACATTTGCCAAGAATGTTTTCATTGATCAAGAATGAAAGTCGGAGGTTCGAAGACGATCAGATACCGTTGTAGTTCCGACCATAAACGGTGATCCGGCGGCGTTATTCCCATGACCCGCCCGGCAGTGTCCGTGAAACCGAAAGTAGGAAATGCTAGGCGAGTCAACCACTAACAATAATAACAAAATAACAATTTATTTATCAAAAATGGACTCATTAACAAGTGGTAATGTAGATTCATCCACATTAATATGATACTCTTATAACCAAAAAAAACTCCTCACTGTCTGTTTAAATATATAAACATCACATATCCTGTTAGTATAGGCCTATGTAAAATACCATATGGGCATATACATATAACATAAAAACATTCATAATTTATATGTACTGTATTGATGTACAATTGATGTAAAATGTGAGAATTGACCAAACAAAACTGTAATTTTCAGGCTCCCTAGGTTGAAATCAACATGGTTTTATGAGCTGTTCCCTCAGTTGTCTTTCAGTGATGTAACTTGGTTTAGAATTTGCAAAACCCCACCCCTACCTGGGACTGGTAGAAGGAGTGGGGCGGGGCAAGCAGTGGTTCATTTGCATTTAAAGGGACAGGCACTTAAACCAGCCGTTCCGAACAGGGCTGTTTTGAGAGGATGAAAAGAGCTGTGATGTTTGATCCTTGGGGTATTTTGACTGAAGCATGTCACACACGTGTTTAAGACACCTGGGAACTATTTTAATTTGTGGAAAGGGGGCAGAATATGTCTCCTTTAAAACATGAGCAGACACACAAAACCCAAACACAACTTCAGCTGAGGTGTTTCAGGGTCTCATAAAGTCTTTACCACTGCAGCATCAGGTCCAGTCCAACCCACAAGCCACAGCTAAAGCTGCATCTCAGTCACTGACGGAAACACCTGCTGTGCTGCTGTTCTTCACCATACACATCTGTGCTCATATGCTAGTTGATTCTTATTTCATTCATTTGTCCAGCTTAAGAATGTACACAACTGTTGCTGAGGACAACCGACCACTAACATCTCTGATAGATGTTTATATTATGACATTTATGAAATCAATACTCACACATTCACCATGAAAGCCTACAGAGGGAATACTACTACTGCAGTGGACAATATTCAAATGTTAATTTGAATTTGAACCTAACTTTCCCTTTAATACCAGTCAAAAGTTTGGGCATGCTCGGGGCGGTGCGTGGCAGTGGTTAAGGCGGCCGCCGCCCCATGTAGAGGCTACAGTCCTCAACGCAGGCGTCCCCGGTTCGAATCCCGTGTCGGGCAGACCTTTCCTGCATGTCATTCCCCCTCTCTCTGCCTCCCCCTTTCCTGTCTATCTCACTATGTGCTATCAAATAAAAGGCAAAAACGCCAAAAAAATATACTGCTGCACAGTACAGTATAGTGCTAACACTATTCAGTTTACAATGAAAATGACATTGTGATTAATCCGTTTTCATTTTATTTCTACCTAAGTAACAGACACACGTTGAAAATAATGATGTAATAGTTGAATTCCATTTTCATTGTCCCACCTGCCTGTAGAATATAATAGCAGCCAGTCCACCTGGTCCAGGTGTGTGTGGCTTTGAAGGGAGACAGCTCTCTGATTGGTTTATGTCATGTCCAAAACTCTCCCATGAAAAATGAGGAGACAGAGACAAAACATGGCTGTCCGTGATTTATTCAGATTTAGATGTTCCTGCTCTACTTTCATCTGTTTCCTTTACAAAACTGAAACCAGTTGCTGAGACGGAGGCTGTGGTGCTGGACACTTCAGGAACTACAGCTCCCATGATTCAAGGTACACCTGCTGTCTTACTGACCAGTGACAGTCACATTATTATGAAGAGAAAAGAATCACTGAATGAATAAAAATATCTGCATTGTTAGTTTATATCAGCTTCTTGTTGACTTGATTTACATCAAATAACAGCAACACAACATTCTCACTAAATTCATTCATTAAAAACAAAACATTTAATTCTCATTTCGATGTAACCATGTCCACTAGTCTTCAGCGTGTGTGTGTGTCAGCAGTAGGCAGCCAGACCCAGTAAACTGACGAAGGACAGAGCTGAAGAGGAGATGACCTGAGGAGAAACACAGAGAAGCTCAGACAGGAAGCAGCATGACGACAAACCACAGACAGAGGCTGTCAGTGACTCTCTGTGATTGGCTATCACAGATGTCCGTTGATTTCACACACTGGTCATGATATGATTTGGATTTGACTGAATTCAGGGATGAGTGATCGATATGAAACAAAATCATCTGCTGATTCAACACAGTCACTTCCATTCATATCACGACACAGAAATATAATCAACCAGATATTTCAATGAAAAACTCAAATCAGCCTCCTGTTCAATATAAAGTGTCACATTCTGATTCACTGAGCTTTACAATTTTCACGTCCTATAGAAGAAGAAAACTAGAAGAACATTAAGTTTCTGTTTAAAGCAGGACTGAAATATTTTATGTCTAATAATTAGTTACACATGTCTTTGCAAATAGAAAATATGACATTGCAGCAGATGACTAATATAATATATAGGCTATATAATATAGGCCAGGGGGATTTCCTGATAAAGGTGCATCTTTTAAATTACGATATGTATCAATATTTGATCAATGTTTCCATTTTGGATCGATGCTATTGACTCACTGATTATGGAATCGATATATCGATGTGGATCAAAGTATCGTTACACCCCTAGTTGTGATATGAATGACATGAAGTTGTGTGTGTAGCAGAAGTACGACTTGTGTCTGAGCAACAGCAGCTGGAATCCTTCAGGTGTCAGCTGATCATCTGGATCCGTCCCAATGACAGTCTCATTGTCCTCAGTGTTACTGTAGGTGTTGGTGTGTTCCACTCAGTCACAACTCACTGCAGCTGCAGAGTTTCCACTGGTGTCCAGTCTCACAGCGCTGCTGTTCAGCCCCACCCAGAACCTGGTGTAGTCCTGGACCAGGGTGGCACTGGCAACCACAACAACAAACAACAAACAACAAACAACAACATCATCATCATCATCATCAACAACCACCCCAAGGACATGAAATCTGAGTCAGTGGATCCAGGTCAACATGGAGTCAGATGTAGTGATGTCATTGTCAATAGCTGCAGCACCAGTAAAACACACTTGGATACAGACACACAAAGATACAATCTGTGTGTGTGTGTGTGTGTGTGTGTGTGTGTGTGTGTGTGTGTGTGTGTGTGTGTGTGTGTGTGTGTGTGTACTTTCATCTACCTGAAGTAGATATCTCCATAGTGACTGTTGCTAGGTGCCTCCCAGGTCAGCTGGACCTTCTTTTTCTTGGCTCCTGATGCCTGACTAATGGATGAGTTCTACACACACACGCACACACGCACGCACGCACGCACGCACGCACGCACGCACGCACGCACGCACGCACGCACGCACGCACGCACGCACGCACACACGCACACACGCACACACACACACACACGTAACATAATTCTCAAGGCGTGTGTTTCCATGTTGATAGGAGGTGTAGCCTACTGGTGGTTTGAGGAACCCCACAAACTAAAGCCAGACTTATCAGGCCTCTGTCTGGAGCTCTAATGACAAAAGGTCAGTGGGCCAATCAGGAGAGAGGAGCTTCTCTTTTTGATTTGCTGTTCTAGATGTGTTCAGATGGCCCAGTGGACTGTTACACTACAGGGTGTTCAGCCATGTTCAGTGAGGTTTTCAACCACAGGGAGACAAAGGTGCTCAGTTCAGAGTCCCCAGCTGGAGTCTGACAGGAATATTTCCCATCAGTCATCACATCACATTTATTATCAAGGTTCACAGAGCACATTTTGTATTCAGTATCAGTTTTTGTTCTATTTATTTTCAATACTCTATTTCAGTGGTATAAAATGTCTACAGGACATGGTCGCGCTGTGTGAAATGCATTGAATCTGCGCTGATGTTGGGTTTTTTTCTTTACTTTGCCGGGTTCGGGCGGCTTCTCTGCTCCACTTTGTGCTGTCTCTACTGTTGTGGAGCATGCGCACATGCGTTGTCCAGCTTCAGTCCGACTAAGGCGTTATCTGGGTGTCTTAATCGGAGTTGGAGAACTCTGACTTCGGACTAAGGCGTTTACATGCACTTCAGTTGTCCAGTTATAGTCGGGTTAAGGCAATAATTTGTTTTTTCAAGTGTCATGTAAACGTACTGACTGAGACCTTCTAAGTCCTAAAATTGAACTGCATTTTGTTCCTATATGTTTGCTATTCCCATCAATATCCTTGATAACAGAAAGCAAAGACACGGCAGAGATGTAACACCTACCTCCATGTCTTTACAGGGCAGTGCAGTGAAGAGGGTGGAGTTAATGTTGGTGAATTTCCCCACAGGCCACAGCAGAGCTGGACACACAAACACAAACCTGTAACCCTACAAACAGCTAGAAATAATCACTTCATGATGAATCTGAGCCTCGATTTCATGACAAAGACGAACACACATGACAAATAAACATGCACACACTGTAATACCTTGTCCCTGTCTGCTCCTGGCCTGTAAGAGGAAACCCTGGAACTCTGTGGAGCTGTTCTTCTCCACCTCCACCGTCACTGCAGGAGACAATCAGAGAGGGATTCATGGTCTCATCACACAGGCGGTGCAGAGGCTGGGAGGATAAACTGGGGTTGGAAAGAGGAATTTGTGAGAGGGGTGTGCTGCTGGGAGAAAAGGAAGGAGAGGGGAGGAGGGCTTCGTTGCATCTGAGCTGAGTTCAAACTCTGAGTGAAGTAGTGTAAACAAAGCTGCTGATGGAATGTGTTAATGACATGTGGAGGAGAAGAGGGATGCAGCCAGTCTGAGGGTAAGAGTCAGGTCAAAGGAAATTCCTCCAAACACGACTTATGACCCCTGAACTGTTACTCAACACCACAACACCACCCCTGGGACAGAGGGTGGGGTCAAAGGGATTTGGAGGAGGCTAAAGAGTGAAGAGCAAGAATACTGGTTTAGAGGGGGGGGGGGAGTAAAAATTAAACTACAAATACTACAACCAATGAGAAAGATTTGCATTAGGAATATTGTTACCTATTTCCAATAAGACAAGCAGTGCTAATGATTTATTATAGTTTATAATATGTAGTTTATTAATGAGATTGTCAAGTGAGCCCACACTGAACTTCCTTAGGTTCCAGCACCATCCATCATCTGTAGTTGCTGCTTCTCAGTGTCAGAGGGTTTCATCAGGCAAATCAAATGAACACATTTATAATCTGAGGTCTCTGTAGTCTTATTGACATCTACCTGCTGTCCTCAGTATTATATGTATAACATTATAATCACCATCCTAGTTTTACAACAGTTGCACTCTACATCTCTAACTGCTGAAAATGACTCTAGTTATACAGTGTACAATTAATCATAAATTATTAGTTAGTATTATTTATAACTGGTAACTTATAATGTGTTCTAATGTATGTGTTATACAGTTGACTACTGCTTTTTACCAGTTGCAAGTCATTAGTAAGACTAATGAGACTTAGTATTAAAGGGATAGTTGAACATTTTGGCAAATTCTCCTCTCACCATAGACGTGAGCTGCTCAGCTTACACAATGGAGGTGAATGGTACAGGTCCCCTGACCCTCATCAAACTAATCAAATACACAATCCAACAACTCTAAAACACTCTGATGGACAAGTTGTGACCTGCACATTCACCACGCTATGAAATAATCATGTAACATTACAACACATGAAGCAAATACTCAGAACTACTTGCGCTTTTGAAATCACTCCGCCCAGCAGCCGTGTCTGGAATGTAGTTCCGGCTACGCATTTGCCACAACTCCGCCTCGTAATGTTCTGTTATTATCTCATAGCGTGGTGAATGTGCAGGTCACAACTTGTCCACCAGAGCGTTTTAGAGTTGTTGGATTGTGTATTTGATGAGTTTGATGAGGGACATTGTCCATTGTCTTTGCTGAAATCTCCCCCGCAGATCTCAAAACAACATGCACCGATAATTAAAGGTAATGAACCTACTGCTATGACTATAGGGATTATGGCAATAGGCCAATTTGCCAAAAATGTTGAACTATCCCTTTAACTAGATCTTGACAAATAGTGAGCCTGCAACATGGATGGATGGAGCACAGATGTACCTGTAATGACATCACCAGGCCTGTAGGTGGCACTAGAGGTGGACAGGTTGAAGGGAGGGCTGCTGGTGGAGGGGGTGTAGGGCGGGTGCACGGGCATCAAGTTGCCACAGGAAAACGCCACAGAGCCGTTGGGGAAAGACACACATTCTTCCACACAGCACAAACACATCAGCACGAAGAGCGACGCAGAGGCTTTGAGAGGCATCTGGAACAGGCGGACACACAGCAGAGCCAGATGTTAGTCTCACACAGCAACAACACGCTGTCCCATGGAACACCAGAAGCGGGAAGAAGACACATGATTGAAATGAGACCCATGGAGAGTCTCAGTAATGGGCTTTGTAAAAAACAATAATGCAAGAATTTCTAAAGAATGTAATAAGTCCCAGAAATGCACATACATGGGCTGGTGGACATGCAGCAGCATCTGGGTTTTATTGAGCAGGCCATGGTCATGTTCCCACTACACTACCGTTCATTTTCATTACAAATACATCAATAAAATACAATTAATCAATCTACATGAGAACTAAAGTCAACCACCTGTCTGGAGCTCTGAGCCCGGATGGACTCTTTTTTTTAATGTCTCCATGTTAACTGCTTTAAGAATTCAATCATAGCGGCTTATTTTACTTAATCATGTTCTTGTTTAATGTGGGGCTTGATATTTAGCCTGATGCATCAGCGGCTTATTTCATTACATTTCATATAGCGTCTGAACACGAGCCATAGGGATTCGTTTGCTTCCGGGAGGCGGTTGCTTACATTTGCTTCAACTAATCGCTGCTGCTTGGTGGTCACGTGTGCTATACACCGGTTAAGCTCATAGGTTAATCTTGAGCGCTTGAGTTCAACGTCATCGCCTTCACTTACCCGTCTGTTCGCTGATTAGCGGACGGAGCAAACCGAAACGCATTGCTAGTTTCCTGACTACATGGTTGAGGCAAATGAAATTTGCCGGAACCAGTAGGCGGCGCTAGCCTGGCTACTTGATATTTACTCATGTATGTAAATTAATATTTCAGTTGAATTCACTGCTTCTTGTTTTACTATAATAGAGGGGTTTCACACTGCTGCACTGGTCGTGGGAAGTTCTTTCAGTTCTTTCTGTGTCACACTGACAGTTAGATCACCCCTACACTGCAAAAACTCAAAATCTTTGTCTTATTTCTAGTCAAAATGTAATTTCTAGTCAAAACAAATCTCATTATACTTAAAATAAGATTCATCAGCCAATTTTTAGACACTTTTTACTTCTTTCAAGCATATTTTCACTTGAAATAAGTAGAAAAATCTGATAGTGGATCAAGTTTTTCTTCCTTATTACAAGCACAAAAAACCTGCTTTCACTGGCAAATTTTTCTACTTATTTCAAGTGAAAATTTGTTTGAAACAAATGAAAATGTATCTCAAAACAAGTTCATTTTTAGGTGATGAGTCTTAATTTAAGTGAAAAGAGTTTAGTTTTGACTAGAAAGTAGACATTGTGACAAGAAATACGACAAATCTTCTTGGAAAGATTTCAAGTTTTTGCAGTGTAACTTCAGATGGAGTATAACGTTCACATTTATCTGGTTAAAAAAAAGGCATAACATAATGAGAATAAATTTGGAATTGTAGGAGGAGATACTCATTATCATCTCATCATCATCACCAGTGCTCACCCCCATCCTGCTTTCTCTCATGTTTAATTCTTTAACATTACAATTCTTTTCTTGTCCTATCATGACTTTCCTCCTGACTGCATTAACTACACTACATTAAAACTACTCAATGAAAAAAATGAACCTTCAATGGATCAAAAATCAGTAACATGAACAGAACAATTTGAAATGTGATGCAATAACATGACTAATGGTGTTTGCTGTATTCTGATATTGCAGCAACACTGCCAATGGTAATGTGTAGGTTCATTATTAAATTATTATAAACAGCAATATAAACGTGTGTGATGTGATGAGTGGAAGTGGAGCTCACCTTGTTCTCCTGCTGACAGATACACTGACTGCTGCGGTGCGGTCTGTGGCTGCTGTTCCTGGACCAGGAGCTGGAGTGCTTTGTGGAGACCAGCTCAGCCTCAGACAGGTAATTGGTGTGCACTCATGTGTGTGATTTGGTTTCACCAAGGAGTGATCCACTGGGATCCCTCCTTTTGAAACCATGACAATATGCGGGTGAGAGGGGTGAGTCTCCTCAACAACACAATGGTCAACTATAACAACACAACAACACAGAGGGACAAACAGGTCGTGTTTCTGGTGGTAGCTAACTGAGGCATGGACCTGTTTATGTTTAAGAACATTCATGCCCAGCTTCAATTACCACTGTTAAGCTGCTAACAAGTGAAACCTAAGCTTCCCTTCAGTTAGGTCCTCACATCGTGATTAAATAGTCTGCACGACCTGGTCAGTTCTCACACACTCACACAGGTGCTCGTCACGAACAGCCACACTTTTATTCTGTATGTGTGATACAATAAACAAAATCAACAGCAGCTCTGTGGGCAGGATAACAACAGGTAAACAACACTTAGGGAGAGACGTACACAGTGTATTGAATAGATGAGCGTATCCCCGACCATCTCCATCTGCACCCAGAGCACCACACTCCTGCTCCTCAGCTGCTGCTGTGCTGCTCTTACATCTTTCAAGCAGAAACTCCAGTGATGTATTTTCCATGTAGTTTGTACTAGAGCTGCAACAATTAATCGATTCATCGTGCAATAATCAATTATTACATTAAAACTTAACTAGTTTGATAATCGAATAATCAGTTTGAGTAGTTTTTTAAAGGTACATTGTGTAGGAATTACTCCCATCTAGCGTTGCGGTTGTATATCGCAAGCAACTCAATCATATTTTTCATGCTGCATTCACGTGAAATTGGGCAGACGAACGACAACTGCTGTACGTAACGACATAAACAAGCCTCTGTGCAACAAACATACTTTTGAACGAAATAATCGATTTTCGTGAAGAAATAACAGGAGAAGTTACACAATGCCCCTTTAAGAAGAAAAAAGTCCAAATTCTCTGATTTCAGCTTCTTAAATGTGAATATTTCTGGTTTCTTTGTTCCTTTGTGACAATAAACTGAGTATGTCAGTTTATTGATACATTTGAGGACGTCATATTGTGGTTTGGGAAACACTGATTGACATTTTTCAACATTTTTTAACATTTTATTGACCAAACAACTAATTCATTAATCGTTTAAATCATCAACAGATTAATGGATAATGAAAATAATCGTTAGTTGCAGCTCTAGTTTGTACTTTAACGCCTCCAGTGATGAAGATCAAGTGTTTCACCTTATTAACATACATGTGATGAGTGTTTAAACCTTGGCCTGTGTCATCAACACAGACTCACACAAACGTCACAAACCTGAGGGTCCAGTCCTGTCAACTGAATAAACCTGAGACCTTGTCAGTACGGACAGGAGAGTCAGCATCTGTACAGCCACTGACACTGTGTCAGCCAGTCACAAGCTAACCAACAACATAAACAAGAAAAAGATGCTAACTGTGCTAACTGTTGTGGTCTGCCAGGTGGTCTCTGGTTCTGATCTGGTTCTGGTTTTGGCTAAACTCTCTGTGAGGTTGTGTGTGTGTAGCAGGACCAAGGCTTTCCCAGGGTCTAGACAGACTTTAACTGTGGCTTGGACAGACTGAATGTGGACTCATATGTTGCACCAGGTTTAGTTCTTAACCATCTTAGACCAGACTGTGGTGAAGTGAATTCTGGGAAATTAAATAACATGAAGAGCTGAACAATAAAAAATAAAGAGATGCGTCTAAAAACTCTTTCCCTTCTCGATGCTCAAATGATGAGCCATGTTTTCCCATTTCTGGTTTCTGGGTGCTACTGGAAAGCTTAACTGATTACCACATTACCATGGTAACACCGGTCTGCGTGCTAAGTTAGCCTGGTAGTAAGTTGTCGACTGTTTTTTAGTCAGTCAGGCTGTTTCACAACAACAAAGACTAACAGTAGACTACTCATTGAGCCTGACACTGCAGAGCGTTGTGGTAAATCTGTGTCTAGTTTACACATTAACAAGGGCTGATGGACAGGACAGACTGTAAACATACTGTATAGATCCAAAGCTCATGGTCTAAAGCCTGTGGCACCAGGGTGTGGACTTGGCTTTTTTGCTATTTCAACAGTGAAGAAAACATTCTGTGGGACAGACACATGGGTCAGAGTGGTTGGACTTCATCTTTTCATTATTCATTGTGGGTGTAACATCTAATAAACCGTCACAGTGCCGTCTGCCATTCCCTTTAAAAGCCAGGCTCTGCTTGTGTGTAACAGGCACAGTGTGTGTGCTCTGTGCCCCTGACAACGCACCCTTCAGATAAAAAAAAAAACTGTGCCACTGACTTCAGACCAGGGCCACACCTCTTTTTAAGACCAACAAGTCCATGGGCACACGTATAAGAGTATTTGATATTTAAACTATGTGGGTGCCGGCTAGGAAAATCACAACTGTGTCAGTCTGAAGCCACTTGCGTTACTCTTTGTGTGTCTGTGTGTAAGGGAGGGCCCACAGTGATGGACAAATGGGCAGACACAGAGTCATTAAAATGGGATATTTATCAAAAGACTGTGTGTGTCTGGGGAGGAGGGGTCAGTGAATAGTGTAGGTAGCACACTGGCTAAGTGGTCAGAGGAAGCAGTGTACACTACTTTTAGGTAAATGTCCAGTTGTCAAGTACTGACACAAGGCAGGAGGTTCCCATCTGCCTGCTTTTGCACTCGGAGGTAATTCTGATTGGAGGATCTGATGCTACAGCATTTAAAAATGCAGAGACTGTAGCGCCACATGATGTAAAAACACTGCATTATGTAATAATGTAATAGATTTCCACCTCATGATGTAATAAAAGCCGCATTTTGTAATAATCTGCCACATTTTGTAATACAATTCTTGAACACAACATGTAATAAACTTTGTTGCATTTTGCAAGTTGTTACATAATGCACATTTTTTTCCAGAAAAAAAGTGCAACACCCGCATTTTGTTATAATTGGATACATTATGTAACAACTGATTACAAAATGTGGAAAAGTTTATTACATGTTGCGTTCAAGAATTTTATTACAAAATGTGGCAGATTATTACAAAATGCGGCGTTATTACATCATGAGGTGAAAATCTATTACATTATTATATAATGCGGCGCAACAGGTACCAAGAGTAGAAGTGACAGGAAGGAGACAGTGGCCACAGGCTGACTTCACAGGATGACATCAGCCATAGTGTAAGGGTAACAAGGTTATGTCAATGTCCTCATGTTGCTAGCAGCAGGCGTCTGTGCGGTAAGAATGTGGTGTGGCCGCTGGTACCAGTGGTTGGTGCTGAGGAGTCCAGGTGAGAGGTTACAGTGAAGACTTCAGGACCTTGGTGCCTTACAGGACTGGCAGCAGGCCTTTCTGTAGTACCAGTGGGAACACAGCTTCACCTTCAGCACCAGGGCACAGTTGGCCGTCGGCTTGTCCTGGCACGACTCGTCTACAGATACCGATTCTGCCGGGGCGGCCGCTGGAACGACACACAGAAGGCCTTTCATTAGGATGCAGCAGAAAAACACTTAGTGACAGTGACGCATCTACAGGTGATTTCTCCTCCTGAAAGTGCTCCGACATGTTGCATCAGCTCCGTGAGACGCTCACACAGCGTTTGTTTTTGTACCTGGTGCTTCTGTCGGACAGCTCTGGGTTTCACAGCTCTGTCTGGCTTCTGGCTTGAGGGCAGAGTCGCAGCTGTGGCCCCTGGTTACAAGCTCCTCCCCCTGGTAGCACTTGACTTCTCGAACCTGGACTCCAATCCCACAGGTCTTACTGCACTGAGGGGGGACAAAGGGGACTTTGCTTTCACTTCAAATACAGCTGGACACACAAAACAATATTTTACTGACATTAAAGGGTAAAAAGTACAGCAATCACATCTCTGTTACTACTAATCTTTTTTTTTCATGTAGAATAAGATGAAGAAAACTGCTGATCAACATGAATGATCCTGTCAGTTTACATCTTAAAGGGATAGTTCAACATTTTGGCAAATTGGCCCATTGGCATAATCCCTATAGTCATAACAGTAGGTTTGTTACCTTTATTTGCTATTTTTAGAACCGCCGAGCCGAGCGGCGAGCTGTTCAGAGCTGCGCTACGGAGGCTAATGGGATTTCTTGGTTTCCCTCATCAAACTCATCAAATACACAAGCCAACGCCCCCCGACGCCTCTTGTGAACAAGTTGTGACCTGCACATTCACCACGCTATGAGATAATAACGGAACGTTCAGGACAGAGTCATTTTAGAGGTAAATTCATGCAAAACCGCTGATGCGCGTTGCCTTCAGGGACAGTTTTTCAGCAAGCAGTATCTGCATTTACCTCAAAAACGACTCTGTCTCGTAACATTCTGTTATCTCATAGCGTGGTGAATGTGCAGGTCACAACTTGTATATAGGGATTATGGCAATGGGCCAATTTGCCAAAGTGTTGAACTATCCCTTTAATTAAATTCACTCCAAATATTCTCTAATATTCAGCTTCTTTATATATAGGCTGATAATAGTCCCAGTTTAAATGTTGACATAAAAACATATTTTAGTTTGAACTTCTGAGGCTGCAACTGTCGAACAGGAAGAAAATAAATGTTAGTTCACACTAGGGATGTTTTCATTGAGGCTATAAAGGTTTCTAGGTGTAGACTGGACACCATAACCCCCTGTGGTTTCAGATGTCTGTTGCAGTCGAGCAGCTGGCGGTGAGCTACCTGGGACCAGGATGTGGTGAACCACTTGGAGCAGGGTCTCTGGAAGCAGGAGGAGCTAGTCTCTGGCTTGTTGCCTTGGTCACAGCTGCTCTCTGGAAACTCTTTGAACACACCACTCTCCAGGCCGGCACACACCACCTGACGCTGCCGCACGCCGCGGCCACACTTAGCATCACACTGACACACCCACAAACGACAAACAGAACAAACTTAACATATCTTTACGGAGTAACTGACATGCACACGCACCACCACCAGTTAAAAGAATTTACCTGCTGCCATTCCTGCTCAACCCAGTGGGGGGGGCAGTTCCTGTCACCACACGGATAGATGGCCAGCGGGCGCAGTGATTGGTCACACTGCTCCTCTGACATCACTACCCCACCTGATGATCGACACGTCACTGCACGCACCATTCTCCCCACTCCACACACACCTGAGCACTGGCACATCAACACAACTAGTCAGTTTCATGAACTAAATATTAAAGGGTGTGTGTGTGTGTGTGTGTGTTGTTTAACTCACAGGTCCCCAGTCAGAAACTGTCCACCGTCGGTCACAGGGCAGACCCTCACACTCCTCAGTCTCTATCGGCTTGGACGACATGTTACACAGTTTCATTTCCATGGAGCAGCGAACCTCCCGAGTCCGAACCCCCCGAGAGCCGCAGCGTGCTGAGCACTGACACACAAATTTGAAATCAGTTATTTTTACAGGACGTAATCATTCTCTGCACATGGCAGGGCTCCAGACTGCCCCTGAATGGAGGCATTTTGACCCTAAAATTTGAGACGGTGCAGGTAAATTTTTCAACCAGCAAATTTGCTTTTCCTTTTAACACTGGTGAAACATGGACGGGGTGACACAAAGAATCTGGAATCTGTCATTACAGGTGGCAGTCCAATGTGTGTGAAGATCATGTATGAGTTAAGTATAAAGTCAAGTAAATCTTTATTGTCCCCAAACGGGCTAATTACGGTATTACAGCATAGTGCTTGACATTTAAAGACACAACAGGCACTAAGGTAAGAGAGAGGAAGAGACAAAGAGGCAAAACAGCACAACTCTACGATGATGATGACAGGTAAAACAACAAAGCCACTATAAAATCTACACAAAAGACACTAGAAAAAGACTCTTGTGGCAACAATGTTGCTCCACAGATAGAAACAACAATTAATCAAATTTAAAAATGGGAATATTTGCTCAGTCAACGGTTCAGCCCCTAAATTTTCTGCTTGTGCTCCTCAAATTTTAAGTAAGGGACCACTGTCCTCCTTGTAAAAAAAAAAAAAGTCAGTCTGGAGCCCTGTGTGGAGTCTGAAAATCGAGGCGTTTGGACCTATTGGATATCTGAGATGTTGCTCCATGCATTTTGCTTCTCAGAGCAGGGGTAACCGTCTCAAACTTGTCACTGTGGAGGGGTTTGCGCAATCTAGAGACCCAAGGAGCAGCTGTAAGGAATGGAGGCTCTTGAGAGGGTTACCCAGTTTCAAGAAGACTGTGTTTGATTTGAGGCGATTTAAGAGAAGTGGAGCTCAGCTGGGTGCAGCCCTAGAATGTAAAGTGGGACCACGCCTGGCCTCAGCAACTATACGAAGGGGGTCGTACAGCCATTAGTCAGTGTGTGGTGTGTGGTGGCCAAGTGTGGTGTGCTAAGTGAAGCTTTGTAATGATATGTATAGAAAACAGGGAGCTACAACAACAATGCTCTCACTTCTCCAGGTAATATTTATACCATCTTTCCATGGATTTGTGTAGAGACCAAAATCAAAACAATCAATATGACAAAATCAGAAACACTGCACTTGCTTTCTTACCTCGGACCACTCAGACACCTCCCATTGAGGTCCACAGCTCTGGCCATGACAGACCTTTCTGTTGGCTGGTTTGTGCAGGTCATGTGACAGACACAGGGAGTCGTAGACGGAGGAGTCCAGACCCGGGGACAGCATCTTCCAGCAGCGCACCGTGCGGTACTGAACACCTTCACCACATGTTCGAGAGCACTCACTCCAACCACTGGTCTCCCACCTGAGTAGGAACCAGTGAGATGGTGTTAGCTGGTAAAGTTGTTCATTTTCAGGTGAGGAAAATGAGGAAAACCATTTTAGTCCATTTTAGTCGAACATTTTAAAACTAGCATGTACAGAACTGAGGTTAATCCCTGGAAAAAATGGTTCTTGAAAAAACATTGATGATCCCAGTGTCTTTATAGTGACGTATCAGCTGGTCCCAGTCACAGATCAGCTGGTTCCAGTTCAGTTTTGTGTAGTTTGTTAGCCCAGAAATCTAGATGCACCCTAGCGGCAGCAAATATATTTGCTCCGCAGGTGGGTCTAGAAACGAGCCATAGGAACTTTTTGAGTCTCGAACACCGTTTGTGTTCACCAATCACAGCGCTGTTTAGAGAGACGTTGGGTGGGCTTCACACGATGACGACATACATTTTAATTGGTTTGTCAGGCTAACGTCATCCTGCTCTTTGCTCTGATTGGTCGTAGTGCTACCCTATTGGTGCAGAGGCAGTTTGAAAGACAGCCTTCATCCCGCCCCCTGGATTGAGCCGAGGTCTACCGGTCGTTGCCAGACTATACATTTTAATGATATAGTCTGGCTGGTCAGGCTAGTAGTTTGTGTCAGTAGGTTTAAATTAGTAAAAGGTCGTACCTTGGAGGACATTCCTTCCCAGTGCAGAACTCGTGTGTGGGCTCTGGCCTGGTCACAGTGTCACAGTAACTGTCATCAACTTCAGTACCATCATATCGAACACAAAGGGCATAGCTAGTGGTAATTCCTGGTGATGCACAGACACAATGTTAACAGAGTATACACAGACGGAGATCAGCAACATTTATCTGCGTGCATTATACTGAATGTATAGAACTATATTTGAAATTCACTACATGTAGGTACTATCATATTGGTACCTTAATATTATATGAGTTTACCTGTTGTACAGGTGGAGCTGCATGGAGCGTAAGCAGAAACCTTCCAGCGATACATGTCTGCTAGACTAATATCTGGGTCCAGACCCACATCAAAGTCATTGCTAGAGAGAATCAGAAACACACACAGGCAAGCATGGTCATGAAACCTGACTGACCCATTGATCTTAGAAAAGCCTATTAATGCAAAAATGATTGTGCTTACATAACAAAATGTTATGTTAATCAATTTTCTTAATGATTTTAACATTGTAAATGTGTATGTATGTCCATCAGTAATCAGTTCCTTGTTATTTTACACAAGAAGAAACATCACTGTGTATAATGATCTGTCCATCCTGCTGCTTTACTGTCACTTTCCTGTCTTTCATCATAGACACAAAAAAGAAACCTGGTACAATTCAAGAGATGAGTGGAAAACACATGTGGTTACTGTAATTAGCAGTAAACGGTGGAGCTTATGAACATACTGTATAAATAAGTAGTGTACTTGAGTGTAGGTATCGTGTTCCCTCCTACCTCTCTGTGTTGGCTGCCTGAGCTGCAGACACCTGCTGCAGCTGCACCACAATGGCAGAGTGTGTGTCTGAGTGTGTGCCAGGTTCTGTTTCTATGTGTGTGACAGAGTGTGTGTCAGAAACTCTGAGCGTGTCAGGGTGGATTTCCATCTGTGTGCCTGTGTGTGTTTCTGTGTCCGTGGGGGACAATGTCTCCAGGTGTGTTTCTGTGTGAGACTGTGGATCAGTGTGCGTGCGTTTGACAGAGTATGTGTTTGACTCTGTGAGGGAGTGAGTGTGTGAGTGTGTCTGGTTGCAGTGTAGGTCCTCCAGCAGGAGATAGGGAGTCTCTTCAGGCAGGGCTGCAGAATGAACACTTTGACTACCTGTGAATGGACAGCATGAATGAACTGAGGGGTTTTACAACAATCTGAGATAACTGACCAGCAATACAGAAGGGGCCCACACTGACCAAAAAATACTGAAATTTCAAAAGAGATCCTTCAACTTTTGGCTCATCAGCAGCATCCACTTCCTCACACACAACCTATGCCTGTGCAGCAAGAAACATAACACATACCACTTCCAGCCTCTTTATTCTTTTTGTGTGGAATATTTGCCATACTGTGAACTATCCCACACCAATTAAGGTGTATTCACACCGGACCTTTTATTTTTGTTGCTGGCGACGAGTTTACATATTAAGTCAATGCAAATGAAGGACTGAGCGGTTAATTGATCAGGCAAAAAATCGCTGGGGCTCCGAGTGACAGAGGAAAAAAATCGCTTGTCGCTTGAGATGGGAAATCCCAAGTAGACATAATTTTTCTGTTCGTCAGTCGCTTGTCGCTCAATGCTGATTGGCTGCCGTAATCCCGGTGTTGCCGGTGTAAACAGAGAGACATGGCAGTGGGCATGACGTCATCATAGCGAACAGGCGAGTCTTTGCCAAACTGATGAGCGATTGCAGCTAAGCGACAAAGGAACGATACGAGTGACAGCGACAAAAATATAAGGTCCGGTGTGGTTGACTTAACTTAGCTGAAGATGTGTTAGGAGAAAGTGTCTGCAGATCCAGTAATTATTGGTTAAATAGTTTACTAAATTGCTCCTTAACTCATTGAGTGCCAACCACGTAATTTCTCGTTTTTCGTTCCCATGCGTTGAGTGCCAAAAACGAAATTTTTCGTTTTTTGCTTTTTTTTTAAATTATGAAAATAGACACTTTAATACACATTATATGTAAATTTGGGGACTCTACGACGAGGAGAACTGAAATAGATGACGATCAAAGTCACATGACAGCTCATGATCTGGAAGTTTTTTATCATAACTCAGCTTCTGCAAACGGAGTTCTGCATGTGGATGCAGCAGCTGCTCTGCTCTCACCTGCGAGGCTGCAGCAGCTGGGAGCTGAACCAGGAAGCTCTCAGCCGACAGTCCCGCCCGGTCTTCATCTGGAGCAACACCGTGTCCTCCCCAAAGTCCTCCCGCGGTAAAATCTGATGGTCTCTGGACCAAAGCAGACCGGCACCACCGACCCGTACCACAGACGGACCGCGACCACCGGCGGGACCGGTGTTCGCGAGCCGCTGTGGCCGGCAGAGCCTCACGTTCCGCGGCGAGAGGCTGTGACACGGCACGGTGCGTCTGTGTTATTGCTGTTTAGTGGCGCCCCCCCCGCCCCCGATGGTGGTTTTGTGAATAGAACAACAATTGTTGTGTATATTTATCTTATACGAGCCCTTTGATCCAGAAATGCGAGTGTCTGAAGAGCGACAGGCACAAACAGCGCACCTTTCATAAAAGACGCTCTATCTCCTTTTCTAGAAAAAAAGGAGGGATTTTGGTGAAACCCAGCCATGTTTAGCTTGACTTTTCTCAGGAACGGAGGCACGTAGAAACAAACGGTTTGTGGCCATTTGAAGGATAAAGTTAAACCTTTCAAATGAGCTACAGTATGTGTTGGTGGCAATAATATAGAATACACTATGGCTCTAAAATAAAAAGTCAAATATGGTCTAATTTGCCGGTACACTTGACTAAAACTTTGGAAAGGAGCGCGGCACTCAATGAGTTAAGAATCACTAATGTGCACCATATCATAATAATTAAATTAATTAATTAAAGCCGCAAGCGGCGATGACGGGCCCTCGCTCACCCATGCGACCGCGGGGCCTGAGGCATGTTGGGGCTGTGGCGTGAAGTTGAAAGGGAGAAAAAACCTGGAAGGAGGCAAAAAATGGAAGAGGTCTCCACTCTGGACCCGTGTATCAAATTTCACGAAGATACGAGTTCATTAAAGCCATCAAAAGGGCAAATGTAATTTCGTGGCGAGGGACGATAGTCGCCGCATCGCCACACGGACGCCATTACTCGCAGCTTCACAGCGTTCATGATGTAGCTTCACCAACTAGTTCTGCATGTATTAGAAGTGGAATGAAGTTGATGGGGTCAACTATGTGCCATCAGTACTGTTAGAGGGTGAGCCTCAGAAAACAGGATAGCTGGTTGAGGTGGTGGATTTATGGACGATGACTCCAGTTAAAGAATCAAGGCACTTGGAGAGAGGGAGATCAAATCTTTCTTCTTTAATAAAGCTTGTTGGACTTCAACCACATTGTACAATATGTACGTATCTGTTTGTATGAGTATGTGGTATTTCTTCAGGAACGCACACAGGATAAGGAACAAAAGAACACACAGAAAGTCTGTGCAGCTTCAGTCTGCTCTGCTGCTGGCATTTCCCAACTTCACCAGCCCGCGTTACCGTCTCTGACCAGTAGGTGGTGCCTCACCTCTAGGGCTTTCTCACAAGTACAAGTTAAAGTAAAACCTGGCCACTTCCTGTTACCACTGGGGGCGCTATGAGTGACGTAGGAAATTAATATATCGGGACGTTCAGAACGCAGCCATCATCATGTCCAGCAAGTTTGAAGTTGATCGGATAAAGTATGTGGACGTTAGAGCTGTTCGAAGGTCAAATGGCGAGCAAACGAAAAGTCGCCAAAATTCGCAAGGCCCTATAGAAGCCACGCCCTTTGACCTACAGACATTCTTTTAATAACTTTTGATCAGAGTTGCATCTCGATGGTCTGTAGCCAATTTGAAGTCAATCGGGCAAAATCCCTGCTGGCATTTCCCAACTTCACCAGACTGCGTTACCGTCTCTGACCAGTAGGTGGTGCCTCACCTCTAGGGCTTTCTCACAGCCGCCCCCAAATGTCTACCTTGAGGACATTTGAAATCATGGAGAAAGTCCATCAGCTCTCGTTATCCTCTGGGTCTCTGATCCTGGGCAGCTGAATGAGCCGGGCCACCGGCCGGATGTAATTCTTGCCCTTAACCTTGACCTTGGCTGTTCTGATGTTACCATCTGCTCCAGGATAGATCTCGACCACCTTTCCCACCGGCCAGAGAGCGCGTGGGAGTTGCGGATCAACAATCAGGACCACCTGGTCCATGGCCATCTGGCCTCCAGTAGTCTGCCACTTCAGTCTTCCCTGTAGACTTGTCTTCTGTAGACTTGTCTTCTGGACTAGATCCTTCCAGGTGTGGAACTGAGGCCGGATTTCTCGCAGAGTCCACATATCCCCAGCTGGCTACCTCGGTAAGGGTTTGAATCTCCGCAATACGTGTGCCAACGAAGACCTTGTAACGGCACGACTCTGATCTCAGCCATTGGAGCACCGTAGTGGAGTCTGACCAGAGGAACGTCTGCTGGATAGGCATGGTCAGCTCTGTCTGAATAAGCTTGGCGAGTTGAGCGCCAGTAAGCGCTGCACTAAGTTCCAGACGTGGCATGCTCAGGCGTTTCTTCGGTGCCACTCGTGATCTGGCTAGCACAAAGGAGGTGTAGACGTGACCTTGGTCATCGATGGTGCGTAGGTATGCTACGGAACCGTACGCTCTCTCTGATGCGTCACAGAAGACGTGAAGCTCTGTGGATGCAGTAGGCTTGTCAGCACATGGAGGTGCGTACGTCCAGGGGAATTTGAGGTGAATAAGATCAGGGAGCTCAGTCACCCAAGCTGTCCACTGCTCTCTCAGGGACTGGGGTTCAATCGGATCATCCCATCCGATGTCTTGCTTCCAGATATCCTGGATGAGGACCTTAGCCCTGGTGGTGAAGGGAATGATAAAGCCCAGTGGATCATACTGGCTCGCTAGGGCTTTATAAATGTTCCTCAGTGTTGGCTCGAGGTGGTCCGCTGGACGGAGCTTAAAGCCTAGAGAGTCGGTGAGGAAGTTCCACTGGAGGCCCAAGGTCGACTCCTGCAAGTTGTTACTGCCCTTAGACAACCAAAGCTCACAGCACTCTGATTTGGCTTCTGGGGGAAGATGCTTGATCACTGCTGGCACATTGCTCGCCCACTGCCTGAGATCAAATCCTCCTTTCAGGAGTAGCTTCCGTAAGTCATCAATGAGGGCTTTGGCGTCAGCAGTAGTGCGGGTACTATGTAGACAATTGTCCACGTAAAAGGAGTGCTCCACGACCTCGACAGGCTGCATGTAGTGCCGAATGGCAGCACCTGCCATTCATAGATGGTTGGCTCCTCCTCCCTCTGCATGTCTCTCCAGATGAACCTCAGCACCGGTGTGTCAGTGGGCTGCAAGCGGATCTGGTGGAACATCGCTTTTATGTCCCCACTCACAGCAACCTAATGCTGATGGAACCTAAGCAAGACACCAAGTAGGGACGGCCCTAAGGTTGGTCCAGGCAACAGGAGCTCGTTCAGTGACTGCCCTCTGTATTGGAATGAACAGTCGAAGACAACTCTGTCCTTTCCGTTGTGGTGGACCATGTGGTGTGGAATAAACCTGACTCTGATGACTGGCTGGCTTCCCCTGGTGAGACCTTTGATACGTAGCCTGCTTCCTCCAGCTTACTTCCTCCGTTCTGTGCTGCGAAGCCTAGGGAGCACTGCTTCTGCAGGAGCCCAGAGAGCTACATCAGTTGTACGGCGAAGAAGAGGAGTGGCATAGCATGGAATGCCATCTACTGTCACTCTAGTGGTGGCTGTCTGGAGCAGAGCGAGAGCTTGTTGGTCTTCCTTCGAGCGCGTGGCAGCCTTCTCACTGTAGGGCAAAGTGTCCATTTGCCAGAGGCGTTCCACATTCCTGAAAACCTCACTGGAAGCTGAGACTGTGGCAACATGCAGACACTGCTGGACTCCAGGTGAGAGATGGACAGCATCAACTGGCCCTTGAAGCGACCAGCCTAGCTGAGTGCAGATAGCAACAGGTCCGCCTGATGGCTCTGCATGCACTGGTTGGACTGGGGTAATCAGGTGTGGCATATCCGACCCGATTAGGAGTAGAGGTTGGGCGCGGTTCACCGGGGGTAAGGGAAGCTCTCTGAGGTGTTTGTATTTCTGCTGCAGCACGGCAACTGGATAGGTGTGCTCAGTGAGAGCCAATCCCTCTGCAGTGAAGGCGTGAGATATCAGGTGCTTCTCGGATGGCCGTAGTGGTGATGAAACCTCCAGTGAGACTGAGGCGCCATTGAGTTGCTTAACGCTTTGGTGCACAGTCTGCAGGGGTAGAGTCTCCGGATGGCAGACGAGGTTGAGCTGCTGTACTACTTGAGGAAGGACGATGCTCCTTTCTGATCCGTCATCGAGCACTGCATAAGTTTCCATCCTCCGGTTGCCGTTATGGAGGAGGACCTTGACCACCTTCAGCATTACTCTTTGAGATCTATTGGGCCGGTCCAGATACACTTTTGTAGGATGTAGACTGACTGCGTACACCTTCTGTTTGGTTTCCTGAACTGACTCATGCAAGACTGTGAGGTGCGTTTCCTTACAGGTTTTACAAGGGCGTTTAAGCGTGCACCGGTCCTCAGTGTGATTGCGTCCGCATTTACGACACCGCTTGCCATCCTTGAGCCACTTTAAGACCTGGTCGGTGTTCAGCTTCTTGAATTTCTCGCAGGAATTAAGGTAGTGGTCCTGACTGTCACAATATGGACAGTAAGGTTTGGGCTTGGGTTTGGCCTTCGCCTGTGTCGGCTCTGCCCCGAATGCCTCTTCCTTGAATACCTTCTCAGCTACACTGAGACACACAGTTGTTGGCTTCTCTTTGGGTTGAGCGGTTCGTTGATCTCTCCTGACTGGTCGGGGGGTATCAGTCTGATACAGCGTGGCTGCTCGACTGGAGATGCGCCTCGTTTGAGACTTTGTTTGGAGCCAGGTAGCCAAGTCCTGAAGAGTGTAGGTTCTGTCGGTGCCAGTCTGCAGAATATCATATCGCAGGCAATACTCAACGAAGCCATCGCGGTAGGTGGGAGGCATCTTGCTGAGCAGGCGATCAACGTGTGAGCCGCAATGGAGCTCATATCCATTTTGTCCCTCGAGGGTCTTTAACATGCCTACCAAGGACTGGACGGACAAGGCGAACGAGTCGAAGGCGTTGGCGTCACCCATCTTGAGCGCGGGCGCGTTGAGTATGGCACCGAGCTCACTCTGGACCAGCTGTCGTCACTGCCCGTACTTATCTTGCCTGCAGTGCACTCGTATATGGTGCCAGGTCATGCATGTATGCCTTGGCAAGCTGCAGTGCACTTGGGAGCTTAATGTGTCCGATCAACACTTGGTATTTATATTGCTCGCTGAGGTGAAGGTTGCTTCCCGGGACGTTGTCTAGTGCAAGCTTGAGCAGAGCAAAGTCACTCTCCCGACCACTCTCGAACACTGGCAGGGAAGGTCGAGGGATTCCAAGGGCTGTTGCAAGGAGTAACTCGGCTCCGGGTAGCGGTGTGTAACCAGGGAAGGGAGCAGAGAGAACTGGAGCAGTCTGTTGCCCGTGGTGAGTCAAGAAGAGTGGCAGAGCTCCATGGCTGGCGTGCTGAGCAGTGTTGAATAGATTCATGGCTGGTTGGCTGTAGCTGTAAGCGGACTGGTACACTGTCGAAGATTGAGACTCTACTGGATTGGCAGGAGGAGGTTGGTTAGAGTGTGAACTCGTTGCCGGTGCTAGGCCACTAGGGAGTTGTGACTGAAAGGACGACACTACCCGAGGGCGAGTATGGGCGAGTGTTGCTGAGGTGATGACATGTGCTGAAGGTGGTGGCACAGGTTGTATCGCAAGAGTGGGCACTAATGCTGGGCCAGGTGGTAGTCTCACAGACCTAGGTGCCATTGGTACTGGACCCTGGAGCTGTGCTGTTGAGTTTGCCAGGGGCGCAGGTATCGCTGGGGTGGCAGCAGGTTGCAGCATTCGCTGTGGTCCAGTAGGAGGCGCTGTAGAGACTGGAATGACTTGTATCGCTTGTGGGGGAGGAATCGACGGCAGCACTGCAGGAGCAGGTGTTGGAAATAACTGGGTAGACTGTGAGAGCCGGGAAGTGGATAGAAACGTGTCAGCCTGTCTTCCCTGCACTGGCGTTGGTAAGCCCAGGCAATCGTCTGACTTGACGGAGTGTGAAGATGAATGTGCAGGTGTCCAGCTATTAGAAAGCATAGACGAACGAAGCTTAGCGATCTCAAGGTCCTGTTCAGCCCTCGTTAGCCGCTCTCTTTCTAGCCGCCTAGTGAGTGCTTCTCTGGCTTTGAGTGCCTCATCTTGGAGTCGCTGTGCTTCCTTGGCCTGATCATCCAGCAGTTTACACTCAAGGTCAGCTTGAGTCTCATGCTCAATCATATGGCGGATATCTTCCAGCTCCAACTGCTTCATTCTCTCTTCCAAGATGGCAGCTTGTGTGGTTGAGAGACCCTGAGTAGGAAAAGTACCAACTGAGTAACCTGTACGCCTACTGGATCTGCTATGGCTGTGTGAACTTCTGTTGGACGACCTGCTATGGTTACTGCTGTGGTGGCTGCTAGAGTGGGAAACAGTAGCCAGTGGGTCTGGGTGCGCAGATGGCTGGAATCCAACATCGTAGTCATCCAGGTAAGCAGATGGCTGGAATCCAACATCGTAGTCATCCAGGTAAGCGATGCTCTCTCTGTGGACGTCTTCGGGGCTCTGCGTCGCCTGATGCTGCGTTGTCCATAATCCTCTTCTTAGGTTGCACTCAATCCGGCTCGAAGGACCAATGTTAGAGGGTGAGCCTCAGAAAACAGGATAGCTGGTTGAGGTGGTGGATTTATGGACGATGAATCCAGTTAAAGAATCAAGGCACTTGGAGAGAGGGAGATCAAATCTTTCTTCTTTAACTCTTTCGCGACCACACTAATTCCTCAGCACATCCGCTCAGGACCACATGTTTTTGGCTATTTGTTTACCTTTTTCTCACGTCGAACCGAACTCTGTACATCACCTAGAAACAAACGGTTTTCACGTGGTTGAAGAGTGACTTTCCAATGTGCTCCTCGAAAAAACGGCGAGTTTTTCCGCCGTTTCGTTCGTGAGTACGAAGTAGAAGAAGAGAGCTGGGTTTCTCCAAAAACGGAGCTCCCGCTCTAGTTTCAGAGAAAAACGCACTTTTGTGTCAAGTGGCAATCTGCTCATTTTACCGGTACTCTGCAGTGTGGCATGTCTCCCAAATCATTTCTACGGCTAAATAAATATATTTGTAGGCAAATCTGGGGGGTGTGGCAGCGTGGAGTGCAGCGGTGCAGAGCAGCATTCAAGGAGAACGATTGCTCAAACAAAACCAAGATCACACAGTTTATAAAAAACATTATGTTTTGATTTTAGTTTAAAACAGTTTTACATATCAGAGGACTACCATATTCACACACAGGGTACCTCAGAGTGTCTATTATCGTAATCTGTAAAAAAACGGTTTTGACGAGTTTACTCGTCAATGGTCGTGAACGTTCGGCAGGCTGTGACGAGTTTACTCGTCAATGGTCGCGAAAGAGTTAATAAAGCTTGTTGGACTTCAACCACATTGTACAATATGTACGTATCTGTATGGGTATGTGGTATTTCTTCAGGAACGCACACAGGATAAGGAACAAAAGAACACACAGAAAGTCTGTGCAGCTTCAGTCTGCTCTGCTGCTGGCATTTCCCAACTTCACCAGCCCGCGTTACCGTCTCTGACCAGTAGGTGGTGCCTCACCTCTAGGGCTTTCTCACAAGTACACGTTAAAGTAAAACCTGGCCACTTCCTGTTACCACCGGGGGGCGCTATGAGTGACGTAGGAAATTAATATATCGGGACGTTCAGAACGCAGCCATCATCATGTCCAGCAAGTTTGAAGCTGATCGGATAAAGTATGTGGACGTTAGAGCTGTTCGAAGGTCAAATGGCGAGCAAACGAAAAGTCGCCAAAATTCCCTAGAAGCCACGCCCTTTGACCTACAGACATTCTTTTAATAACTTTTGATCAGAGTTGCATCTCGATGGTCTGTAGCCAATTTGAAGTCAATCCCTAGGAGGAGTTCGTTCAAAAAGGTCAAAAGTTCAAATCAAAATGGCTGACTTCCTGTTGTGATTTCACCATGTCGTTAAGAGGATTTTTTGGGCGTCTTGGCATGTTCTATAAGCCCACCAAATTTCATACGTCTAGGTGAAACACAAAGGCGGGGCTGATGTTTTGAAATTTTCTAGGGGGCGCTATTTAGCCATTTGACCACGCCCATTCCCAAAGACTTTAAAATATCAAATTTTTTGCGAGGCCTGATGTGCATGCCAAATTTGACGCGTTTTGGGGCATGTTGAAGCCTCCAAAAATGCGATCCTTTTGAGAGAAAAATAATGAAAGAAAGAAAGAATAATACTATACAGAGCAATTACAATAGGGGTCGCAGTCGCCGCTCGGGCCCTAATAAAGAATAAATGTTAGAATTGAACAATGGAAAACAGCTGAGTAAATCTTTCCTACCTGGAAAAGGGAGGACTACAGTGTTATCAGCAGTGGATGGCTCATCAATCAAATTGGAGGAACTCCCTTAATTATCAGAAAACCAAACAAACAATGAGATAAACAGGCAGAGACAGTCAGGTAAGCTGTAGGAGGCAGGACAGAAGGAAACAGAAGAGTGAACATGTTCTTCATGTTAAAGGGATAGTTCAACATTTTGGCAAATTGGCCCAAATTTGCCATAATCCCTATAGTCATTTTCAGCAAGCACTCTCTGCATTTTCCTCTAAAACAACTCTGTCTCGTAACGTTCTGTTATTATCTCATAGCGTGGTGAATGTGCAGGTCATAAGTTGTCCACCAGAGCATTTTGGAGTTGTTGGATTGTGTATTTGATGAGTTTGATGAGGGAAACCTCTGTAGCATAGCTCTGAGCAGCTCGCCGCTCTGCTCCGCCATTCTAAAAACAGCTTGCACCGACAAATAAAGGTAATAAACCTACTGCTATGACTATAGGGATTAAGGAAATGGGCCAATTTGCCAAAATGTTGAACTATCCCTTTAAGGTCAGGATGTTTTCTAAAACAAATCCTGTCCAAGTCTGTTAGACCAATAACTGGCCATTAGAGCTTGACTGGACAGTGTATCAGCCATGTTATGTTGTTATCAGTGTTCAGATGCATTATGTTGTAGCCTTATGCTCAAAGTGCTTAATTCAATATCCCCTGATCTACCTAGACTTAATTCTCCATAATGTATTTTTTTCCCCAAATACCACATTAAGTCTATTGAGTTGAGTTTACCAGAGGTGAATTCCAGTCAGGGGGTAGCAACAGCTCAGAGATGATCAAAACAAATGGAGGAACCAAAGCTACATTTCCAGGTCATGGGTAAGTGTCTGAAACTTGTGTCAGTGTGATATTTCAGTTTTTAATTGTCAATTAATTTTCAGAATTATGGGTGGTGAGGGAACAAAAAAATGTTAACAATTTTAATTTTAATTTTTAACGTCACCACATTCACGCGCATCCCTTGGCTGCACACACAGAGAGGACCGCCCCTTTATGCCGTTCTCTCTCCTCATTGGATAAAGGTTGTAGGATACAAGCAAAGTTTTCTCCTCGGCTTACAGCAGAGCAGAGTGACTGACAGACCCGTGTTTCAGACCAAACACTCTATGTAAGTGATTGCTGTCGGAAGATATAACTATTTAAGACTTATATTAACACAAATATTCCGCTTACTTCTGCTTTAAGCAAACACTGTGACATAACATACTTTTCTGAATGTATTGTATGATGTCAGGAAACAACAACAAGGAAAAAAGCTAATTTCAAAAAGTTAGATCAACCAAATCTCTATAGACTTCCTTCATTGATTATTATTACAGTTGTCTGTCTACTGGCAGCCTCGACACAAAAATAAGTCATTGATGTAAAAGAGCAGTCTGTGACTCACGGTATCCAGGTGGTGCAGGAGGTCTCCGCTCTTCCACATCATTGTGGCTGAATACATGACTGGTGACATCAGCTGGTCTGTAGACCAACATGGCTGCTGGTGGGGGAGGGCTGGGGGTCTGGATTTCCCACACAACCTCTTCTTCTTCTTCTTCCTTGTCTTCTTCTTCTTCCTCCTGAAGCTGAATATCCGATTGGTCGTCAGCCCCGAACTGAGCGTTATAGTGATGGAGAGATGTCACGCTCTCTCTGCTGTGGTTGGTCAGTCTGACTCCTTCATCTGCCACATCCTCGTTTAACTCATTGTAGGTGAAGTTAAGATGGGAGTGGCCGGGGCTTGTAGTGACTCTGTCTGCAGCAGTGATGTCATAAGACTTGAGGGGGATGGTGTACTCGTAGGTGATGTGAGGGAGCTTCCCATTCAAGTTGTAGTACTACATAAAAAGATAAAAATCACTGATTTGACTTCACACTGCGATGCAACAGAATTGTTATTGTATGTGTGAGGTTGTTTGTCTCTTTGCATTCAATTTTTAGTAGTTCCCTCAAACCATGACAAAGAGAACCAGATCACAAGGCCAAAACGGATTACCGGTATATGGGCTCATTGTGACCATGGCCTTGGACCTTTGAGTAAAAAAATCGAATCAGTTCATCCTAGAGTCCAAGTGGCTGATGCCAAACATCAAGACATTACTGTAATATCATTTCCAAGGAAATGGAACATATTACATATTTTCCTGTTACTTCGGTGACTTCTGATGGACCTTCCTCACATTACTAGCTGTATATCGCCTGATTTGATGCATTATACCCAGTGGCTTGTCTTAGATTTTATTACATGATCGTATGACAGTTTATTTCCTGATGTGGGTCATGTGATTTTAGTAGCAGTGCTTTCTTGAACATGCAAGTGCACATACTGTATTCCTTTTTTATAATATGTGTGTGTATCCACCTTTTTCCGAACATCAAAAATGTAAGCCGGGTACAAATAAAGGTTCGTTCACCTGCTTCGTGTCTGAAGAAGGGTTTTTACCCGAAACGTCAGGAAATAGGTGATAATAAACTATTACCTTGGAGCTGCTGCTGGTGTGTCGACATTTTTTGTCTGGCACCCAGCCTTTAGATTTTGGGATGTGTGTGCATTTTCTATTTCTTTTTCAAGGAAATGGAACAGACATACAGACAACCGAGATGGAGGCATAACAATCAAACACATATTAACAAAGTGTGTGTCCTACCATAACATTGAGGCCCTGCAGCGTTGGACCCTGGGCGATGACGTACTCCAGCCCATCAGAGAACACGTTGCTTGGACGTCGGTATTTGAACACTGTTCCCGCCACTCGGAAGTTTTGAGGATTGTCAAAAACTGTGTTTCCATTGAAGAAGAAATTACCAGCTTCATCGGACAGGGCTGGATAAGACAGAAAATATGAGGGGGGTGAGATCAGAACTGGATCAGAATCCAAACACCTGTAGTTCCTGGTTCTTGTCTAGACCACGCTCCATCGATCTTAAGTCATGATACATTTAAACATCTCAAGAGCACCTCTGTGTATGAAATGTTTATTTAGATCTGGTGATTTCGTATTCAGTATATTGACCTTACAGAAGTTGTAGGTTCTCACCCAGGATGTTCTCCATCTTGCGTCTCTCTATGATCTGAATGTCTGTGGCTCCAGCTGGGATGTTGGTGATGAACACGTAGCCTGATGACAAAAATACAGGCTGGATTGTCTGATGTGGTACACATCAACCCAGCTCCAGAGGCACATCACACCAAATCACAAGCTTTGATTTGGTATCGTCTAGCCAAGCAGAGTCTGATTACTATACTATGTGCTGGGTTCTGAGAATTTAGTATTAGTATTTTAGTATTAGTGTTTCCTAAAGCATCGACATGCCCTAAGAGTCAACAGCCTTGCTATCTGCTTCCACAAAGGTTCAATTTGAAATTGGATCCAGCATTTTAATATTGTTGCATCAGTGTAAGAAAATCCACCACCTGATTACTTGACTTTCATGATAATAGTGCATCATTTCTACTTGTGTGTACATCTGTCTACATGTATCTTTGTGTGTGTGTTACCTAACTGTGTGAGTGCCTTCCTGTATGATCCAGAGATGCGCTGGCATGACGCCCCGTTGCCTCCACAGACTCCACATCTGTCCACTGTCTTACTGCTGTACAGTTTCCCCTCACAACCTACAGGCTGCACGGGAAGTTCAAAACATTGGAAGATATCTGAAAGTTTGTCTCGTTCAGTCTTTCAGTTTAACAATCAAACTTTGTCCTATTTATTTAAGAAATTAAGAACATTGTGTATGACACTGAATGAATTCAATAAATATCATTCTTACACAAAAAAGACGAAAGGGCCAGTTTTCCTTGGTTGGATTACCTGACATTTTCCCTCTATACAGACTCCGTGGTATTTAGTATCGCGACAGAATGTACCGTCATGGGCAGGAACCAGCAGCTGTCGCTCACCACTGATGGTTGTACACTGCAGGTCACATGGCTTATTGGAGATGCTGATGTAATCACCTAAACAAGAAATTACATATTTTCACAGACATTTACTTCACTGACATTACAATTGATAATTTTGGTGTAATGAAATTCAGCTGGACTGCAAAAGCTGCCTCATGCAGCTTTAGCTCAAGTAAATCAGGAAGTTAGTAAGACTTGAAGAAATTCCCCACATACACAGTCAAGCTGAATGATTTTTTGTAGCAGATGCACAACTGACAATTTTGAAACTATTCATTTTCATTTATTCAAGAAAAGGACAACATCCAAGATTTGAATGTTCATATAGTACAGTGTAGACAGTTACACAGATAGACAGAATACCTGGGTAGAGAGGTATCCACTGGTAGTATCTTCTTCCAAAGGCTTTAGAGTTAAACTGGGAGCACTGGTGCTGCTTAAAGCTAACACTGGGGCTGGGACAGGGCTGGCAAACACAACAACACACACACACAGTTTAAAGGACAATTCAAACATGACAATAGATGCTTAGTTTTCCTCTAATCGCTTCCATATAACCGCTGCTGAAAGCACAGAAGGCCTATGTAACTTTTGCTGCTAGAGGACACTCATTCAAAATAAGAACAAAATTACTTTTAATTATCCACAGGGTCTCATCCTCTCCAAAAGACACTGACTAGGTAGTTCAAATCAGTATCATTGGTACAGCTCTTTTCTCAAAAACAAAGGAGACTGGGGTGGAGATTCCATGCTAAAACATGGTGTGCACGCCAGACAGGAAAGATGCATATGCCACAAGTATATGTGCATATGTGCATGCATTATTAATATTATTAATAAGGCTCTTAGAAGTAGGTTTTGCCATCTGGTCTAATGTTATAAATCCATTCCTAGTGAAACATGTGTAGAGTAAACATAAAGCTAATGTGGAGGAACGCAAACTCTCACATTCATTTCACTCTTCATACAGTTGCCTGTGAGTGTGAAAGATGGTGTACGCAACATTTTTCTGAGCATGAAACATTTGTACATGAGGCCCCAGGTGATTAAAACCAGTAGATACACCAAATGATCATGAATGGTCAATGCTCCTCTGATGCTATTTGACAGACACAGGTGGTCTTAGAGTTGTCAGCTGGGCTGCCTTACCTTTAGCTTTTGTATGTGATAACTTAGGATGCAGACATCCGATGAGTACTATTCTTAATAGAGTTAAAATATATACCATAGTTCAAGTCTTTTTGATTTTTATGCTTCTGGTAGGAAACTGCTGCATGAAGTCATTGGTGGGCAACAATATGATCGTTACCATGAGATTTCTTTGGTCTAGTTTACATATATCTTAAAACAGTAATGTCACACATTCAATTTCAACTTTAGTGTCAAAAATATCAGTGTAGCATCATACCTGATTTGGACAGAGCTGGTACTGTTTAGGAGAGCCAACACAATATGAGCTGTTTATGTTCTGGGTGGTGGACAGCCTGAGACAGAGACAGGACACAGAATACAAGGTGGTTAATATAGCGGATTTCATGGACACCACACAGAATGCATGAAATCATACAGCAGGGAGACAGCCTTCCAACTCCCAAAGCTGGTTAAGTACTTGACCTCATTCTCACCTGAAACTGTGCCACAGAAAATCTGACAGTCACACCTCTGCATCTCTGCACCTATCCATTATTATATAGCATTATTATTATTATTATTATTATTATTATTATTATCATTATTATCCTCTACCCTAGTGCTTCTGGTTTCATTCCACTGTGCCCTCCACTACCCGCCACCCACTTCCTCAGTAAAGCTCAATAGCTACAGAGTGGTTCTGCTCTGATGTGAGCTCATGCCTGGATACCCCGGGTCCTGCCAACTCAAACCTGTCTTACCTGTGGCTGACTTGATACTGTGAGGAAACTGTGCACCAGTCGCAGGTGGCACAAAACCAACGACCCTGCAGACCTTGTCGCTCCTTGTTTCTTTCTCATCCAGCATCAGAGCTGTCAAAACTGCTTTCTACAATGATAAGATCAGCTGTACCACAAACAATCCTCCACCACCCCCATCAGACAGAAACCTCTGAGGTGATATCTTCACCAAAAGCAGAAAGGAGGTGGCAACATGATAATATGTAAAAACATCTGACCAGCAGCCACATGTGAACTAGTATTATCCTATTAACCCAACAAACCATGCACCTCAAATCCATACCTCTGTCCATTCTACCAGCCTTGTAACTCCTCCCTACCTCTCTGCTTCCGTTCCTATCCAAGTTTATAGAGAGAAAGGTTTTTCAGAGTTCTTACCATGGAACAACTTCCAGATGAGAACCAGTCTGGCTGTAAGAGCACTGGACACTGTAATGTTGTCTGTGACCAAAGCATTAAGGGCAGCTTGAGCTGCAGGTCTGAGCCCAGTTCTAATCTTGCTGGCCCTCTGAGCAGCCTTAGCTACAGTGATCCATCAAATCCTGCAATCCATCTGCTCTAACATGGGAATCTTGGTTTAAATCTTATCTCACCAAGTGCTCCTTCCTGGTGTCATGGCAAGGGTCCTTCCCTACGGGAGTACCCCAAGGATTAGTCATGGGAACCCTCCGCTTTGGAATATATACCACCGTATTGGGCCAATTTATCTGCTCACATGGCTTCTCATATCACTGCTGTTGACACCCAGCTATACCTGTCATTTCCATCTGCATGGAATCTGAAGGATCACCACCTTGATCTAAACTTCTCCAGGACTAAACTTGGAGAGCCAATCAGACTCT
Organism: Trachurus japonicus; assembly: GCF_045865225.1. NCBI lineage: Eukaryota > Metazoa > Chordata > Actinopteri > Carangiformes > Carangidae > Trachurus > Trachurus japonicus. The sequence goes on from NC_140923.1 coordinate 27,788,333, forward strand.
TCATCATTATATCATTATCAAAATTGTACCTTCATCCCAAACTAAGATTGCAAGAAACTTTCATACAGCTTCATGCTCCTTCTTAGCCACTGTGTTCCTTCAAGGACGACAGTTTAGTGCACATCAGACAATCTCAGTCCATTTCTAATCCATGGGGTCCCTGCGGTGGAACCAATCCCTTCTGAGAGTACCTTCTTTTCTAAATCCCCAACATGTTTAACTGGTGTTTATAATGCACTTTCAGTGCACTTTCTTACAAAAGAGTATTAGGACCACTGTTAGGGATACACATGAGTTCTGACGCCCTTCTCAGAATTCTGACTTTAAACGGAGAATTCTGACCTTTAACTCAGAATTCTGACTTAGTCTCAGCATTCTGACTTTTATCTTAGAATTCTGACCTTTAACTCAGAATTCTTACTTTAAACACAGAATTCTGACTTCAGTCTCAGCATTCTGACCTTTAACTCAGAATTCTGACTTTTCCAGAAATCAGAATTCCCTTTTATTTCACAGTAGGCCCTAATCCTCTTCCGTATTTCCTTAATGTAGTCGATTTGCACTAATTAAATAATAATTAACTAATTAGTAATAATTTCCATGTTTTTGCATCTTCTGCGTTATAAAGTGCTTCCTTCTCTGTATACAACATCTATTGCATCTCTGTCCTGGGTGAGGGATCCCTCCTCTGTTGCTCACCGTAAGGTTTCTCCTGTTTTTTCTTGAGAGTTTTTCCTCAGTGGATGTGCACAGAAGCAGCCTGAGTGCAAGTAGAACATGTAGTTTGAGATCTGTGCAAACAACTACATGAGTGCAGGCACACTTAGCACGAGCAGAGCAAAAAAAAAAAAGAGGGAGAGGCTACTTGAGGAAAAGCGCAGGGTTATGAGAGGCAATATTACAAAATCTGAGCAATAAATTCTCCCCCCGCTTACGAAAAATAATGGCAGCTAACAGCTAATGCAGCAAATATAACTAATAAATCATAAAACCTCATGTTTATAGTTCTGTTGTGACTGTGTAAATAATGTAGCATGTACGCACATTTTTGTCCTCAGAGGAAACATAAAATGTGATGAACTAAAGAACATGAATAACTTGGCTCTTTTGACAATGAAGCAGTAAGAATCTTTAAACCAGCATTTTGAAATGTATCAATATGGGTCACAGCTCTTCTAAATACCACAACTTTACATGTTTGCACCAGTTGTACCAAGAGTGCTGTAGATTACCGTATGTTCAATATGATTCCAATTCTACATGTAACTTGGGGAGGACCTAAAGAATTCTAACAGAGAGTTAATGCATCTGTCTTTCATTACCATGTCAACCCCACACCCCAAAACCCCCACACATAAACACCTCCTCTGTCTATCCATGTCTCTCTTTCTTCAGCCCATCCTCCTACACTGTTTAGACGGTGAAGTAGAAGAGACAGCAGGAAGAGGTGAGCGGGAGGTCACTATGTGAGAGTGTCACATCTAATTGGTAGAGGGTGATGAGGAGAGGAAGAGGGGATAGAAGAAAAGCAGGAAAGGGAAGTGGAAGCAGTAAACTTTCTCAAGAGAGGAGAAGAGTGTATGGTGACAACGGGAAAAAAGATGGAAGTGGAAAGAGGACTAAAAGTAAGAAGAAAAAAGAGAAATGTTGTAGAAAGAAAGGTGAGGAAAGGTGGAGAGGGGGAGAAACAGAGGGCCAATAGTGAAGGCAGAGTGGCATTAATCTTGGTTGACAGAAACTTCCCCAAGTCTGACAGGAGAAGGTCAAAGGTAACAAACACACACACTACCTATATTCTGTCCTTTGAGGGACTCAATCCCAGCTAACACTAGGTGAGACGTGAGGTCCGCCCTGGACAGGACCGTCTATTACAGCGTTCATACATAGAGACAAACAACCATCCATGCTCACATTCACACCCACACTCTGATGGGTAAAAAAAACTAATCTACAATTTTGAGAATGAAGTTCTTATTTTGAGAGTCAAGTAATAACATTCAAAGAAAAGTCTTTCAATCATTTCACCGAGACAAATATTACAAGACTTAAAGTCCCCCTCCTGCGACCCTTTTTGGTCATTTTAAAACCAGCTCATTGGGCGGAGACTGCGCTGCTCTGCGCACAGGTTGGTTCACAGCAATTTGAAGGCAGAAAAACTCAGAAATGCAATTTTGCACTTCCTTTTCTGCTGATATGTGCTCTAACACAAGAAAAATGCCACAGGAACATGTGAAAAGCACGAAAAACACGATTTTCATGGGAGGGGGTCTTTAAAGGGACATTGTGTAATTTCTCCTGTTATCTATTCACGAAAATCGATTATTTCGTTCAAAAGTATGTTTTTCATTAATCAGTAATCACCCCCATCAACAAACTGAAGTGTTCCGGTTAGCTCTGAATTTGCCGTTCATATCATTCATATCTACATGGAGTGAGTAAGCTCGGTGCTGGCTGCCATGTCGTGTCGCCATGTTTTTACGTTCAGTGGCAGCGTGACGGTAGGAAACCACGGAAACTCACCGGAGACACCGGAGCCGTCGGCTCAGGTCGAGGTGGCATCTGTGAAAAGTCACCGCGGTAACGCAGTGAGGAGGAATGGAGCGTTACACTGATGCTGCATTCACGTGCAGTCAGGCAGACGGCCGTCGGTAACAAACCAGATGTCATTTTAGTCACGGAAGTCAAGAGAAAGCCGGTAAAACGTGGGTCAGATAAACAATACGACATCACCATGACAACATATTGTCACGTGTATTGTTTTGCCTCGTGCTGACAGACCACTTGTTTACATAGAGGCTTATTTATGCCATTACTTGCAGCGGCTGTCGTCCGTCTTGCCGTCTGCCCAATTTCATGTGAATGCAGCATGAAAAATACGATTGAGTTCCTTGCGATATACAACCGCAACGCTAGATCATGGGAGTAATTCCTACGCAATGTACCTTTAAAAATGTTGAATTCTGAGAGAATTATTATTTTTGGAATACTGAAATCAGTCCGATGATTTTACTCTTAAATTTGTAATTTTTACTCTTGAAATTATGACTTTCCTCTTGTAATTTTATGAATACATTCTTGTAATATTGACTGTAATCAAAGTTTTCCCCCACACACTCCACCCACAACTATTGCCAATCAGTCTAAGCTGAACATTGTTGGACCGTGGGAGAAAAGCAGTGCACCTGGAAGAAACTCACAAGTGTGTCTCACAAGGACAAACAAAACACAGATTTACGAGCTTTTGTTGGCAAAGGTGAACGAACACACCAAATCCCACTGCCCCCATACATCCCACAAGAATTCCTAGGACATGGTCATAATCCTTCCTCGCAAGCTCACAATCTGAGGACAACAGATGATCCCGCTTTGAACAACTACAGATGGTTCATGTTCACACCTGTTTCCACCTTGAGATTTTTGTTTGTAACCAGTTTCCCTCCTCACAAAATGTGTCTGTGCATCCATATAGCTTTTTTTTTTCCTGTAAACACACTACCTCTGTATAAGACAGTGTCTCTCCTGACTCCTCACTCCTCCTCCACAGCTCCTGGAGCAGGAGGACCAGCTGGACCATTCCCCCCACCACTGAAACACCTCCTCCTACAGGAAAAAGTATACGGTTAGGAAAAACAACCTAAACAAACATGTTATTTCAACAACAAACATGTTATTTTAACTAGCTGGATCAAGCTGATGTTTGGGGGTTATGAAAAAAAATTGCAGCAGCCTTAATAATTCAGACAAGAGAAGATAAAAACCTGGGATGATGGAGTGTTGCCTCCAACTTGTGTTTAGGTTTCAACCAAAAGCACTAGCAACAACTACATATAAGTAGTTGGTGTGTGATGTCCTTGACATTAAAGGTCCAGTGTGTAAAATTTTGGATTTTCCGTTCGAGCTGCCGTAAAACATGGCGCCGCAAGATGGCGACACTCTCTAAAACAAGACCCTTGTTATGTAGATATAAAAGAAGAATTATAAGACTATGAAAACCAAACTAATTTTATTTTATAGCAATTATTATACACTTATACTAATATATTCATGGGTAGATTTTGCCAATAAACCTGGCCAATTATATCTATCTATATCTATCCAATTATATCTAAACTTAAAGAGAAGGATATGATTGGTTGAGCTTGGAGACCTTATGTGAACTGACAGGGAACTTTTCAGGCACAATGTTAGAATGCCTAGAATGTTCAAAGCCCATTCTACCCAGTCTGTTCAAGGTGGGAATGTTGCACCCTTGTTCCGCCTCACCATTCTGTTTAGAAGGCTATGAACATGGATTTTTGCTGGGGATGTCTGTCAAAAAGGAAGAGCTGCCAAAACCAGAGCGATACAAACGATGGAGTCCGTAATCACACACTGGGGCAGCTATAGGCCAACTGTTTCAATCTATGTAAACTATCATTGGGTCTTGTTAAAGGTCCATGCAGTATTAAGGTTCCTATGTCCTCTTTGATAATAAAACATCTCCATGTCCTATGTTAATATTGTAAATATTGTGCCACAGAAAAATGTACACAGCCACACAATAAGCTTTCAGGACTTCTGGAGTTTTGTGAACTAAAGTAGTAGCTTTTTTTCCCAAATATTTCTATGTACTCACTCAATAAACAGCCAATCAGAAGAAAGACTCAAAGCCAGAGTGTGCATGTAGACACAACTATTGGTCAAGAGAAAGACGGTCCAGCTGACCAAGAAGACATCTAGCAACTGTGACTGCAGACATATCTACTTTAGGTATACTATACAAGACGATTTTTGGAATTTTATATCACTAATACATCTCCTTCTGGATATCAACACACAAACACTGGACAACTTAACATATTGATTACAGTCAGACAACAATACACTTCACAAAAAGAAGATGATGAATGGTTAAAAAAGAAAGTGAGTGTTAACTGCAGTACCTTGTTGCTCGTCTGTCTGACATTCAGGCTTCCATGGCTGTGTGACTGTAGCTGGATGTTACCCTGCTCCACCCTCCCTTCACTTCTGTCCTGACAGACACACACCACATACACAGACACACACACACACACAAGTACACATCCATTTGAACTTGGAGGACATGGACCCAGTAATCTCAGTTCAGCTGAAAAGACCCTTTAAGTCATTGGTAACTAAATATGTAAAAGTTCCATCTGTTAACCACAACACTAGAGTATCTTTGTGGCTAACTGCTGTCTCACACACACACACACACACACACACACACACACACACACACACACACACACCACACACACACACACACACACACACACACACACACACACACACACACACACACACACACACACACACACACACACACACACACACACACACACACACACACACACACACACACACACACACACACACACACAGAGAGTATTCCATACCCCTAACACGAACCCTGACTTAGAAAAGATGAAGTCAAATCAACTCAAGCCATTTCAAACTGTGATGTTACCACGATGAACATAAACCTTTAAATAGAAAGCATTGCGTCACTGCTGCTAGGGTGCATTACATTTGTGTGTAATAATGTGCAAAGGCTGCTTTACCACTGTTGGAAGACATCATCTTTAAACAACCTTTGCCAAAAAAAAAATATTAGATGTCATGCCAGTTTTTGTGTACATTACACAACTATCCCTTTTTACTACTGCCATCATTTTTATGAGTAGTCAGCTTGATCCATGAGGCTCTGCTCCACATCCACAAATCTAGGGCTTTTTAAATTCTCTTTGCAGTATAAGTTTTTTTGTCTCTCATTGCCAATGCCAAATATAGATGGATGGAATTAAATAATATGTGCTAACCAAACAAATTAAAGACATTTATCAGATCTCTGGTCAGTTTATTCACATGCGCAGGAACTAAAACAGGTTTTATTTAGAGGAAGAACTTACACTATTACACTAATTGTACTGCAACAAATTTCATTCATGAGAGCTCAAGTCTGCCTGGCTCACAGACTGCTAGCCGTCACCATGTTGTCTTATTTACACAGTTTAACAATCAAGCGTCTTGGTGAGGGAGCAGATCACTCTTTTTGTTTTTCAGCTGACACTTCATTTAACTTACAGAGAATTGTGCAGCTTAATAGTAGATGTGCTTTTTGTGCAGAGATGTTTCTATTAGGGATGCACCGATAGTGAAATTCTGGGCCGATGCCGATACCGATGTTTAAAATAACAACTTGGCCGATGGCCGATGCCGATGTTTTTTCTTTTCGTTATTTATTCCGTCTTTGGTGCCACAGAAACATTACTGAACTATTTTAAAAGTCTTTCAGCTCTTCATCATATTATTATTTAATGAGCACAAATTCAGTCAATTTTTATTTGACATACGGTAACCTTAAAACACTTACAGTGGCCTAGAGTTAGTATTAGAGTTGCTACATGGTAAAAGTAGTTACCAGGAAAAGTAACTATAGCATTACTTTCTTTTTTTAAAATAAAATGCTCAACTATGTCAAATTACTTAGACTTCTCTCCCTAACCCCCTTTATCTGCAGTAACACAGAGACAGAATGATGAAAGGTTTTTTTTTCCAAACGGTTTATGAACTAAAAATAGGCCTAATCTGTATAATGTAGGCTACACTGAAAGAGGAACTAAGCAGGATTTCTCCCGTGGCTATGCTACATTTTTACCTCAATTAAAAAGCCCCAGAGTAATTGTGATAGTTAACTACATGTGACTGGTTACGAGTGAGAACGGAGGCTCTCTGCCTTCACCTGGCGTCTCTCTCGTTGCAACATCAGTGTAGCAGGCTACCTGGCCGCCCCGCGGTGTCCGTGTCCCAGCTCTTGTCTCTGTGGCACCGCGACACAGACGCGCTGCGTAACGTAATGTTTATAACAGTAGCCTAATCCACCGCTCCATTTATTGATTTCTCGCTGGCTTCGTTGTAAACATACACGTGGCCAGGCAGAGGTTAGAAAAAAAAAGCGACCAGGCGAGTTCTCTAACGGGTGTATTAAGCCCATAAAGGGGATTTAAATGACAAGGGGCGTTCAAGCTCCTCCGTTCCTCCGCTCGCCATGACCACGCTGCACTTAACAAGTGTGTTTATTGCGCGCAACTTTTTTTTCAAAAATCAATCCGCGGATTAAATGTGTACCTAACCGAAGATATTGATCCGAACAGATCACGGATCAATGATGATCCGTTGCACCACTAATATCTTCCCCCCCAGAAAAAATGAAAAAATAAAGGTTCCTCCCGAGCACAGCATTCATGCGGCATTTAAACCAACATAAACATCGGCCACTGCCATCGGTGAATGTCATCTTTTTTTGCCGATGGCCGATGGCAGTTAACGCGGCCGATGCATCGGTGGGGGGGCGACCGCCATTCCGAAGGACCGCCATTCCGACGGTCTGCCAGTCCGAAAATTCCCGAAGGTCCGTCATTTCGAACTTCCCGAGGGGCCGCCGTTCCGAATGTGTTTTATTTTGAAAATTGACCGGATTCTCTCGTGGTTTGACTTCCTGCCCGGCTTGACACGACGCGCCGCGGGGACAGCGCCCGACCGGCCCCTCCCCCTCCCCCTCCGCCTCCAAAGTTTCACCCAGGTGCGAGTCTGATGCATTACATCCATGGTCTGATGCAGCCGCGGCACTCCTGCTGAAAATAAATGTCCTTGCTCTGTGCTTTGGTTAGGTTTAGGCAATGTAGAAAGGAGTTGGTTAAGTTTAGTAAAAAGGTTAGGTAGAGGCCAATAAAATCTCAGTTAATATGTACCTCCCCCGGGAGTCGAACCCTGATCCACCACGTCAAGCGCAGATGCTCTGACCACTACGCTACCACCGCAATTAGGTTTATTTACTCCGTGCCGTAAACCATTCAAGATTTTTTCAGGTTCGGAATGGCACCCTTTCTTTCAGGTTCGTAATGGCACCCTTTTCCCATAAATAATTAAGGGTCGGCATTCCGACAAATTAAAGTAAACGTTCGGAGTGGCGGCCCTTCGGAATGGCACCCTGGAACCGCATCGGTGCATCCCTAGCAGATTGGGGTCAACATCCTTCACTCATATGTATTTTCTGTCTGACAAACTAAATAACTTAATCATTTACCTTACAAAGAAAGACAAAACTAGAGAATGCATTTCCTGAAGGAAATACGGGTGAATGCTGAAAGCTGAATGAGCTGAATAAATTGTTGAAACAATGGTTAATTAAGTGAAGAAGCGGCTGAAGCAATCTTGAAAAAATGAAACAATACCTGAAGAGTAAAAGTTAAACATCTAAGAAGGAGGCTGTATGAAAAGTTTGAAATTACTTGAAGTGTTGAAGATTAGTATGAAGAAATGAAGGCTGAAGTCTATCCATTTAAAACTGACAGCTTGAAAACATTGTTGAACCATTACTAACATGAGACAGACAAAATTAGTTTTTTTTTCTTTTAGAAAAAACACGTTTGTCTAAATAATGGTCTTCAAGGGGAAATAATGACTAAACCAGTAAGTCTCCAATAAAACCAAATGTTATTCATGAATGGTTGTCGAACTGAATTTTTCATTCAATTTTACTACAAAGCAGCATCTCAGTGAATGACTGTTAGGCTATATTATCTAAATCTCAAATTGTTCTACTAGCAGACAGCAAACGTATTTCTCATACCAAAGACAAAAACAATTCTGAGCAAAAATCATTACAGCAGAGACGAAAACTGCAAATTCATGTGAAAATTGTTAGTAGCCTATAGCCTACACAATACACAAAAGCTCTTATTTGCATGCTGTGCATTTACAGTGATCTGCCTGAATGAAACAGGGACATGGTTGGAAACTTTGTTGCATCCTATAAAAAATGGTCCAAGTTCAACAAAGTTTCTGCTTTTGCTACACCATCATAAACAAACAGATACGGTGAATGGGGGTAAAGCAGTAACAGTCCAAACATGTTACCCCACTCAGAAAGAATTTTAATCTGGTGATTAAAGTAAACCACACATAACAGGTCCCAATCATTTGATGTGGATTGATCTCTGGGGGAACCTCATTCTTCAGTGGCTCGGGGGGAGAAGGGATAACCAAACACCATTTACTACTGACACAAATGTCACTTCTCCGCTGCTGTGACCATCGTCTGGTGAAAACAGATTTCAGACAGTCGTTACCGTTCAGCTCCACGGCTGTAAACGCACCGAGTTAATTAAAAGATGCATCAACTTTCCAGGAGGTTCGCCTCAGAGAGCAGTGATGTCCCCGCAGTGAGTCGGTAACAGTTAGCTTACCTTCACATAACACTGTGGTTATGTGTGTGTTGTGTTCGGAGCTCGTACTTTCTGGGAGTAGAGCTGGTAACTCAGACATTTCCAGTGCTGAGGTAGTTACATCTCTGACAACTGGCTCCAGGAATGAGTCTAAGGTCAAAACTGCACAGCGGGCTGGACGGTACTTAAAGCAGCATCAAAGTGACAGACCGGAGAAGTGACTGCTGCTCTCGACTGGAGCAGACTAACTAGTCCCCCCTTCATAACTTTAAACGGCTGTGCTAATGGATGACTCTACGGTGCTCTCAATCATCAAACGACCACTCCGCGAGTTATTTACCTTAACGGACCAGCTGCTCGGTAGCGGGAGAACCGGGAGGTGTAGCAGGAGAAATGAGCAAACCGGGAGAGCTAACCCTCCGTTACCGAACATGGTTCATTCATGTCATGGACCGACAACTCTCGCCCTCCCCTTACCTCCGCTCCACACTCAACTCCACTACTTCTGCCCTCTTCATCCCTCCCCCTTCATCCCCCCTTTTTGATGTAACCACGCCTCCTTGTGTCGCTCGCGCTCACAAATGTACACTCGCGCACACGGATACCTTCACTGAGAATAGGATGAAATTATTTGTTTGTTTGTTTGTTGCTGGGTTGTTGTTGTTGTTTTTTTTTGCAGGTTTTTTTTCTTTTGTTGGGACTATGTTGTTAACACATTTGAAATGACTACACTATCTCAATGTCTCAAGAGGCCTCTCACTGTGCAAATTAAGTTGTCAATATAGGCTACCAACAAATTATGGTTACCACACACACAACAACTGTAGCAATATGAGGCTCAAATGTTTTTAGTAAATACAGCCAGCCACTTATTTGTGTTATAGGTTTTACACAACAAAATTACAACATTTGACCTGCAAAATGAACAAAGTGTGCAGTTATCTAGTATCAATTCCATAGAGACTATAGCTCGTGATTCTGATTTTTAATAGAGGGAAAACACTGAAAGAAGTGATGAAACAAAATATTCCTTCCCTCTTCTTTCTTAATCTTTTAATTAATTTAAAAAACGCCGTTAGAGTTGAATCATGCAGAGTTGAATACGTGCTCATCAGAAAAAAGGCTACACTGCGTTTGACACTATTCTTCCTACTCGCGCCCATCTTTTGCGCATGTGGGTCAGTTCGGAACCGCAAACCGTTCACTGGAATCTGATACAGGCCATCTAGATGGTGATGTGAACAGCCAAACAAAAAAAATAGGATCTGAGCAAAAAAAATACGAATTGAGCATTAAGGTTTGCAGTGTGAGCATATAGAGCCAGTGTTCGGAACATCAATCCCTAGTCATCTTAAATAACGAAATATTGGATGATGCTGGACCAAGATGTGCACAAAACACCCTGTACGTTGCATCAACTTCCCATGCTCTAAAAAAGCCCAAGGGACTCCTGCAGAGTCCCTGGCATACCGCCTCGATTTCCCAGACTACATCGCTTTCTGAGCAACCGCCATATTGCCGTCGCCTGAACGCGCTGGTTGGATCGGTTCGTACCCACAACTGAAAATGTAAGTACAGAAACAATCATATTTTTACAATTTGTTAATATTTCGCCGCTTTGTTTGCATGTATGTGTGTCGCCGACCGTTCCCAGAGGTTAGATGATGGGAATAACGTGTAAATATCTCGTCGCTTTCCTCAGAAGACTGATGCATCGGCTCTTTTCTCTGTTGTTGTTTTTCCCTCTGTCACAGCGACAAATTACATTCACGACTCCCTCGCAATATTTCACATTTAGGCTTCTTGTATCATTAAAATGTTACATTTATATGGACACAAGGATATTGTTTCACACATCCTGTACATTAGTGGTCATGTGTCGGATTCATGCGAGCTATATCCTGAGCTTATTTTGTCTCTGATGGCAGCGTTACGGAGAATAGCTACCTTCCGTGGAAGCTAGTTCGCATTAGCCGAGCGCCGTAGATTTTACATGAAATATTGTGCGGGTGGTCTGTCTCTTAATTGCTGTTGGTTAGCTAGAACGTTACCGATACGAGCTGCAGAATATAATGTGTCCCCCCCTTGTGTCGTTCTAGCGAGCAAAAACAATAATAAGACAAAAGGCGAAGAGAACATGTAAGAGACTGTGGTATGACACGTTGGGTTTTGTATTTTTTTTTTTTTTTTTTTACATGAATAAATGATTGCGGCACAGAAAATGTGTAAGTTCTGGTCAAGGTGTCCTGGCATATTTATTAGCAGCTGTTGTTGTTGTTTTCCTTTAAAAAAAAAAAAAAAAAAAAATAAGTAAGTCTGTGTGGATATATAGGCAAGTTTACCTTTAACCATCCAGTGTGTTCAATCAGGACCACCCCCACTATCCCCTCTGTCTGTCACGTGTATGCCAATATGGTCATTAAAACTCAACAATCTGTGAGCATATATGAAGAATCCAGCTTTCTTTACTTTCATTTGCTGTCTCTGAGGGCTGTCATGTGGCACATCAGGCCAAATATCCAAGGTGTGTAACCCCTGGTTGCTTGCAAGGTATCCTGGTCATGAATTAAAGCTGTGATGTACTGATGAAGAGGCAAAGATCAGCTCTGAACTGTCCATTTAAATTTACTAAATTGAGATGTTTGAATAATCAAAAACTTATAAAATAGACTCTTATCCTAATTAGTCAGATTACTTGTAGTGATACCATGTCATAAATATAATCAACACCATAATATTACCAATCCTAGATCAAATATTCAAGTTCGTGGAGCTGCAGTTTTTATTTGTTTCATGTCACAATATGGTTGTGCATTGTGAATACCATAAGAATTGTAGTAATTGCGTTAGTGCTGTCAAAAATATTGTGTTATTAACACGTTAACGCAAATCAATTTTAACAAAGTCAATTTTTTTATCGCAAGATTAATGTTCTTTGTGACCTAGTAAACAATTTCAGGTGTCATAGTTCTGATGGTTAGACAGATGAATTAGTCCTCTACACATCCTACAGTTTGACATGTCAGAGTTTAGAAGATATAGAATATCTATAGAAGCAACTCTGGTTTAATGTCGGGAGTCACTGTTGGGAACAAAGTAACAGCTGTAGTCTCGTCCACATTGTTAAAGGGATAGTTCACCCTAGAATGATATTTCGCTCATTATCTACTCACCCTCATGTTGACTAAGGGCTGGAAGAACTTTCAGAGTCCACCGTCCCTTCTCTTAGTTACAGGGGGTCTTGTCGTAGCAGTGCATTTCAATGCAACGGTTGTAAAGGGACACCAGAGCTCTTCGTAAAAAAACACACACAAAAAAACATCCAAATACCTCCATGCTGCTCGTATGTAATGTCCGTCTTGTGCTGAAGCCCCAAATTGCGTAATTGTCCCGAAAAAAATTAAATAAGTCCACATTCCAAGCATGTTTGTAGCATTAGCTCCGGAGTGTCTGTTGTCCGGTCTTCCGCTGCCAGCGCGCATGCGCAAGGTTCGCACTGAGACCGACTCGAGTCTCAGTCGGTCTCAGTATCAGTGCGAACCTTGCGCATGCGCGCTGGCAGCGGAAGACCGGACAATAGACACTCCGGAGCTAATGCTACAAACATGCTTGGAATGTGGACTTATTTAATTTTTTTCGGGACAATTACGCAATTGTCAATTTGGACTGTCACTCTGCCGGTACCGCGGTCAACTGTATGTTACAGGATTGATTAAAACACACAATGTATAGCCTACTCATAAATACAGAGCTGGAGCTGTGGCACTGCTGTCTGAGCAGGCTGAAGTCTGAACTCTCTCTCGTAAAAGACGAGAGAGAGTCATAATCTTTCTCAAGTTTTGACTCATCAGATGAGTCAAAACTTTCATCCTCTGAAGCACCCTCATGCTCCTCACTGCTTCTCTCTCTCCTAATGATTCTGGGGTTAGTCAGTTGCTGGATTGCACCAACAAGGTTTAACTTTAAAACCAGATTAAATCATGGTTTAAGTTTAAATTCTGTTGCATTAAACCTAGTTCAAAATTAAGACAGATTAGATTTAGGCTAAACCTCCCTTTAAACCTCAGTTTAATTTTTACTCTAAAGTGTTTATATTTCACACTAACAGTCTCACTTTTAGTCATTCACATTTGAAACAAAATCTCACACAATGTAAAACTGTCTATCAATGAACGGATGAAAATGGATTGCACCAACAAGGTTTAATTTAATCTAAGATTAGCTCTAATCAGAGATGAGTAAAACTCAGTTTAAAATGAGTTAATCCATGTTTAAAATTAAGCAGAGCTCTGTTGCACCACTTAAAATTAATCTCAGTTTAGTAAAACTCAGTTTAAATATTTAAACTGAGTTTAAATTGATTTAAATCAGTAGGGAAGTGTGAAGGAAACTAATTAAATATGCAAAATGGAGTTTTGTTCGTTGCAGTTTGTAAACAAAACATTCAAGCTAGGCGGCTCAACTGTGTAGACTAGCCTCCTGCCCCTGACAGCAGCAGTCAAGACCGCAGAGGAAACAAAATACAGTCTGGGCCGATACTTCTTTTTACAGTCTATGGCCGATACCCGCTGTCACCAACACGGAGCCTGTTTTGTTTTGTTTTTTTAAACAGGAGAGCCGAGCTGGGAAGACGGTGTTAGTGGTGGATGCTAACCACTACCACTACTCCCCACAACGGCCCTCATACTTGTTACCAGTCGAGGCTTTAGTTGTCAGTGACGGTCAGGAATCGGTCTGCAGCTCCAGCGCTTCACTCAGAGTGTATTTCTTTCTTTTGTCCTCCTGACTGCTGCTGCTAAGAGAGAGAGAGACGTGCTAGCACTCGTTAGCATCAGAGACAGCTAGTGCTGCTAGCAGCCCTGAGCCTCCTACTCTGCTGCAGTAACTTCACCTGAGCTTTGTCAGAGAAAACACCGTCTCTCTCCGCCCAGAAACGTCTCTGTGCGCAACAAAACAAAGCAAAAGAGAGAAAATTGAGAGACAGAGCCTGTCTCTCAATTAATTTTGCTCACTCCACCTCAAAAATGCAGCCATTGAAAAAATTAAACCTCCTCCACTGTCAGTTTAAAATTAACCCTAGATCACAGTTTAAAGTTCTGGTGCAACAGGATTAAAATTAAACTTAATAAAAGTGCTAACTAGAACCATATAAGGTTTTTTGGCTTGTCCTCATAGGAGAACCCTTTTTGGTTTGTGGTTCCTGGAACCCCTTCAAAACAGGCTTTTTCAGAAGCAAATGGTTCTGGGTAGGAGCTGAGCCCTTCTAGAAGAAACCTTTTGGAACCCTTATTTCTCACAGTGTACATGTTGTTTTCAATCAAAAAAACATTTGCACAAAGCAAGCCTACCCACTTTTCCATGTTGATAATTCAAGGGACATTTAGAATAGATAAAAATGTGCGATTAATCGCAAGTTAAATATGACAGTCATGAGATTAATTGTGATTAAATATTTTAATCGATTGACAGCACTAGTTTACGTATCACATTGTCCAGACATGAAGGAACAAGTTTGTTTGATCCAAGACTCAGTGGAAATCACATGATCATTTAAATATTTTTTTCAGGGAAAACGGGGGGGAAAAAAACAGATTAAGATGAAATCAAATATTATAATATCAGCCAAAAACAAGTAATATGATGATTTATTTAATCATTCATTCATTCATTCACTCATCCATTTAAATCATGCAGTCCAAGTGTGACATTTTAAAAACCCTTCTTAACATTAGATTTTCTAATATGAAACTAAATTGATATAATATTCATGACCTAAATGTCTTAAACATAGTATTTCGAAATAAAAATAACCTTTTTGTTGTCATTCAGGTTTAGTTGATTCATACATGTTCATGACTTAGAAAACACCTAAAATGACCTTAAAGCAGAAGTAAGCGATATTTTTGTGTTAATATAAGTCTTAAATAGTTATATCTTCCAACAGCAATCACTTACATAGAGTGTTTGGACCGAAACACGGGTCTGTCAGTCACTCTGCTCTGAGCCGAGGAGAAAACTTTTCTCGTATCCTACAAGTTTTATCCAATGAGGAGAGAGAACGGCATGCAGGTCTGTGTGTGCAGCCAAGGGATGCGCCTGAATGTGGTGACGTAGGGACAAGGACGTTATGGTGCGTTCAAATTAACTTGTGTTTTTCCGACTGTGAAGTCGTACCAGTTAGATCTGGTACGAGTTCACGGGTGGGAAGTTACGAGTGGCCGTTATAGTTACTTTCACAGGTAAAACAGGTCGGAAAAACACGAGTGGGTTGCCTGGAACGCTACAAAGTCGTAAGTCGTGACTTGAAGCTGTTAATTTACGGTTTCAAAAGCCTGCCTGGAACGCAGCATTAGCCAAAACGACCGGATCGCTTACTTCTGCTTTAAGACAAAATAGCATAAATGAATGCTCACTCCTGCCCAGAGAAAGCATGACACCTGCAAAAGAATAGCTAAAGATTTTATTAGATTTCTCCTCCTCCTCCTACTTCCCATGCATAATCAGTGAAAAAAAAACTTTACAGAAATGTCTGGCCCCATGCCAGATTTAGAAAACTCCAAGGACATGTGCGTTTAAATTTAAAAACTCTCAAAATTCCTACCAAACCAATGGTACATGCTGGGCCAAGATTGGGCAAAGTTCAAAAAGGCCTGGGCCACGTGCACACACGGTTAGATTTTTGTCAAAAAAAATGTGAAATGTTTGTTTTCATGTTTGAAATGTTAATAAAATATGGTTTAAATATGAAATTTGCTTGAAATTAATTGTTTATTGGTCTCTTTAAATTGATTTTTAATGATACAATGTCTTTAGGTCATTTGCCACGACCATGTGGTGATAATGACAATACCTATATAAAATACAAATTAATATAACTAATTTCTGTAACTTAAACATTAATAACTGATACAATATGCTTAAGTGAAAGGTATTTTTTAAAACATTTTTATCAGTATTATGCAATTTAAAGAAAAAATTATTCGGTCAACTACAAAAAACGAGCTAAATATGAGAGTATTATTTGCAAAAATTCAAATGAAATGCAAACACTTTGTTTCTATGTACTTGATATTACTGATAATTTATATTAAAAAAAAATTAAGTATGTTAAGAAAATGTATTAATTTTCAGATAAATTATGCTCGCACCACATGACATTTTTTAAGGCCACGGGCAATTCATCTATATGAAAAAACACTAAAATTAAAAAATTAAAAAATTTAACATTAATTTTTGTATACACAACATCCTTGATGTTTGAACAGTTGCAAAAGATATTCTTTTTTTGTATTTTAAAACTGCGATGTTGAAAACCCTTATACGTCATTGACATCAGAATTTTGTTTAGATAACAGTATTTATGACATCTGAGGCCTAGTCCACACGAGCCCGGGTATTTTTGAAACCGGAGTTTTGCTTCGCGTCCACACCAGTGGTGTAATAAAAACACTCCGTACACACGCAACCGTGAAATCCGCACGTGTGGAAGGCTGTTTTAACCAATCAAAATACAGTGGAAACCGCTTATGGATCAAAAGGCTTGGGACGGAATCATTTCTATACAAATGCTGTTTAAATAATTCGTTATCAAGAAATCCGCTTATAGTGTTCATTTTTGGTCATTTTATGGATGAAAACATGCGCAAAAACAATTTCAAAACTACGTGTAGCCTATTTATTTTATGTTCGGCGGTGTCCCTTTGACGTGCACTGCTGCAGCAGCCTGCACATGTTGCTGCGCTGTGTTGTTGTGCTGTGTGCATCACCTGGCTGGCTGAGCTGTCGGTGAGGCGCAACTCCTTATCACTGGCTGTTGTGTTGTCTGTCAAAACATGGATGAGTGAAACATATCCACTTTATATCGACCGCGGACGTCACGAATACATTTTCGGCTTTTGGCTCGTTCCTCATCTCCGCATAGGCTCTTTTTTATCACTGCATGATGCGACCCCCCCCCCCTCCCGTCGTACCCGGTCTGACAGTGACATAGGCCATTGCCTGTTCATTCATGAAAATCATCCCGAAAAACTCTCAATCAAACAATGTGGGGAATAAGAAACTGCGGCGCTACTGTAGTAGTTCTGTAATTTTAAAAACACACCCCCGCTGATCTGTAGTGTCACTTGTTACTGTTAATGATGCTGTGTGGAAAACCAGCTGTGGTCTGTGATTGAGGGTGAGTTTGGAGCTGACAAGAGGATCGCCCTGACGACCGTTTCGTTATATTTTTCTCATCGAAAAACTATACAAATAGCATTTAGATGATGTAAAAAAAAAAGTGATAAAAATCCACTAGGGTCACCTCCATTTTTGCGAGCTCACGTCAACTCCTGCCGCTGCAAACAACCTCTGCAGCTGGCAGTGTTTACATCAGCACGTGTGCAGCTATGACGTAAACGAGAAAAACAATCACGGTTGCAGTGTCCACACGCACCCGGTGAAACCAACCCCGGCCCAAAACCCCACCCTGGACTCCGGTTTCAAAAAACCACGGTTTCAGGGTTCCAAAAGCACGGTTGCGTGTGGACAGGACATACAACCGGGAACATATGTTCACGGTTTCAAAAATACCCGGGCTCGTGTGGACAAGGCATGAGTCTATTTGAGAAGCCACACACCAGGTCCCAATTCCAGTCAATTAGCTCAGTTAGTTAGGGGCTGCTTCTTGGTGTCAGAGGTTGTGGGTTCAGGCCCCGGCTAGTGTGATGATGATGATATATCAAAATGCCAGATGTCCTCAACTGGAAACACAATCAATAGTCCTGATGGTGGCGTTACAGCGTGCCTCTAAATTTCAAACCATTGAAAATAAATTCATAACAAATCAACCACATGTGCTACAGCTTTGGAACTTTCACTTTCAAATTGCCTAATTTTGCCTAAAATTTTGTATTCATAAGTGTCAATGCATCCTAGAAAGAAAAAAAACGACTGTGTTTTGTGTGTTTCAGTTGCAGTGCAGTGATGACTCAGACAGTTCAGACCAACGGGGTGCAACCCCTCAGTAAGACCTGGGAGCTGAGTCTGTATGAGCTGCAGAGAACTCCACAGGTACGTATGTTCCTCAGAGGAGCGCATCACTTGTATTTCTGGTTTTACTCAGCTCAATACTTGTTCTGTTTTTGTATTTTATTATTTATTATTTTATATCACACTGTCATTGTCGTCAGTGTTAACTCAGGTTCATGTGGTTCACTTGGTTCATGTGTAAATAAAGGACCTTGTTTGGTTTTATTCTGTAAAACACTTTGTATTAGGTTGTTGTATGAAAAGTGAAATTAAGACACCGAACGATGCTTCAGATAGATGAGTGTGTAGTAAACGAGATCTCAATCTGTTTCGTACCGACACAGGAAGCAATAACAGATGGACTGGAGATAGCGGTGTCACCAAGGTCCTTGCACAGCGAACTAATGTGTCCTATCTGTCTGGACATGCTGAAGAACACAATGACGACTAAAGAATGCCTGCACCGCTTCTGCGCGGACTGTATCATCACAGCTTTGAGATCTGGGTGAGTTTGTACCTCGCAGTAGGAACCAGGAAACCCCACCCCTGTCACCCCAACCCCCATGTTTCTGCGGTGGCTTTCAGGTTTCTGATCATCCCACCTCATTGAGGGAGTCTAATAGAGTAGTTCAGAATGAGTGATGGTGAGCTCGGAGGGAGGGCAGAGTGTCAGGTGTGGCCTCCACAGTCAGGCAAAGGAAAAACAAGACAAGGCTAAAGAACAAATTAGAGTTCAAAACTACTGTGAATGTGCTGATTACAGATACCTGAAAGTGACTGTTACTGATGTTGTCATCTCTTACTGGGCGTTCACACCAAAAGCGACCGGAGCGACCGCGGCGACCAATCTGTATTCACTGACTGACAGCTCACGCACAGAAATGAGTCCACAGAACAGCAGCTTTATAAACAACAAGCTGTAAATCTGTTTGTTTTTTTGTAACATATACAGGTGCAAAAGAAAATACTGTAGCTACTGTTCATTAAACAATTAGGGAGGAAAACGACACACAGGCCTCGTCACCATCACAGTCCTGCTCACTCACAGTTTCACTCACAGTTTTAGTTTTTCCTGGTTGGTTGCTGTTGTTGTTGTGCGCGACGTAAAGCTGTCGATATGAGCGGAGTTTTTTTTTTTTTTTTTTTAATTGCCGGCAGCCCGGACACACAGCCCGCGGAAGCAGCAGTTTCTCCTGCTCTCTCTCTCCACGCCGGTCAAACATCGACCCGTCTGTAGGCTACTCGGTTTTCCACACACACAGGTCTGTCTCTAGCGCTGTATGTAGCCTATGGATGTGTCTTGTGTGCAGACGCAACTGATAAATATTTATAGACGGACAAGCAAACTTAATCATCATTTATTTTATTTTGAAAATTGACCGGATTCTCTCTCCTTTTCTGTGCCCGACTTCCTGTCTGGTACGAGATTGTTCTATCCAGCTTGACGGCGCTCGTATTTTTTTCATTCAGCCACTCAGCTGTTGTTTCAAGCCGCTACTCTTGTAGCCTACTGTTACATGATCAGCGACTAGTCGACGTCAAGCTCAAAACGTCATTGTGGAGCAGGGGACTAGTCTGTGCAACCCCTAGTGGAAAACCTGCTTTACATTGTTTTAACATTAAAAAAAAAAAAAAAAAATCATCATTCTGAAGGTGTGGCGGCTTTTATTTTGCCGTGGCGGTGCGCCACGATCAATTACATGTAGCGGAAACCCTGCAGTTACAACCCTCTAACTAAAGCCCTGTTCTCAGGCACACTAGACATATTGGCCCTCATTTATCAAACTTGCGTACACCAAAAAAATGGGTGTACACCAAATTCACCGCAAGGATCGGCATTTATCAATCTGAGCGTGAGCGTACGGTACGCACAAATCTCACGCCAGCTCTGACCAGGTGTACGCACATTTGGAACCAGCGTAGAACATGCAGGAAGGAGTGCTGCTGTGTCAAAATGATTATTAAACCATAGTCTAATAACGCAGCGATGTGGATCACATGTTGTTGTTGTTTATATTGATAAAAAGATAAAAAGTAGCCAAAAAAAAAAAAAAGAAACGCTACAACCAAGTCCGTGTTGAAAATTTAACTCGACTTTTATTTTGAGCAACTGAGATGAATTAAAAACCACGATGTGACAGATGTTCGTTAATCAGCTGTGTAAACAGAAACAGTCAATGACAGACAGACCTGTTATTGTTAGGTTAGATCACACACACAAACTTCCAACATCTCCTGCACCAGAGCATGACCGGACGGCTCCTCAGTCTCTCTCTCTGCCGGACACTGGAGCCCCCGGTTGCGGGGGTGGGGGGCTCCGCTACCTGTCCAGATACAGCTGATCTCCGCGGCGGAGTGTTTTTTTTTTTCTTCCCCGCCACCGGGACCTGTCAGCGGGACATCGGGCCGGTGTTTCACATCCCTCCATCAGCCGAACCATGCCAGCGGTGCTGATGGTCATAAAGTCGCGTTCGCAGCAGTAATATGCCCATATGATTTCTCCTCAGTCACTTGTGTTTAGTAAACTGCAGGAGCATTTCATGAAATCGCTGGGTTTCCTGAGGTGGTCGGTGACACGTGCGTCTGCAGCCTCCATCCATCGGGATGACGCTTATCAATCACAAAATCTATCAATCTATCAATGTGCAGATATTTAATGTTGCCGCCCTCTCCCTGTTCAACGCGGTAACGTCAGTAAAGTCCGTCTTCTTGGCCGTCTTCCGTGTCTCCATGTCGTAAAAGGGGCAGGGCGACGCCTCTAAAGCAGGAATATATCGGGGCGTGACATTTAAATTACGCTCATTTTCAGCCGCCGGATTTATCACCACCACGCCGGTTCTACGCCGAAATCAGCAGCGTACACACTTTTAGTAAATCACACGTGACACTTGGGGTACACTGGTATTTACACCAGAATCTACACCAGATCCTGCGCAAGTTTGATAAATGAGGGCCATTGTCAGCTGTGGTGACTTCTCAGGCTGTTGAGAGTATGTAAACTGGGGCTGTCAGTCTTCCCCCCAAATCAGATTCAAATTTCTAACGCTTTTTACGTTAAATATTCAAATTATATTCCAATTCTCTCTTTTTTTAGCTCATTATATACACCCATACCAGCTCATTATTACGTCCCATGTCCACTAAAGGGCATTCCAATCAAATCTGTTATGTAACAGATTTGCAACACATTTAAGTTTTACCATCTCAAAATAAAATTTCAAGAAGGGAAATCAAAATATTATAAGTAGTGGTGCAACGGATCACAGTTGATCCCTGATCGGCACGCTGTGGATCGATCGATATAAAAAGAAGAATGTATGTGTAGTGTGGGAACACGTAGGCCACCGCCCCAGTCAAATAAACTCTGCTCGTAAATTTGAAGCTGCAGCTCTATGTCGCACAACAACAACAAAATAGTTTGTTTTATCAACAACCACTACCCCGAATGTCGCGACACACCACATTAATTTGGTTGTTGTGGACGGTACACGTTCGAACATCAGTTTCCACCTTTTGAATGTTCTCATTTTTTTAAATAATTTGAATTCTGTTCGAATAGCGAAGTTCATTCTGGCAGCCCTTGTGTTAACAGTAATTCTACATTAGGTGTAAACCTCAGTGTACACATAACAAAAGGCCACAGCCTGGATGCGAACCTGGGCTGCCATGGTAAGAACTAAGCGCAAATGGCAAACAGTCCAACAGGAGATCCACCAAGAGGCCCTGAGCCTGGGCTATAAGCCTTATTTAGTCTCTCAGCCTCAGACTGAGATCCACAATAGTCTGGTTTTTATTGACTTCAACTCCAGAACGCAACAGACTTCGACCAGGGGCAGGTCTTCATGTCATCCTGCCTCAGTTTTCATAGGTCTGGTCAATCAATCTTTCAAGTAGATTCCTGATATTGTACAGTGTCCAGTTTAATTTAAACAAACAGACAGTAGTCAAACAAGAGATGTGACTTCCATGTACTGAGGCTGACATCATATTATGGTGTTGGTTACTTCCCTAAACACACAGTGGGCCTGTTTCACTAAGATCCCGAGTAAAGCGTGTTAAATTACGTGTCCGTAGTAACATTTTACCTGGTAGGTCGCTGCATATTTTTGCGAGTGGTTCACTTGGTGGTAATGACAACAGTGTTTAAATGAGGGAGTTGAGAGTTTGGATGGAAAACCGAATGGCCACAAGTGCAAAATGAAATTAGATTCAATGGAGTTAAGATATTCAAGGAAGTGCCATAAAAACATATGGTTGAGTTACTGCATAGAAGGAACGCTACATGAGAAATTAAATACAGTTGGTGAAACAAGAAGAGCAACACATGAAGTTCAGAGAAGATGGCACACAAAAAAAGTGCTTATCTCCAGGGGTCGACAATATAAATGGCCCGGTGGCCCGGACGTACTTTTCAAACCGTCAGGGCCACCAGAACGCTCCAAACACTGGCCCGGTGGGGCCAGTGAAAATAATGCCTTGAAAAAAATATAACAAGTAAATAAATAAATCTAATTTCACATTAAATTCCTGTGGTTTGAAATGATAACTGTCAAATCGTCTCGGTAATTAGTGCTAAGAGATCCCGACCCGATCAACGACAGAGACATCTACTTTCTGTGCGCAGCCAGCGCTGTGCCCTGGCACGTCAGCACCACCTGCAAGCAGCTGCAGCTGCAGCTCCAGCTCACTCACTGCTGCTGATAGAAGGTCGTCACAAGAACCGATAAAAACCTTTTTCTTAACCATGAAACTTCCCTCCTCCTCAGCGCGTCGGGTCGAGTCCTGTCGGGACCGACGCGAACGTTACACACGGGCCAGAGCTCGCGCTGGGGCGCCAGCTGTTCGGTGTGCGCCACAGCGGTGGCACGTCACGTGACATTTAGACCATAATAACAACAACAAAAAAACGTGTGTAAACGCAAAACTGAGCTGAAAATGAAACAATGAGTCAGTTTTGCACCAATCTGTGGAAACAGCCTAAACGTGAATGAATGAGAACAACAGTTATATCACTGAACTACTTGGAGGATAAAAGTAATGACTACATAACTTGATGTTTGTGTTGAGGCATATTTACCATTTTAACTCTGTTTTTACTTCATTGTTAAACCACAGTGGAGGCTAAATATGTGAAACAGTTATTTATTTATTAAATAAAGTAGCCTGATGAATTTAAAAGCACTTTTTTTGACCTTCTTTAATGAAATTGAATGAAAAATATCTGATACAGGATATAAATCCTTTACATCAGACTCAAATAAATAACAACATACAAAAATTAAACACAAATATACCAACTCATACATAATCACTAAAATACATATAACAAAATAATCCCCCAAAATCTCAAGAAACTACAAGATCGTGGTATTGAATAAGTATCAAGAATGTTGGAAATTGACTAGTAATGGTATCAGAAAGTTCCAGCCTCGATGGCGAGACCGCAGGAATTGGCTGGGATATGTTGTTTTTCGTTAATATGGGGATCGATACCTATTGTCCTGGGCCAGTGGTTAGAATGGTGGGGCCAGTGATCTTCAAAAGCCACTGGCCCAGAGGGCCTGTGGCAAATTTCCCTTATTGTCTACCCCTGATCTCTCTGACCAGTGTTGAGCTGTGTATGGCACTGAGCTCAGGCTGGACACTTCAACACTGTATCTGGTCCGATGGCCCTAAATGCTCCGGTGAGAGCAAGGGATCAAAGATGGGATGAAGGCAGCGGCGAGGTCTCAATCCCAGTCCCAGGGCTGAGCACTCAGGTCCTGGAGAGGGAGGAGAGGAGGCATCCTTAAAGGGTTAAGCCCCTGACACACCACCACGACGCTTCCCGACGCGTCCCGACGCCGACGGCTTTGGCCGACGAGTCTGTCGCCTCTCGTCGGGAGAAAGGAAAAAGTGAAACACACTGCCCCGACTGCCGACCAGAGCGATTGAGTGGCGAGGACTCCCCCATAGAAATACAGACAAATTCAGCCCTGCTCACTTTTCATTCAAACAAACTAATGCCACTGCCACAGTTAATTTCATCAATGAGACCAACTAATCTCCCAAAAACAATTTAACCAGCCACGCGTTAACAGCGCTAAAGCCGAAATTAAAACAGTTTTTAGCAGCTTACTGCTGTGGCTCGGTTGCCGCGAATTGACGATAGCCGATGCTAATTTCTGTTAGCCCGTCTATGGTGTTTTACATTACACGTTAGCATTAAGCTAGCGGGCTTTATATGCTTAGTTGTGAGCTGTGTGTGTTTTGAACGTTGTTTCAAACTATGTGGGTTTGATTGAACATCTTTGATGTTTAAATATATATATATATATTGCCGCTTAATATATTGCTTTACTCCTCTTTTTATTTTATATACCATTTTTACTGTAGGACAGGCTAGGACACCGTTTGTTTACTGTGGTCACTTCCGTCCCTCCCACACACCGCGCTGATTCGCTTAGGGCACCGCCAATCAGAATCGCCATAGCTAGCACACAGCCAATCAGAGTACCCGACGAGTCTACTCTCCAGACGGCCGACGAGTCCCGACTGAGCATGTTCAATCGGCCCCGACGAGACCCGACAAGACCCGACGCTCCCCGACGGAGAGGAACACACCAAACAGACGAGCTCCCGACGCCGTCCGACGAGGCCCGACGCTCGGCTCGGTGTGTCCCTGGCTTTAGGGACACCACCTGAAACCTGGACACAGAAACAGATACAGACACCAGGAAATGCAGATAGGAACTTGTCCAACTTGCCCATTGTGTGTAATGGGCTGGGCTGATTAGCACCTCCTTTTTAAAGGTCTTCAATTCAGATGCAGTCAAAGACTTCCGGACTTAATAAATCACATCAAGCTATTTGTATCTTCTCGTCCCAGTACTTCACACACTAGGGATGGGTACCGAATTTGGTACTTTTATTGGTATCAGCCGTATTCCTACCGAGTATCGATTCACGTGAAGTCCAGCGGTACCACGTTTCGGTACCTGAACACACCTTTGCGTTGCGTTCAATTAAGTCAGGTAATGGGAGCACAGCTAAACAAGGATGAAGTCTCATCTCGTCAATACGTTGTTTTTTTATTTGAGTTCCACACAGATCTTTCTGATGGTTGTAGGAGTCTCTCCATGTTTCCCCTTCTGCAACAGTAAAAAGGGACATTTACATTTTTTCAATCAAGACAATAGTTCCGTAAACTATTTGACTTTTTTTTCATTGAATGACTATTTGATAATTTGAAAATCATTGCCCATCCCTAAAACGTAAATACTCTTAAAGGCTGAGGAGTTGTGCTGTTGTAGAAAAATAAATATTAAAATTTCAGAAGTTTTCACTTTTTTTTTTTTCTTTTTTTTTTTAAGAGATAAAATAACTTTAATTACCACACATTAGGGCTGGGTATTGTTAAGAATCTCACAATTCGATTTTATTTTGATTCTTTAGGTCACAATTTGATTCTATATCAATTTGATTCAATATTGATTTAAATGCTTCAATATCGATTCAGTAATATTAGTATTATAGTAATACACAAATAATGAATTAGAGTACCTGCTGATAATTTTTCAATTAAAAAAAAAAAAAGTTCAATAATTCTGTCAGCGCTCCATATATTTCCACTCAGATACAGCACTCACATAGTTTTATCTGCATTGGTTGAAGTGTTTGTCTGTCCTCCATGTCTCCGCAGTAACAAAGAGTGTCCCACCTGTCGTAAGAAGCTGGTGTCTAAGAGGTCACTCCGCCCAGACCCCAACTTTGACGCTCTGATTAGTAAGTAAAGAAGGGTTTTAATCTTGATCAGCTGTTTGTCACAGGTCAGCCACATCACATGTGTGTCATTTTCAGGTAAGATATATCCCAGCCGCGACGAGTACGAAGCCCACCAGGAGAGAGTGTTGGCACGCATCAGCAAACACAACAACCAGCAAGCCCTGTCCCACAGCATAGAGGAGGGACTGAAGATACAGGCTATGACCAGGTACACAGGCCGGCCTCCACACACACTCACAGCAGTCATAACCATGTAGACTCAAAGTCTAATCAAGTCGATGTGTCTTTGCTGCCGGCAGACTGCAGCGTGGTAAGAGACACACAGTGGAGAACGGGAGCGGAGCTGAAGACAACGGAGACTCCTCCCACTGTAGCAACGCTTCTGTCCACAGCAACCAGGTGAGATGGCATTTACTACATGTACTGTGTTTCTGCAAGGATTTTTTTAAGTAGTGGCGGCGACCCCCCCGACCCCCACCCAAAAAAAACAACAACATGTCAACGTTGTTTAGTGAGAAACCCAGCGGATTGAGACACTTTTGGGGGGTTATTATTTATGGCCCTTTTCCACTAGCACGACTCAGCTCAACACTCTACTCGTTTTTCTTTTTTTGCTTTTCCACTAGCACTTGAACGCGACGTCGACACGAGAATCAAACCCGCTAAGTTTAAAAACACAGCGGCAGCAGCGACCACTGATCTGTAGGCTACTGAGACTGTTGTTATTCTTTCACCTGAGTTCAGACTGCTGTGTGGAAAACCACACTGTGGTCCGTTAATGATGAGTTTGTTTGGAGCAGCTGACGAGAGGATCGAAAGAAGAGAGCAAGAGTAGTCGCCGTGATATGACGCCCCCGCCCCCGCTGAGGAGTAACGTTGGGTTACTTAACATAATCCCTGGTTCTTTGATAACAGAGTTAGAAAAAGAACCAAAGAGTAGATACTGAGCAAGATAGTTAGTTTACCTTATTAGTCACAAGTACCTGACCCACTGCAGGACTCTGCTGGAGGTGGAGACATGCGGCGGGGGTGCAATGAAAAAAAAAAAGAAATTTGAAGGAGCGGCGGCTAGGATTTAGGAATGGCGGCCCGCCACTCCTAAATGAATGTAGAGGAAACACTGATGTATCACACATTTCTAACACTCACGTTCTTTTAGCTCCTTCTTCCACCTGATCATGATAATAATCACTCTGTTTATAAAAGGTGATTTACTGTATAAACAGAGTTTACAAAATGGCAGGCTCCAGTGTGCTTTAAAGGTCTGGTGTGTAATAATTGTCAAGGTTAATTGGCTGAATCTGAATCTGCTACCCATGAATATATTTGTATAAGTGTATAATCGCTATGAAATAAAGTTTTTTTGTCCTCAGAGGCCACCGTATATTTTCCGACGGAAGGGGTGAGTAGGAGCAAGTGAGCGCTGCGATCTAGAATCTGAACGCATGGTTTTCCCCCCATTTTACACACTGGACCTTTAAAGGTGATCAGAAAAAAATAAGGATGAATTTTAAATTGGACAGGGAGCCAGTGAAGGGAATGGAGGAGGAGGAGGGTGATGTAATGTTGTGCGTTAAAGCCGGAGAGAAGCCGAGCTGCTGCGTTCTGAAGCAGCTAGAGGCAGCAGACTGACTTGTGGTTTATGCCAGAGAGGAGGGAGCTGCAACAGAACAAGCAAACTGAGTGTCACAACTTACTAACACAGCTGGAATCAGCTGCAGCGCAGTGCAGTGGTTGTAACGTCAAGCCTAGGAACAACTCACTGAATATGTGTTTTTACTGTGTGTTCTCAGGAGGCAGGTCCGAGCATTAAACGCACCAAGACCAGTGATGACAGCGGTCTGGACATGGACAACGCTGCTGAGAACGGGGGCGGGGATTCTGTGATTGACGGCGGTGCAAGTGAAATAGAGCTGGTGTTCAGGCCACATCCCACACTGATGGAGAAGGACGACGGCCACAACAGGTAGCGCCACACAAACACAGCTTCACTTTAAAGTTGACTTCTACTTTTTCGAGGTTTCCATCTCTTGACTGTGTGTGTGTTGCTTAGCTTTTTTTTCGCATGTATATGGTCACAGAGATGCAATACTAAGAGTACACACCAAAGTCTTGCATTGTTGTTGCATTTCTCAATCTCTCCTGAACTTGACATCAGTGTCTGACCACATTCATGTCTCATTCTGTGTCCTCATCAACTGTGTCTACCTATTTACCCGTTGTGTGTGTCTGCAGTGTGGAGTTTGTCCCGCGCTACATCAAGACGTCCGGCAACGCTACAGTGGATCACCTATCTAAATACCTGGCTGTCCGATTGGCTCTGGAGGAGCTGAGAAGAAACGCTGAAGCCAGTCCTGTTAACGTGGAGGCAGCTTCAGAGAAACAGTACACCATCTACATACCCACTGCTGGAAACCAGTTCACTGTGAGTACACACACACAGTCACACACACAGCCCACAGCCTCCCAAAGAGGTTGTGAAAACACAGAACCACTGATGGAAGTAGCTCACACACGCGCTCTGAGGCGACGGTACTGTTGTATGTATGGCTAGCAGCTCAGTCTCTTTACTCTGTGTGCGTGTGCATGTAACCATGTCACTCCTTATGGTGGAGATGCAACAAATCCGGCGAGAATGGATCTGGACGCAACAGATCACTGAACGCTCCAGCGAGTGGGCGGAGCTTGATTTTTGCTCTGCCGATTTCAACATGGCGGCCTGGTCACATACGATCTCATTTTATAGCCAAACAATACACTAAAGTATGTTTCTGAAAACATTGTAGGCGGAAAATGGGCAGTGCTGTAACAGAATTTTGATTCATATTTGATCAACACTGCCTAGTGTGATGGTTTGAACTGAGTTTCATGAGCCGGCTGCATTGCGTTGGACGGACCAAATTTGCATAAAGTAGAGGTCGAATCGCGATTACTGTTCTCTGAACCATCGGCATCATGAATTTCTGAGATATCTGCTAATAGAAAGCCTGGAGCGTGGAGCGTGGAGGCTGGCTTCATCCACCACAGATGTTTTTACACGTTGTTGAGTGGTTTTCTAGCTGGGCTGTTCTACAAAACTTAACTTGACAGAAAACTTGGAGTTTGTGAAATGCCATGGTTTTAGCAGAGAAGGAGAGGGAGGGAACAGTCTGCACATCAGCTGAAACAGACGTCTCCCTTAAAGGGATATTTCACCCAAAATCGATAATTCACCAATTTTCTACTCACCGTCCCAAGGAAGGGTTTGGAGTTATCAAAACGCTTTTGGAGTTCCAGGGCAGTTCCGGCTGGCTGCAGATTTTCATATAATGGCTGTGTTCTCTGTTTGTTTCCTTGTTGTAGTAGTAGCTCCCAGTGGCTCTGTTGATGTTTGTGTGCATGTGCGAGATTTGCTGCGAGATGTTCGTTCGTCGTTGTAAACCACTGGATGTATGATGTAAACGGAAGAACATCTTGCAGCAAATCTCACGCAGCCACTGGGAGCTACTACTACAACAAGGCTAAAAACACAGATCACATTAATTCTTTCCAAACAACATTTTCATTTCACGACACTTGGGTCAGTACGGACGAGCTGTATGGAGGTATCTGGATGTTTCATAGTCTGTGTTTTGGACGATTCAGAAGTGAGCTCTATCCGCCCCCGCCCCCCCGGAACTCCAAAAGAGTTTTGATGAATTATCGATTTTGGGTGAAGTATAGGGATAGTTCAACATTTTGGAAAATTGGCCCATTGCCATAATCGCTATAGTCATAGCAGTAGGTTCGTCACCTTTAATTGTCGGTGTAAACTATTTTTAGAACGGTGGAGCAGAGTGGCGAGCTGCTCAGAGCTACGCTACGGAGGCTAATGGAATTTCTTGGTTTCCCTCATCAAACTCATCAAATACACAATCCAACAACTCCAAAACGCTCTGGTGGACAAGTTATGACCTGCACATTCACCACGCTATGAGATGGCGCTGATTTCGAGGCTGAAAAACTGTCCCTGAAGGCAACGCACATCAGCTGTTTTGCATGAATTTACCTCGAAAACGTTATTATCTCATAGCGTGGTGAATTAAAGGTAACAAACCTACTCTTTAGACTACAGAGATTATGGCAATGGGCCAATTTGCCAAAATGTTGAACTATCCCTTTAAGGTGGACTGGAATGACAGACTTGACAACAAAAGAGTGTAAGAACAGCCAGGCATGTCTCAAATATCCGACTCTGTCCACAGGTCCTGAATGGTTCCTTCTCTCTGGAGCTGGTCAGCGAAAAGTACTGGAAGGTGAACAAACCCATGGAGCTCTACTTTGCCCCCACTAAAGAACACAAGTAGACACATGAAAACACACAACGCATACACACAAACACACACACAGTCACCAGTAAGAAGTAAACAGACGGACTCGGCTACACCTGCGCACACAGAAACAAGAGGAGAGGAATGTGTGTGTCTGAAGGAGATTAAGGGGAATGGTGAAACCCTCAAAAGGACTCTTGTATAAAGAAAAAAAAAACCCTTGTTTTATATTCTCTGTATCTTTCTGTGTCTCTTTCTATCTTTCTCTCAGTAGGAGGTAGCAGATCAGTACAGCAGCTAGCAGGTCAATCTCAGATAATGGACTGTGAACAGTGTAGATTCTCTCCATATCAGAAAACCAGGGTCCATTCAGTCTGAATTTAGCAATGTGCTGTTGTCCAAGTAAAGACATTGTATTATACTGTATTTGTCTTCAGTAAAGGCCCCTTCTCTGCTGTGTGATCCCAGTCTGTCTCAGACTAAGGCCGACCAGTTCCTGTTCCTGGATCTCACTGTGAGACGCATCCATCACTGGTTGATTCAGAGCTTTAGAGACCAACTCCCTGTGTCCAGCTTCTGAAAATTTGGACCACATTGTTAAAGGGATAGTTCAACATTTTGGCAAATTGGCCCATTGCCATAATCGCTATAGTCATAGCAGTAGGTTCGTTACCTTTATTTGTCGGTGTAAGCTATTTTTAGAACGGAGGAGCGGAGCGGCGAGGTGCTCAGAGCTACGCTATGGAGGCTAATGGAATTTCTTGGTTTCCCTCATCAAACTCATCAAATACAAAATCCCAAAACTCCAAAACACTTTCGTGGACAAGTTGTGACCTGCACATTCACCACGCTATGAGATAATAATGGAACATTACGAAATGGAGCCGTTTTCGAGGTAAATACAGGGTAAATACAGAGTCTGCTTGCTGAAAAACTGTCCCTGAACGCAACGCGCATCAGCGGTTTTGCATGAATTTACCTCTAAAACAGCTCCGTCTCATAACGTTACGTTGTTATCTCATAGCGTGGTGATTGTGCAGCTCACAACTTGTCCACGACAGCCTTTTGGAGTTGTTAGGTTGTGTATTTGATGAGTTTGATGAGGAAAACCAAGAAATTCCCTTAGCCTCCGTAGAGGCCTGAGCAGCTCGCCGCTCCGCTCAGCTTACACCGACAATTAAAGGTAACAAACCTACTGCTATGACTATAGCGATTATGGCAATGGGCCAATTTGCCAAAATGTTGAACTATCCCTTTAAAATTGATCCCATGTCACAAGATGGTAATGCTGCATACACCAGGCTGACACCGGTGCTGTAAATGCCCATAGACATATTCCCAATGCTCATGAATCTGGCATGTATGGTAGTAAAGACAAGCCATGAAAGTTTTGAGAAGTTTTTTTTTTTGCAACTGAATACATCCCATTGAAATTAAGTTTCAGCAGAATTTGAATTGTCTCCTATTTAATTTCACGTGGTTTGAAATTTCCTCTCTCAAATGTTCGGATTATTTCAAGTTTTGGAATTTATTTTTCGAGAGATTAAGTCTTTGGTTTGTAGTTTTTCATCTGAAAGAGTTTTTGAATTAATAGATGAGATTAAAGAAATTGTTTGATATCTTTGATACCCTGAATGTTAAAACTTTTCATGGTGAATGTTGAATTTCCACAATCCAGATTGAACAATCTTTGTTTTCAAGTGAATTTCTTGATCTGAAGCTGAGCAGCTGAATCTGAGCACCTTTATACCTGTTATTCTTGAAAAGTAGATACATGAACATTGCATAAAAAAACTTGTAATGATCTGCTGGACATTTGCCTGAGGTGAATTACATCTACATAAATTTAACATTAAGTAATGAATGATGGCTAAAGGAGCTAACAGCTGTTAATGCTTACATTAGCTATGTAGCAATAGCTAAACTTAAAGAGTCTACAACAAACAAAAGCTCAGCTTCAAATTTCATTCATCTACGCACCAACAGCTGTCTCCAGATGTGGAAGCTCCAGTGTTAACTTCTTTTGCATCTTTATCTATTTCTTCATTACTGAAGTTAGCATGCTAACCAGCTAGCCCCTGGTTGTTACTTGTCATTTTCAGATTGAGTCACTGTAGTGTCCAGTCTTAAGGAGTAGCTGATAGGTTGATTGTAACGACTTGTATTATTAACACAACAAAGACTAAAGCTCTCTGGAAGACCAATAAGGAAGCTGCTGTTAAATTATAACGTTGGCTATGTAGCAATAGCAGATTCTGCTTTTAAAAATCCAATCTGGGGTTTTTTGGCCTCTCAGAAATTTGGGACTATTGTTTATCTTGTGCACACATTGCATATGGATGACGCATAACACAATCCTGCTGCAGCATTCCTCTGACCTGTAGGTGGTGCTAATGTGATAAAAAAACAGCAAAAGCGAACAAGGAACAAGACACAGTGACTTCCAAACAGACCGCCGATACCCACTATTGCGTAAACTTTATTGACCCCAACACTCTGACTTGTGTTTCAGCCTCCATACACCTCTGCAAATAAACTCTAGTGTTCAAACATGCAGTTGTCACACTGGGCTGGATGGGACTAATAAAATCTAAGCAGTAACATCTCAGTCCACAGTGAAGAACATAATAGTTTTGACCAGCAGGGGGTAATGCAGACACATCCCATCCCATATACAGTACACGGTGATATGAAGCTATAAGTTGAAGCAGACATAATTGAGTTTTTGTTTAATTCTTTTCAGTAATATTACAAGTGTTCTTAATTTTTTTTTTTTTTTGGATGGTTTTTTTTTTGTGTTTTTGTTTTTTTGCTGTGTCTGTCATCTTTCAAATAAAACCAGACAGTGGTGAAGATCTGAACGGCTGCTGACTGCAAATTGAACGGAGAGATGAGAGTGATGGAGAAGCTAAAGAAGCACATGTAACAGACTGAGGAGTCAACCCTGGTCTGTTAGGGAGAGTCCCGTGGCTGTTGTGTTGATCTGTTGCCTGTAGAAACAAACTGTCTTTAATCTGTGGCTGCTTGTCCTTTTATAAATGTCTTTTGTAACATGGAGTGGAGGGAGTCTGTGTGATTGGAGCGGGGTGGGGTGGGGAGGGTATTTTTTGCAGCACCATAGACAGTATTCACCATCTCATTCACTATCTGAACACTCCTACTCCCTGTGCTGCAGTCTCACCAGTGGAACATGACTTCTAAAAGACTGCACCAGTATGACCTCACAGAAGAGGAGGGGGTTCATTTTGGGTTTGATGTGTTTCATCGTGAGGACAGACACTTGATGAGGGTTTTTAGTCTCCATGAAGCTGATGGACAGAAACCCAGGAGCAGTTGTTACATTGTTAGGACGTGAGAGCATGAGTGAGTATGTGAAGCTGGCCATGTTTGTGTCATAAATGTCCCAATATTAAAACTTTTTATTCTGAACCTGATCTGGTATATTGTCCCACTCAGAAAAACCTGGTGAGACAAACTACAACGACAACACACTGCCAATTCCAGAACATGAGCTTCAACTGGCTGCAGCAAAGTCTGGTAGCTCTTGAGTTTTTGCTCAACCTTTCCTTTTTTGTTGTTGTGTTTTTGTCGTATTTTGTCAACTTCTGACTGATGGATATTTCTGTGAGGAGATGAGTTTGTTCAGGAGAGGAGATTCTTTCATTGAAAACGGAGCAGATCTGGAGGACAGCACCCTGTTCCAGCTGAGATGAAGAGGTGTTGGTGTTAAAGATGAAGACTTGGAAGTGGAGATGTAGTCCTATAGGTCCTTTCTGCTGTCAGCCATGATGGAAGACTTCAGTCATGTTTCCCTGATGGATTCACATGGTGGAGAGATGGACACTGAAGATGGTAGAGGCCATTCTAAACAACTCCCATCACCCGCTTCATAACACCTTGATGGACCAAAAAACACATTTGAAGTCTTCTGCAAATGGAAGATGAGCTGAAACCTTCAGTCCATCCTGTCCCTTGTAGTCTGACACCATCTATTAATGTTTCGTGAACATCTGGAAACTTTGTCTTCACACCTTTGGTGTCTCTGCAGTTCTGCTCACATATGCGTCTCATTTCCTTACGTGCCAGCTGATGGTTTCAGTTGTGATGACAGGATCCTGGGTTTCAGCGCAAACGGCTCCGTCAGTATCTGGGCGAAGATGCTTCAGGTTCCTGTACCTAGGAACCACCATCATGTGCTCTTAACCTCCTCTTTTGAACCACATCATTTGTGTTTTCTGACTTTTCACGACTTTTCCCTCGATGCCAATAAAGATCTTATTGTACCAAACTGTATTTGTTTTATGGTCCTGCTCAGGAGACCAGTTCAGCAGCTGTGGTATGGATGCTTCTCTCTAGAAAGACAATTAAACTCAAATTTGACTTTAAATTTGAATTATTTCAATTGGCCAAACTGTCCTGGAAGACATCTGGATGTGCTGATTAACTGCAAAAAAAAAAGTAGTATCTACAGATTTTTTGTGGCAGGAGAGTGAAAGTGATATGATGGGTCTGTGTTGGGAATGTCAGTGGAACATCATATGACACACTGGATCGGATCAGCAGTGTGTGAGATATGATGTGGAGAGGTCTTTTTGATGTTGATTATTCCTTCAGGAAACTTCACATACCGTAGTCTCATG
Organism: Trachurus japonicus; assembly: GCF_045865225.1. Taxonomy (NCBI): domain Eukaryota; kingdom Metazoa; phylum Chordata; class Actinopteri; order Carangiformes; family Carangidae; genus Trachurus; species Trachurus japonicus. Next base: position 27,823,265 of record NC_140923.1, read on the forward strand.
GACATGAAAAACTGCACTTACAGATGTTGTTACACATCCACATATACTGTACATATACAAGACATGATGACAAAGATACAAATGGGAATGATGAAAAGAATGGCCTTGATATAAAGAAGCAGTTTAATGGAACTTTTTGAAAACAAACTAATAAAGCCAGACTAATGTTTCTTATTCTCTTATTTCTAAAATGTTTGGGGAGTAATCTCACACCAAAATGGCTAGAGCCAACCCTGGTTTGTCCTCTCGTTGTGTTGTAGCTGCAGTTTATGTTGTCAAATTGATGAAATTCTTTGTTTTAAAAAGCCAAAAGTAGGTTTTCATAATTTCAATAGGACGTAGTAGAAAATGCAGGACTGGTCCAAGATGTGCCACAGCAGTTTCTGCGTTTTGAGTTCTCAGTAACGTAACTTCCGGACTTTTTTCACACGCTTTGAACCCTGCGGCTAATACATTTTTACTATAACGGCCTCCCTGGGGGCTCTAGCAGGAAGCGCAAGTGAGACAGAGGGAAAGATTAGCCTATGCGCTGCGCCGAAGAAGACACTAGTTTTCAGTGTTGGTGCCACAGTCTGTGTTGGTGCAGTGTTTCTAATCAGGCATGTCTGTTTGTGCCGTGCTGGTGCCCCGTTCAGGCAGTTTGAAAAAAAAACTAAGCAGGATTTCTCCCGTGGCTATTTAAAAAGCTCCGCAGTGATCGTAGCCTACATGACTTGTGACTTGTTATGAGTGACAACGGAGGCTCTCTGTCTTCACCTGCGTCTCACGGCTGAAAACCAACCTTGCAACAAAGTAGCCTACCTGGCTGCCACCCCGGTGTCCCGGCCAGCTCTCGTCTCTGCGCTCCGTAATGTTTTGTTCAGTGACAGTTAAGACTACACAAACGCACACACGCCGTAACATTATCCACCGCTCCGTATTGATTTTTCGCCGGCTTCGTTGTCAACAAATGCACATGGCTGAGAGGAGCGTAACCGAAACAGCGAAAAAGCGAGCGGACTTGCATAGTTCTACACATCTTCCGTGCACTGTCTTTCTGTGTAAATATCTCATGTTACAACATGAAAAACCTGCGGCTTATATTCAAGTGCGTGTACAAAATTTATTTTCTTTTAAAATTTAGCTGGTACGGTACTGAAGCTTCCACCAACAGGTCTGACTGTACGGGATGAGTTAGTGCCCATGGGTCCGGAGCGGATGTGCTGAGCAATTAGTGTGGTCGCGAAAGAGTTAAGGGGCTTCTGTGAGCTGGGGGTCACATCCTGAGGAGGGCTGTTTGTACCACAAAGCTCTAGTTTTAATATCAGGGTTCCCACTCTTTTCTTGAAATCGTTTTCCAGGACTTTTCCAGGACATTTTCAGTTGCTACAATCTGACAAACATGAGCTTTTACGCCATACACTGATTCATCCCCTGTCCCATTCATGCTTTAGATAAGTGTTCTTTTCGACAATGGTACCTTATTTTGTACATTTAATCAGTTTGTTTCTATGTTTATTCCTCTCTCTAATTCTCTCTCCCAGAAATCGGATTTAAAGATGTGCAGTCTACAGCTCTAACTTATTTAATAATCTCTTAAATGCTTAGAAATAATGAGACATTCAACAGCACAAACATGTTTTTTTGTTGTTGTTGTTTGTTTTTTGGAAACTAAATCCTTAGCAGAGTCTGAAAAAGTCAAATAGAGCTCTGAGCTAGCTGATGTCATGATGTGATCAATCATTTTCCAGGACAACTTTGACTTTTTTTTCTCATTTTCCATGTGTTTTCCATGACTGGAAAATGGGTCAACCATTTTCCAGGTTTTCCAGATTTTCCAGGACGCGTGGGAACCCTGAATATGTACTATACACAACACAGTGAAATAGTCCTCTCAATAAAGGCTTTTTAGATTTCTTTGTCAGAGGGGGTGCCTTGGATTTTCCTTCTTCTTTTTTGAATTTTTGTGTCCCCCACCAACAGCATCCTCATCACAAAGTGTTTCTGAGCACTCTGGAGTCTAGACCTGGTTTCTTTCTGAAGATGTCACACTAGAGGCTGGTAGCCTGGTCACTGGCTCATCCTCTATCATTCATTAAATTAGACATTAGACGAAAATCCAACACTACCTACAAGCAACACAGAAGTGGAATCAGTCCGTTTGCAGATGTAGCACATTATTTTCTTTTTATTTCAGATATAAAAGAATAGAAGCAATGAGGAATTGGTCAAAGTAGAAAAAAATAGAACAAAGATGTTAGGACATTAGGGAAACAGAACCCAGTAAGCACTGGGCCAAAGGCGGGAAAGACCCTGGACAGGACAGACACCACCTCACCTTGGATGATGAGTGGTTTAGGAGGGGGAGGGGCAGGAGAAAGAGGAGGATGTTAGAGCGAGCCAGCAGAGGCATGAGAGCAGCTGTGAAGCAGTCTGAGAGGACAAGGAGCTGCTGTGGACAGCATGTGTCAGAGTGAAGCGTCCCAAGTGTGTTTTCAGTGTGTGTGGCTGGCAGACAGACAGTGTGAGGTGCCAGCACCTCACCGCCTCAGAGCCAGCGCTTCCAAACTGCAGAGGTGTGACTGAAAAGAGTGAATGCAGAAAAAAAAGAGGAAAGAGCTGCGTCGAGAAGACACTCAGTTCCAGTACAAAAATAAACGGGGGTCATGTCCAAAAGCAGAAGAGTAGAGACGTGTCTCTCTGTCGGCTCTGGTGACGTCGGGTTTGGCCAGTGATTGGCTGACGTCTGCTCACACAGGGACTCTGGTGGACCCTGGACCATCAGACCGTCTTCCTGGCGGTCAGGACTCTGACTATGGAGCCAACTCCTCCCACGGCCAGAGCCTGAGGACAGACACACAGACACACACAGGGACAAACTCACATCAGTCCCCTGAACAACATTAACAACTAGTTGCATATACAAATGAAGTTCAAACCTGAGTGTGTGTCTTCTGCAGAGTTAGGACAGTACAAACAATACAACACTAGAGTGGCTCCAACACACACATAACATTAACAACATAACATCCCCCTCCCTCTGCCTCGGTCCAACTTCCAGCTTTCTGCTCAGGAGCTGCGTTTCCATTGCAAATTTTTGCAAAAATAAAAGTGATATTTCTGAAATTTAGAAAAAGTGCAATTGCTATTTGCGGGTGTTTCCACACAACATCCTTGTTTGGCGAATGAGCCGTAATCTAGTCTCGCGATATCCCGTAATTCTTACCCCACGAGACTTCACTTTGAGGAAGCTGGACGTAAGCATCTTAAGTTTCCATGGTGACGGTACAGCGATCTCAGCTGCTGCTGTTATTGTTTTTAACAAAGACGAAAACAGCGCTTGATTGCTGAAAGTGGCGCTGGCAGCTGGCAGGGACACCAGTCTTGATGATGTGCTGACAACAATATACGGTGGTTGTGTCCACACACCCGGGTTGGTTTATGTGACATCGAGGGGACATTTTGGCGGAGGAGCGAGTGGAGCGTGGATGCGAGCCAATATCCTTCAACCATGCATGGAAACGGGGAAAGGGTTTTCTAATTTATTGAGAAACAATGCCCAAAATGCCCAAAAAACACGTAGTTCATTCGTCCCCTCCAGTCCAACAGCTGGGGACACACACAACTCCGGTGACGTGTAAATGCGAAAAAAGTGTTTCCATTACACTTTTGCGATACAGTTTATATTGATACGTCTGAAAAACCACCTCAAGAGAGTGTAAAGATGTTTTAGCGATATTTGAGAGGTTTTTCAAATTCAGGTGTTTCCATTACTTGTTTCCTTCATTTCTAGGGATAATGGAAAATGCACCTACTGTCTCCTGTCCTCCACTGTCCTCAAAGTGCTCCTCTCTTCCCTGGGATTCCTGACTCAGCGATATTAGAGATATAAAAACTAGCCACACTGTTGTGGTCCAGACAAAAAAAACCTCACAACAACAACATATGGTACTTTTGCCGTTACAGTTGTCCGACTCTGACTGGCTCATTAGGGCTCATCAGCTGATTCAGGGTCTGTGGTTAACATCAGACTGAGCATGTGAAAGTGAAACTGACTGATGCTACAAAAAGACATCAAACCACTAGTGGTTCAGAATGAATTCAAGCTGTGAGATGTAAAGTAACAGAGCATAAACATGTGAACAAAAGGAAATACTTGAATGCTTTTTCCTGCGATGTTAGATTTGCCCATGACCAGTGTTGGTGTTGGTCACAGACAGGCTCCACCACACAGCGTCACAGAGCCTGTCTGTGCGGAGGAACAGTGAGTTGGTTAGTCCCTATTTCCTGTCTCTTGACTGTACTATCTAATAAAGGAACGAAAAAGCCCAAAAATATACTTAATTTTATCAATTATTTAATCGTAAAGCGTTCTAAATACCGTCACTTTCCAAAAAAGATTATGTTGGAACCATATCAGCAGATGTGTACCAAAATAAAGGTAAATACCAAAATAAAGGTAAATGCACAGATACTGGTCCAATTACCTAATGTAACATTGAATTGGTAGGAATTTAAATGTTAGCCTGTCGTTTGTAATTTAAAAAAGCGATTAAAATAAACTTAAACATCTGGTGTAGATGACAATTAATGACTTGGATATTTCAAACACTTCCCCTGGGGGATTAATAATTGGTCCTATATTAATAGATACTTAAAATAAGTAACATAATTTTTTTTGGACTATATTTGATTTTATACATTCATAGTGTCGTGAAATTAATTAATGCATAATAATTGTGATAATCGTAACACCGTGATTATTTCTCTGACAATAATCGCACCAAGAAAATCTATAATCATGACATCCCTAGTGCATTTTCCTGTCAGTAAAGGTAACAGCGTTGTAATGAGGGAAGCAGTAACTGTAGCGGTGTTATTACATAATGTGCTGTTATTTTATAACACAGTTATTCCCATCACTGCTCATGACATTTGCCCACTTTAACTCAGCGGCTGCAGCTCCATGTGCAGTCTGTGTTGTTACCTTTTCGTGCCACTGCAGCAGCACGGCGCTGCTGTTGTCTGACGGCTTCTCGAAGCCTCTGTAGATGTACTTCATCAGCAGGTCCACTCCTGCTCTGTCCAGAGAGCCCACGGCTTTCTCTATGTCACTGCTCTTGAAGCTGCTCAGCACCTTGACCACCAGCAGCTCTGCTCGCTCCTACACACACACACACACACACACACACACACACACACACACACACACACACACACACACACACACAATGTTAAGTACTTATGACTCAGCTGTTGAATCATGGTAGAATTATCAAAGTGCTGAACCAACAGACAGTCAGGGAACAGGACAGAGACTGGCAACCTCATCTCAGCACCTCACCTCAGTGTGTCCCAATTAAAGACAAGTTTACATTAGACGTCTTTCCAGGAAGACATCACATACTGTAGCTGGGCACCAAAGGTTTGTGAACAGTTGCCATGGTTGCCAAGGGTAAAAACCAAGTTAGAAAAAGGGTATTGATGAATGAATTGTTGTCACAGTTGCCAGTCATTTTATGTGAGAGGAAATCCTCAGATGTGTAAATGATGGACAGTGTTGGTCATTTCTAATCACCAATCTAATTCTAGAGTCTTCTGAAAGGAAGCTGCTTCATTTGACTTATTTACAAGTGGTGAATATAGACGTGTGGATGAGGTTGTTACCACACCATCTGGTTCCCTTGTCTGTTTGCTGGTTCCTGTCTTTCAGTGTTCTGTTTGCTTTACAACAGGCAAAATGACATTTTGCAACAGTCCGTGTCAAAGATGAATAAGTGTGTCATACACAGACTTGGAGCATAGAGATGGAGAAGGAATCATCACTCATCACTGTGCAAAGGAAACTCCAAACGTTAGTGCTACTTTACAACTCCAGTCTGAACAGTGAGAACCAGGAAGACATCTACTTCTGCTTTTCAAACGTCCTCTGTGCTCCAGTTCATCATCATTACAGCAGCTGTACATCAACAATTCCCCATGTGAAAATCAACATGGATTCAGTTGTAAAGCAACAACCAGAGACTTTTGGACACTACAAATATCCACAACGATGAGCTCAACACACACTGACATGTCCTGAAGAAACTGTGGTGAATGTATAGGGAACCATCTCCACATATTCTGGTTATGGAGCCCTTAGGGAGGTTTCATGTTGACCTGACCCACGACTCGCCTTACTTAGTCTAAAACCTGAAGGCATCCAGGGAAGAGCTGCAAATTTTTATCAGCTGGAGCACCTCCATATCACCTGGAAAAATCTATATGACGGAGCAGATAACCTATTCTCTGAGAGTGAGTTAAAAGGATAGTTCACTCAAAATTGAAATTGCACTCATTATCTACTCACCCTCATGTCGACTAAGGGCTGGGAGAAGTTTCAGAGTCCTCCGTGCCTTCTCCGAGTTACAGTGGGGCTCTGTGCAGCACTGCACTGCCATATGACGGTAGCGAATGGGCCTCACTTTTCTTTGTCCAAAAAGACACACCAAAAAACATCCAAATACCTCCATAGTGCTCGTCTGTAATGTCCCTCTTGTATTGAAGCCTCAACATGAGAAATTGTTCTGAAAAAAAATTAAATAAGTCTATGCTTCAAGCTTGTTTGTAGCGGAAGCTTCTCAAAGCTCCTCTTCCCGGTTCGTCAAATTTGGACGAACTGGGAAGAGGACAGACCCTGGTTCGGGTCTGGTCGGTATTTGGATGTTTTTTTGGTGTGTCTTTTTGTTACGAAGACAGTTGGTATCCATTTGCAACCGTTATATGGACATGCACTGCTACGCCGAGACCCCCTGTTAACTCAGAGAAGGCACGGAGGACTCTGAAACTTCTCCCAGCCCTTAGTCGACATGAGGGTGAGTAGATAATAGGGATGCAACGGTTCTCGGTAAAATACCGAACCGGTGCAATACGCTCTTGGACCGCGGTATTTCAGATTCAGCTTGCATCAGCTCTTCCTGCTTTACAGGCAGCTGTGCCGTGTATGTGTGTGCCTGGCCGTTTAAGGCGAAAGCCCGCCCCCGCGAGTTGATGTCCAATCACTGTTGAGCCTCCACACACTCACAGTGACCCCCCCCCCCCATCACACTGAAAGTGCAGCTCACACACACAGAAGAGGGGGGGGGGGGAAAGAAAACAAACAGGCGGTCGCTGATCGCAATCGCGGGGGAAATTAATTAGTTATTCGCGCGATCTCTGTTTGAAAGTGGCTTCAGAGTGTGCACCATACTGAAAGACTAAAGGAGTGTGCAGAGGGAGGAAATAGGGGCTGTTCACAGACAGTTCAGGTGTGTGTGTGTGTGTGTGAGTGTGTGAGTGAGAGAGATAGAGAGGAGAGCTATATTAGAAATATTATAAATTATAAACATTATTTTGGGAGAAAAAAAAAGTTCTCTGCACAAAACACATACCGAAACCGTACCGAGAACCGTGGCCAAAAACCGAGGTACGTATTGTACCGTGGGCTACCTGTACCGTTGCACCCCTAGTAGATAACGAGTTAAATTTCAATTTTGGGTGAACAATCCCTTTAAGCTTGTTTGTAGCGGAAGCTCCCAGTGTCTCAGTTCACTGCTCTGCCTGTGTCTGTGCAAATCTTGCAGGATTTTCATTTGCACCCAGTTCATGGCTTCGCAAATCGTGCGAGATTCCGGAAGAGCAACACTGGGAGCTTCTGCTACAAACAAGCTTAAAATATAGACTTATTTAATTTTTTTTCTGAACAATTTCTCATGTTAGGGTTTCAATACAAGAGGGACATTACAGACGAGCTGTGTGGAGGTATTTGGATGTTTTTTGGTGTGTCTTTTTGGACGAAGAAAAGTGAGCTCCGTTTGCAACCGTCATATGGACATGCAGTGCTGCACGGAGCCCCGCTGTAACTCAGAGAAGGCACGGGGGACTCTGAAACTTCTCCCAGTCGACATGAGTAGATAATGAGTGAAATTTCAATTTTGAGTGAATTATCCCTTTAAAAGATAGATCCGCATAATGAAATTACTAACACAGTGATAACCCTAACTGCCCCCCCCCCCCCCTTTTTTATTGCTAAATTCATTTACTATTCTTATATATTTTTTAAATGATACATGATATACAATGATATACTGAGAACAACAAAAAAAAAGTTAAAAAAAAAAAGAAAATCAACATGAATCTCACATAATTTGTTCTCAGGACACAGACTGAATCTATTTACTGACTTCCTTTCTTCCTCTTTTGCTGATGCACACAGCTATTAAAAGCTGAATGAGAACGCAGCAGCCAATGATCAGGTAGCTTCAGCTGCTCATCCGTCTGCTCCTTTGGTTGCTGACTGGTGCATTGAGTCAGACACAAACACTATGGCTATTCCTGTTAAACTGCACAATTAGAGCCATCTCACTCAATCTCAATACTTGGCTACGTGAAAAAGAGAGCAGAAAGAGCAGAAAAAGTTCAGTCTGCCTTTTAAAACTTGATGATTGACAGAATATCAGCGTGAAAGTGAAAGGAACAGACAGTGAGTGGGAGACAGACAGCGATACCTTTGCGTTCTGGTTCTTGGTGTTGATTGGAGGATTCTTCAGCACAGCAAGGAGGGCGCCATTCATGTTCCCCTTGCAGAACAACAGTCAAGGACCACAGAAGACATGATGGTACATGTGTAAACACACGGAGATGAGAAGGTTTCCTACACCTTCTCCTGGTGTTATGCTAGCGTTTACATTAATGTCACAACCAGCAGCAACAGTCATTTAACCATGGAGGATGTTTACCAAACTGATAGAAACTAGATTTATTAAAACAGATGATAGCAGGACGTCTGCTTTTAATTACAGGTCTTGTTGAGGTAACCATGGAAACAATTTAAAAGTTGATGGTACCACTGATGCCTGTGTGTTTGAACATCCATTGGGCCCACTGTGTTTCTTCTATCTATCTTTCCATCTTGGCTAGTAGTGGGAGTGTTCTCCATATCGTTCAAGAAAGTAACGCCACTATGAGTTTACAACCTTTATTTGTTTCTTTAACTGTTACTTTTAACTTGAATATTGAGCATAGGGCTGCAACTAAGAATTATTTTCATTATCGATTAATCTGTCGATTATTTAAACGATTTATCGATTAGTTGTTTAGTCAATAAAATGTTTTAAAAAGTTAATCAGTGTTTCCCAAACCACCAGATGACGTCCTCAAATGTCTTGTTTTGTCCACAAACCAAAGAGAGACTCAGTTTATTATCATAAAGGAACAAAGAAACCAGAAATATTCACATTTAAGAAGCTGACATCACAGAATTTAGTCTTTTTTTCTTAAAAAACTACTCTAATGATTATTTGATTATCAAAATTGTTGACAATTAATTTAAAGCAGAAGTAAGCGGAATATTTGTGTTAATATAAGTCTTAAATAGTTATATCTTCCGACGGCAATCACTTACATGGAGTGTTTGGTCCCAAACACGGGTCTGTCAGTCACTCTGCTCTGCTGTAAGCCGAGGAGAAAACGTCTTGTATACTTCCTTGTATCCTACAACCTTTATCCAATGAGGAGAGAGAACGGCATGAAGGGCTGTGTGTGCAGCCAAGGGATGCGCGTGAATGTGGTGACGTAGGGACGAGGACCAATAGATCCATGACGAGTAGGGATGGGTACCGAAATCCGGTACTTTTTTGGTACCGACTGAATTCCCACCAAAGTACCGAGTATCGATTCACATAACGTCAATCGGTACCACATTTCGGTACCTGAACGCACCTTCGTCGTGCGACAGTCTGCATGAGCCCTGCACAGTCGCGCCCGCCCCCCTTCTCTCTCTCTCCCTCTCTCCCTCTCTCTCTCTGAAATGAGAGGCGGAGAAGCAGCAGTGCCAGCCCGTCGTTTAAAATCACTACCTGAAAAACAGCCGTCCGTCATTTAACGTGAAGAACGGACTGTTGTGACAATCCGTACCGAAGCGGTCCGGTCCCGACTCCCGAGTCCCGCTTCTCATCACAGCGGCGCCATTCAAGTCCTCGTCACGTAATGAGAGCAGATCTAAACGAGGATGAAGTCTCCCCCTCTCCTCATCAAAACGTGAAGTCCACATGTTGCAGAGTTTGCACTGCAGTTTCAGTTGTTTTTTATTTGACAAAGTTTCACACAGAGCTTTCTGATGGCTGTAGGAGTCTTTCCATGTTTCTCCTCAGTAAAAACGGACATTTTTTTCAGACAAGACGATAGTCTCATAAACTTTTTTTTTTTTTTCATTGAATGACTATTCCATTATATGAAAATCATTGCCCATCCCTAAAACATAAAATACTCTTAAAGGCTGAGGAGTTGTGATGTTAAGAGGTAAATATTAAAATTTTAGACATTTTGATTTTTTTTTTTTTTTAAATTACCACACACACAAAAAGTACCGAAAACAGGTACCGATTGGTACCGATATCGGTTCCCAGGTACCGAGTATCGATACCGTATCGATTCAAATGCGAAAGGTACCCATCCCTAATGACGAGAGCGGGGACTGCTAACTCAGCTGATAAAAAGTTAGCCAAAACGACCGGATCGCTTACTTCTGCTTTAATAATCGATTATTGTGCAATTAATCAATTAATTGTTGCAGCTCTAATTGAGTATAAGCAAAATATAATTTAAAGTACTTTATAATAAGTCACAAAGTTAGGTTTACATGAGGTTTGGGTCCAGCAAAGACATTATACAATAGAATCTGGAGGAGCAGGGGGTTATACATTTGTTTTTTGTCACAAATCAAGCTACGAAGGAGTGAAGGGAGGAAGATAATTGTAGCCTATATGGCAGGAAATACTGTAATAATCATTACTATTGAATATCAGCCAAGGTCCAGAGTAGACTTATACTATTTATCGTTATTATGAATACAGTGGAGTCAATTTTTATATTTTGTCTATTTTTAGTAGTTCAACAATTGCTTTTACATGACAGCTAAGTTTATCACGCTGTGGGAAACAGAGTAACAGTAGCAGCTGTAAACTGCATAATGTAGAGGAGCAGCAACATATTACCATATATGGGAATCAGTAAATGTACATTCACTGAATAAATGGATTCAGCTGCTTTTCAGTAGCCATTAAATAGGCGATGTATTTGAGCCCAGTAACCTGAGCTGACCCGTGGACAGGGAAGTCCCCACAGACAGACAGCAGAGCTAGAGGCGACCACACCCTCCTGACACCGGAAGTAAGTCAGTCAAAACGTAATATTCCAAACCTGCAACGAACAGGGCGGGAACTGAGCAGGACGTGTCTCTAGTGTCACTATTTGAACTAATGCGATACCAGTAACTCACCTCAGATATATTCTGACTGTAAAAAACCACCGAGAAGCTCCGACTGTTAACTAACCAGACCCACAGCTCTGCCTCGTCACGGCCGCGAGCTGAGCACGTGACGGCGGCAGCGACAGTTTTCTCGAGCCCGGTGATGTCTGTCTGACTGAAGACAAACTTCACACGGAGACAGACAGAGACAGAAGACAGGTAGAGAAGGATATTGTCTGAGCAGACCGTCCACTTCCGCCTCGTCCGGACCTCCCTGGTTCTCTCCTCCGTCATCCTCGTCCACGAACTTGTTCTCGTCGTATTCATCCACGTCCACTTTCCTGAAGCGGTCGGACACGGTGTTTTTGGACATGTTGGACGCAGTGGGGACTATCTGAGAGAAAGAGTTGCTCCGGGGACAGCAGGGATCTGCAGCTCAGCTGTCCGCTCTGCTGCCGCTTCCGTACTTTCTCACTTCCTGTTCATCTTCTTCCTTGGTTTCACTGGCGATGGGTGAATTAGTTTTTACCGCCACCTGCTGGACAGGAGTGCTGGTGACTGAGCGGGTTGAAGTATGATCAAAGACGGTTTGAATATCTTTGGTATTATCATGGAAATCATACCAATTCAATGTAGAAAGTCCAACTAATTAAAAAACAAACTTGCTGACTCATTGTTTGTCTGTCTGATAGAGTAGATAGGTAGTCTTTCCAAACTAAGTGATAATGATAATGGATGGTGATGATCGAGAGGATGAAGTATCTCCTTACATATGGCGCCTTTGCTCAGGACCTTGAGTGTTTTTCATCATGTCTGATATCTAACAATCATTTCTGATATTTCCCCTCCAAAACAAAACACAATTTAAACTATCCCCAGAATTTAATGGCTTTTGTCTAAAAATTTCAGATTTTTTCTACACTATGTGGCCTGTTGATTCATGTGCATGAATAGTAAAGGTTCATGAAGTTGAATAAAATATCAAATTTAATTTCCCTGAGGAAAACATACACATTCCAAGACACCCCTATGGTAATGTTTTAAGACTCTTTTTTTGTTCATGAGTGAAACTTGCCATGCCTTTCATACCCTGCTGTGTCTGCTTTTTTCATTCCAGTGTCCATCAGTCCAGACGCCTTTCGCCTCTCACTGGGACAGGAAATAGTTCTTGGCCTGCAAATCAAATGATGCATGATGTTTTGTCTGATCAGAAATCCAGTCTCAGTCATCTGACCTTTGTTGACACATATGGTTTAGGAGGCATTAGAAAAAAACATGTCTTACTGGATTCCATGCATTGAGGAAATGAGACAAGTGTAAAACAGGAACAGACAAATGAAAGCAGAGAATGGAACATGCTGACTCTTATAGATGGACCTTTGAATTCATCAGCCAAACCTAAACTCAGTACTACCGTACAGTCATGTGTTTGGTAGGAACCACTGTACCAAGTCTGATGGAACCATTAGCTGATGGTGGCTATTATCAGCTGATGTTAATTAAAGCAGAAGTAAGTGATATAGCTATTTGTGTTAATATAAGTCTTAAATAGTTATATCTTCCGACAGCAATCACTTACATAGAGTGTTTGGTCTGAAACACGGGTCTGTCAGTCACTCTGCTCTGCTCTGAGCCGAGGAGAAAACATTTATCGTATCCTACAGTTTTTATCCAATGAGGAGAGAGAACGGCATGCAGGGCTGTGTGTGCAGCCAAGGGACGCCGTGAATGTGGCGACGTAGGGACGAGGACTGTTATGGTGCGTTCAAGGAAACTCGTATTTTTCCGACCGTGAAGTCGTACCAGTTCGATCTGGTACGAGTTCACCGGTCGGAAGTTACGAGTGGTCGTTATAGTGACTTTCACCGGTAAAACAGGTCGGAAAAACACGAGTGGGTTGCCTGGAACGCTACAAAGTCGTAAGTTGTGACTTGAAGCTGTAATTTACGATTTCAAAAGCCTGCCTGGAACGCAGCATTAGCGAAAACGACCGGACCACTTACTTCTGCTTTAACAAACTGGTGAATAACTATTTTTTTAAGGAAACATACACCAAGTATGGTAGCACAACAGTACATACGATCTTAAATTAAAGCTCAAATAAAAAATATGTAAAGAGAAGAAGGGAAAAATAAAATGAAGGGATAAAAAAACAAACGTATACAATATTCCAAAGCATGTAAGTCTTTTCAACAGAAAATCTACTCAAAATTTCTTTGAGTGAGGATAATTCCTCCTATTCTGGTTGGTCCTGTCAAAGTTGTCACATAATGATGATCTAGAAAAAGCTAGATGAATACAGACTACAGATAGTCTGACACCATTTTAACAAGATGTCAGTTACTGATACATTTTGCATGAATGAAAGATAAAAGGAATCAGTCTGAACATGTTGCCTCTTTTCTCCAGCTCAGGCTCTATAAATGGATTCATATGGAGGCTCTGTTTTTTATTTACCTGTTACCATGTTGAGTTGTTGGTTTGGGGCTTTTTATATTTTTCATACAAGTGGTCTCAGATGAGCTGGCCCGGTCTGGAGCCATAATCCTGCTTCTGGAGTAGACCTCTGAAGACTGAGCCTTCTGCTGTACTGTTTCACTTGTTAGCTTTTACTATAAGTCACTATAATAGTGAATGAAGTTCCCAGTGTCTGGAAAAAGTAAAAAAAAAAAATCCAACATTTGAAACCAGGCTTTTCACCTGATATCAGAGGTGGGGGGGTTGAGCTGGAGAGGAAGGAACAATGGATCACCATCACTTTCCTCAGTTACTCATTGTTGTCCTGGTGATGGAGACAAACAGCACGTGTCCATCTTCCACAGTACACTGCCCACAGCCAAATATAAACCATGGGAAGCCCTTAGAGAGGAAATGGCAAAGACTTAAAACAGAAAGACATGTTTCACTGCCTGATGCTTGCCGACCTGAAACTGAACTTGGATCAGCATATGTGCTGGAGCAGCAGTATGTTCTCTGTTGTTCTGATGTACAAGTGTCTGGTTTTATCTCGTCTTTGCCCACAGCTGAAATAACACAAAAACTATTTAAAACATTTGTCACCAAGAATGTGCTCAACATGTCTCTGAAGTGTGAGCAGCAGGATGCTCCAGGGGACACGTGTCAAAGCAAGGTGTTCATCTGTTTAATGCCACTGCCTCTGCAGCCACCTGCAGGTGTCATATATAGTCCTCACACTTCAATTAATTTCAGTACACAGGTTTATTGTCTCAGAGGAAATTCTTTTTGCAGCATAGGCCTTATAAACACATTAAAACAGACAAACACACAAAAAAACATTTAGACAGTGGAATAGGTCAAGTTAAATGCTGCACAGAATCTCGGATAAAATACAGTTTTTACGATACAGGCAATGAAATTATCAAAATGAAGACTAAATATAATTAAGTGCAAAACTGGGCAGGACCCAAGAGGCGCTTCATGATATGACTGATGGCACTTATGGCACATGGGATAAGGTGGGATGAAGATATATCCAGAATGTTGGATCAGGTGTGTTCCCAGTGAATTATCTGCCCAACATGTTCTTCAGGTCTGTATCATCTACATTCACAGCAAACTATACAAACTTGTAGATGTCAACATCATTGACGTTTTAAAAAATGTATCAAAATGTCCAAATGTTCCATCTTGTTAACTGGAACAAGGAAAATGGGATGTTTTCTTCATGGTGGGGAAACATTTCTGAAAATTTCTTTCTAGCAATGCAACAATAAATCTGCACTAAAACAGAAAAATGATAATGAAGTAATGACTCTATTTATATAAAAGGTACTTCACATAGACAACATTATGCAAGTAGTGGTTAACAGCTAAGCATTTCAAAGAAAGTATTTCAGTTGTGTAGAAAAACTAATAGTGGAGCCCTCTTCTCTGACTAGATGAACATCTGAACAAGTGTAATATTTCATTTACAACTGGTACTTTTCCTAATCAAGCCTGCAGTGCAAATATTAAAAATGAGTGCATGTTGGCTGGGAGGGCACAGTTTAACCAAAGAGCCTGAACTTGCTGCCGTCCAGAGGCGAGACCATCAGTCGTGCTGAGCCGGGGGAGTGGAGAGGCCTCCACATGTTCCTCCAGATGACTGTACACACCCGGGAAACCAGCAGGACGCACGCCAACACCAACAGGACAACTGGTGGAAGACGAGCAGAAAAAAAAGGGCTGTCAGCCTCAAGAACGTGACAACCTCAAGTTTAAAAATGGAAGTTCTATTAGGGAACACAGAGAGATGACAGACTATGAATTTCTTTAATTTGTGGCTCATCCTGACAACCTCCAGGGAGAGGGTGAGAGCTGATCTGCAATCTATTTGGTTCGGTAGGGCCGGTATGAGATTATGACGGTTGAGCAAAAATATCACAGTTTCATGGTATTGCAGTTACAGCTCTAAAAATGTGTCATTTTGAAATGTTTAGGTAAATAAATGTCTCCACAGGACTCCAGACTGAAACTGGTAAACTGGTGAACTGGTAATGGGGCCATGCCTACAGTACAGTGTTGGTTGTTTTCCTCTGTGGCAGTAAAAACATGATTATAGAGTATAGTATAAGTGGAAGGGGAGGACGATGCTACGTCTATGAGTCACCCCATGGCAGGATGAGGACAGACTAACCCAGGACAAAGGAGGCAGCTTGTTTGCTGGTGTGGGGGAACTCACAGAGACTGGTCTTGGTGTTTGTGTTGAACTCACCCATGAACACAGAGTTGGGAGTGGGATCATCTGGGTTAAAGTGTCTCAGGACATTTCCAACCAGCGCTACGATCACCACAGGGTAGACTGACAGGATGTTCCGCACCCAGCGGTCCAGAACCCAGTTCTCAAGGATGAACCTACACACATACATGAAAGCACTGAGATTACCAATATTCAGTCTCTCCTCCCAGAGGCTTGTGACATTTCATTAACCTCTGAAGTGATGGATCTATGGTGAAAAAAATCATTATCAGAGATGAAGTGAAGTCTACTCCAACTTCTCGTCTCCGATGATGAGTGTGTTCCTCTCTGCTAATGAAATGCTCATCAGTGGAGTTTGTCCAGGCGGAGCTCACCATGCCATCACCTCTGCAAACAGGATGCACAGAGATGCAGTGGCGGCTGTGCTCCTGTCCACGCCCCACAAGTGGAGAACCAATGAGAAGTTGATCAGAGAAGCGATGGATGTCCATGTGGTGTACACAGCCAAGCCGTTCTGCACCTGCAAATGTCAACATCCAGAGGAGACAGAAATGAGATTCTTCTTCCATCAGCAGCATCCAGAATAAAGCAACTCCCTAAGTTAACACTAACTGGCCCCTACCAGAACTGTGAGACAGGCCAGGTCCCTACGATGGTATGTCTTCAACCACATCCCATAGTAATCTGTGGCAAAGCAGCAGAGGAACAAGGCGGTGTAGTTGGTAATCGCGATTAGAATAATAACAACCAGAGCAGCCAGCATCAACCTGAAAGACATGGACAGAAAACAGAGCAGGACCATGAACACAGCACTCAGCAAATTCTATAGCAGCCTGTCTGTCAGGCTTCATGGTGCTAAGGCCCTGCAGGCAAAACTCCCCTCTTCTTCTGATTGGCTAACCAGTCTGTTGTTACTAGAGCTCCACACACAAGCCTGAGACACTAAACTGCACTGATGATTAACTATATAAACTTCAATGTATAGAGCAGTGTTTTTCAACCTTGGGGTCGGGACCCCACATGGGGTCGCCTGGAATTCAAATAGGGTCGCCTGAAATGTCTAGTAATTGATAAAAAATAAACATTATTTTAACTACCGGTAATTATTATTTTTTTTAAATTTATGATTAAAATCACCACACACACAATCTTAAACAACTGTATTCTATACTTTCACTTTCTCGACAATAAATTGAGTTCAAATACAATGCAGCATATAAAAATAGCTGAGCTGGCACGATCACATGACTGCACGTGATCACAGGGTCACCAGAAATTTGTGATGTCAAAATGGGGTCACAAGCCAAAAAAGGTTGGGAATCACGGGTATAAAGACAATAATAATCACTGCAGATTTGTTTCCTGAGCAAACACTACATCAGCTACTGCCTACCATAAGGCTCTCCTCTTATTTTATATTTTTAAAGAGGACATGCAACAGCCAGCCAACAAAACATAATTCATTAAATGGATTTCCAGTGTACTTCAAAATTGTCAAACTAACACATGAAACGTAAACATTAAGGAAAAGATTTAAGTTTAGTTTGTCAATGGATTGGTTTCCTCCGCTGGCAGACAGCCACAGACGGTTGGCTAAAAAACGCTAGATTAAACTTGTCTTTTCTTTCAGAAGATGTTGTTATGATGCCATATGAAGCCCTTTGAGACAAACTGTTTGTAAAAATGGACACAAATAAAATCGCCTTGCCTTGCCATTTATATGTTTACGTTTCATGTGTTGGTTAGACCATTTTGAAGACACTGAGAATCCATTTACTGAATTATGTTTAGTGTGCTGGCTGTTGCATGTCCTCTTTAATATCAAAATGCTCCAAGGTGAACATCTCTTAACTTGGCTGTGTTAAACCACAGTACATTTATAATTGATATTACAGGTCACCAACAGGCAGACCAAAGCCCTCTATATGCTTTATTATAGCCCTTTTTTCTTTGAAATGATAAAAATGACATCATTCCATAGAGAGATCATTCTGTACAAACACTCCAATCAGCCAAAGGATTCTGATTCTGATTGTGAACCTGAGTTTGGGTGGAGGGTCTGTGCTCTTCTCAACAGCTGTCTACAAAAAACATTCATACTATTTTAACCCTTTGTTTTCTGCTTTTTTGTGCAAAGACATAAATTAATTAGTAGACACGGCAGACATACTCTCTGTCCCACAGCAGCAGCCACGTCATGTTCATAACCATATTGGCCAGCCAGCAGAAATAGAAGCCACAGGGCAGCAGGCACTGTGCCCATGATCTATAAACAGAAAGAGAGCTATCAGTTTCATGTGCATGTTGCTCACAGTAATGAATACAGAAAGGCTGAAGCTACACTGGTAAATATTTACTACAACCACTCTGATGTCTCCTTACCCTCTGAATACATATGAGGTGATGTAGATGACCATCAGGGTGAGCCAGGTATAGATAACCCCCCAGATAGAGAAGGTCCAGCCAGCTGGAGTGATGTCTGTCTCATAGCGGGCTGACACATTACCAGTAGAGGAATGGAAAGGTCCTGAACAGAAAAACAGAAAAAGACTTTAGCCACAAAAGAAGTATTCACAATCCTGCCACTGGTTAATAAAGTCTGGTTCACAAAGACATTGGATATGGTTGGTTCAGCCAACACCAAACTGGGGACAACAGTTCTTTATGAAGCTGGCTGTAGATGTAGAAGCAGTGCCATGTTCAACAGGAAAGGACCAGAAAACTGGTGCTAATTCACCATTGTCTAAATAATGAGTGTAGGCACTAGGCAGAGGCTTTAACATGTCCTGGTCTGGAACTCAGGATATTAAACTTAAGGAAACATGGTCTACTGAACTGCTAAAGAGCCCTATGTGTCATTACCTGTTGCACTTTGTAGTTTGGCCTTGGTGTCTGTCTTTCACTCTCTCTGCACCATCCCTGCTGTTAAACCGGCCTATGCCCTCCCTTTCCATGAACCAGTCTGCCATCCAGTCCTCCCATTAAACTGGCCTGCTCTGCCTGCCTTTCCTCCCACCAGAAGCTGCCTTCATCAGCTTGTTTAACCAAAAACTAAACAAAACATAACTCCGCCCACACCAGTAAATCTTTCCCATTTTAACCATTTCCATGTTTTTGCATATTCTGTGTAATAAACTGTTTTCTTGTCTGTATACTTGATATAGAAAAATATAATTTATTTAAAAAAGGACACCCTGAGGAAGACCTGTGTGAGGTCGAAACGTCTGTCCTTTTTTTAAATAAATTATATTTTTCTACATCAAGGCTATGAGTCGAGTGACTGCTTTTTTCTTCCTTCACTGTTTTTGTTCCGGCTGTCAGATCCTCTTCAATTCTGGTGTGCGCTCCTACCACGTTTTTTTCTTATACAACATCTATGTCCTGTCTGTCCGTCCTGGGTGAGGGATCCTCCTCCGTCTCTGACCCTGAGGTGTCTCCTGTTTTGTCTTGGGAGCTTTCCCTCAGTGGATGTGAGGGTCTAAGGACAGAGGATGTTGTTATGATGCAGTGTGAAGACCCTAAACAGGGCTCTACAAATAAAGTTGCCTTGCCTCTTTGGATATGTGAAATATATCAAAACAACAGGATTATTCTATCAGAGACAAAAGTAAAGGACATGTCTGTTGTTTAACATGAGCACTGAACAGTAACATTTCAACTCAGAAACTTTGCTCCCTATTTTAGTGCAGCGGTTGAAGTAGGCTAGTACATTGATATTTTAAGAAAAAATAGCAGCAGCCCATAATAATCTACAGATAATCCATGCAAGTAAAAGTCCTCTATTCAAAACCCCACTTCACTACAAGTACAGAAATGCATCAAGTTTCTATGCAGCTACTTTAGCCGTGTGGCTCCCTGGAGCTTTGTGTTTCCAGTGATTCACTAAATAGGCACTTGGTGCACAAACATTCATTTTCTTTTTTCAATTTTCTCTGAACTTCTGTTAAAAAAAAACACTGAGCTAACAGCTCAAACATATGATGAGGTACTCAAAAAAGAAACTGCATTTTTTGAAGCAGAAATAGGCTAATCCTTGTTTTAATCTTATCCTGAATTTTCTTATGTAATAACATTGAGTACATCATGTACAGTACAATATTTCACATAAAATGCCAGGAGCACATGTGTAGAAGGAAAACAATCTCTAAACTGTAGGCTTACTATAAGTTCAGTGTTATGTACCTTTCTGCCAGTGCTTTTGAACACACAGCTGTGTTACTCTCAATCATCACCACATCATTGTCGCTTACGGTTAATTTCTGTATAATAAATAAATAAATTTAACTGTTTCCGGCTGCTGGTTAGATCGTCAATGATAAATAAATAAATTGTTTCCAGCTGCTGGTTGGAGCTAAGTGGAAAATAACGGTGCAACACTCTGGGGTGTTCCATGCATTCCTGGCGCAGGGAAAGTGCCCCACCCTGTCCAGGGATGAAGCCCTGCACTTTTAATAAACCTTTTCGTCTCTCAGACAGAAACGGTGGGTTTAAGTTTCTTAGTTGACTGAAACAATGCCTTACTCAAAAATGTTGTAAATAAAACTGAAGTCTGTTGATTTTAACACGTTAGTGATGTGGTCGGTCCACGACGGTCTCAATCTAACGTTATTTTGGATGAAATTCACATTTTAATACACAAACGGAGGAACAGTTAGTGGACAGTAGAAGTACATCAATGTGTTGCCTGTTGTGGGTGAGCAGACGTTTCCAAATGGTGAAACAAACAAACAAACAAAAACCATTTTTCTTCGAAAAAGTGATCACAAGCAAAAATCCAGCTCTCTCTAAAACAAGTAGGCTAACAGTTAATTGCTAACTATTAGCTAACGTTAAACATGCTACTGACACAAACACGGTCATGTAAGCGAGAGAACGTGTTTGGTAACAATGGTTGTGACATAATGAGCTGCCAGCTGCACTTCATCAACTGGCTCCTCTGCCTTTTGTCTGGAGTTTCATAATCAGTCAATGCACAGTTTGAAGTGGAGGACCGCTGTCGTATGTTACGCATTGAGGAGAATGTAAAGGAGAGGAAATAGTGAAGATAAAACCTTTAACGGTTCACAGTTGAGTCTTTGTGTTAACTTACTGCTCTGAAAACATTGAAATGTCTGACACTGTTCAGACTCACCTCTTCCCGCTCCGGCCAAAGCGTTCACAACTAAAACGGCAACATAAACCACGGCACACACGATAATCAGGCAAATTCGACTCAAACTGTTCGCCTTCATTTTGACAAGGTTCCTGCTCCGTCTGTCCACCGTCTGTAGTCTCCTCACTCACTGACTGTCTGTCAGGGGGCGGAGACACACGCTGATGCACGTTGACCAACTGATGCTTTCACGTGCTCTAAGTAAACGCCCTCAGTCATGGAGCAAACAGCCAAACTCTTGGTTTTCACACGTTAACGTATGTACGGTACATTCATATTATGAATTATAAACTAACATAAATTATAACTGGACTTTGAGGCAGGAAAAAGAGTTTCCTGTCATTGTCAAATAAGTTAAGGGCAGTCATTGGAGACGTAATGGCGCCCTCTGTAGCAATAGAGAGGTCACAATCAAAACAATCCTCGTAGGGTTACATGTGCAAAAAAAAAAAAAAAAAAACTTCAAGTGTTGCTTGTGAATGTTTTATGTTTTGTCCAGTCAGTCACTAGAAAAATAACTTGTTGACAATGTTGATTGCTAAAGTTGGAGCCAGGTGGACTTTAGTCCAGATAATCCTTAAAATCCACTCCTAGGACCACCCCCAAGGGCCCCAACCCCAAGGTGTCACCCTGACCCATTCTGTAGAGCTGATGAAGTCTTTCAGATTAGAGGCAAAACATCTCCAACAACTGAAAAATAAGTCCAGTTGCCTTCCACTTTAACACTTTATAACTACTATGACCTGAACCTACACAGACATAACCTGCTGATACCCTTAGTAAGAAGTTCTGAATTGCAAAGTTTCTTTGTTTGCTGCTGTGAGAGTAAATTACAACCCATTTCTACAAAAGTTGGCACACTGTGTAAATACTGGCAAATAGTGTAACAACGTAAGAATACTTCTCATTGTAAAATGATGAAATGCAGTTTCTCTAGTCTGTGCAGAGTCCAAGGTCCAAGGTTCAGTAGTGGACTGGACACGTGTACATGGCATGGGAAACCATATGTGATAGCACTAATAATGCTGAATGATATATGCGGGATTGGAGCAACATATTCTACCAAGTAGATCACTCAAACGTATCCTTAGTTATGAAATGTAAAACAGGATAAAAGAAGTGCTAAAGTTGAAGGCTACTGTCCAAAAGACTATGATGACCTGGATGACCGAGAACCTTCACTGACATAAAGGTAAAAAAAACCCTAAACTGTTAAGTAGCTGAAATTTTACATCAAGCGTTGTAAGAGTGGTAAACAAGACCCTGTCTCCATACTGCCAGGAGCCAGGACCACCGTGTTTAGGCCTGGGAGGGATTCACTCCATGTCCCTGGTCTGTTAGATTTCACAGGAATGCAGTCTAACTGTTAAAAACTAATAAAAATCTACTACAGCAGATGAATCCAAAAAATGATAATCACCGCCTTAGCAGCACAGTATTCTAATGACTTTAATACAGAGTTCAACAGATTTACTGCTATAAACAGAAAAGCTGTAACAGTAAATACGTCAGTTTCTACAATTCAACAGAAAGATTAAAAAAAAAAAAAAAAAAAAACCTTACAATGCACACACTCCATGGACAGTGTTATCAGTACAGGCACTATGCCATCAATAAGCATACTGATGTACTCTGGACAGATTGGATATTTTTTTTATGACCACCAACAGTAGACCAGACTCTCAGTATTTTCAGACTTCCCTGCTGTCTGTGTCATAACCCAGTAATAACTACTGAACACATAGACCTTTTAAAACTGACTGCTACTATGCTCATAGACTGTATGTGCACTAAAGGAACACATCACCCAGTTCATCAGTGTTGTATAGTTACAAAGGAGCTCTATGGCACAAACAATAGTAAGTAGGATAAACTCAGGGTTGGTTTTACTGGTAATCTCCACAGGGGCTTTGTTGAAGGAAAACAGAACTCCAGACCTATCCTTAAAGGGATAGTTCAACATTTTGGCAAATTGGCCCATTGCCATAATCCCTATAGTTTTAGGAGTAGGTTCTTTACCTTTAATTGTTGGTGCAAGGTATTTTCAGAACAGCGGAGCAGAGCGGCGAGCTGCTCAGAGCTAAGCTACGGGGGCTCATGGGATTTCTTGGTTTCCCTCATCAAACTCATCAAATACACAATCCAACAACTGTAAAACGCTCTGGACAAGTTGTGACCTGCACATTCACCACGCTATGAGATAACAACGGAACGTTACGAGACAGAGTTGTTTTAGACGTAAATTCATGCAAAACCACTCATGCACGTTCCCGTCGGGGGCAGTTTATGGCAAGCAGTCTCTGCATTTGCCTCGAAAACAACTTTGTCTCGTAACGTTCCGTTATTCTCATAGCGTGGTGAATGTGCAGGTCACAATTTATCCACCAGAGCGTTTTGTATCTGATGAGGAAAACCAAGAAATCCCATTAGCCTCCGTAGCATAGCTCTGAGCAGCTTGCGGCTCTGCTCCGCCATTCTAAAAATAGCTTGCTCCAACAATTAAAGGTAACAAACCTACTCCTAAAACTATAGAGATTATGACAATGGGCCAATTTGCTAAAATGTTGAACTATCCCTTTAACCTGCAGTTTGACTCTAATCTGATTTCTTCAATACACATACATGGCATCAGTGTCTTCTGTGAACATTAAAATCCAGGATGGAAAACTTCTACCACTTCAGTTTCTCAAAGTGCTACCATAGTTCGACAAAATATAAATAAAGATTCAGTGCGACAGCATGTGTCATTTGTCATGTAGTCATCTTTATCAAACACTACACCCACTCTCACGCATGTGTGTGTGTGTGTGTGTTTGTTAAGAAGCCTGTGGTTGGTAGTCCAGGTTCTCAGTGCTGCTGTTTTCATAGTCTTTGTGTAAGTCCAGTGATCCATAGAGCTCCTCCAGTACGACCAGGACTTTGTCTTGAACAGAGTCCACCTGCTCCACTGGGCAGTACTCATCTAGACTGGACCTGAAAACACATACTTTCATTTCACTTTTTTTCTGCACTGTTAAAATTTTAACAAACAAGCTCAGTTCAAACATCGGCTCTAGCTCTCTCTGCTGTAGATGTTTAAAGGGATATTCCGGCATACGCTTAACCCATGGTCTAACACACCGTGACGCCAAGTAAGAACCCCCCCTCCTGAGATCAAGTTTGCCGACCGCTAGCTTCTCTAGTTGTAGCAACGATAACAATACACTGCTGTCTATTTCTCCACCAGCAAACCGCCATCAAAAAGCCACTCATAGCCATAAATAATGCTCAGAACAACACCAAACTTCATCAACAGGTCCCAGCCCATAATATGAGGCATCAAACACCTGCTACAACTAGAGAAGCTAGTGGTCGGCAAACTTGATCTCTGGAGGGGGGGCGGGGGAGGTCTTACTGAGTGTCAGGGTGTGTTAGACCATGGGTTAAACTTATGCCGGAATATCCCTTTAACACTGTGTGGCTGCATTATTTACCTAGACATAGTAACCAGGGTGGGTTTGGGCAGAGGCCTCAGAAACAGTTGTACAGCTGAGATGAGTCTGTCGATCTCCTCGTCAGTGCTGATGTGGTGAGGCAGCTCAACAGTGTCACAGGTTAACCCTGCCTGGTGGACCTGCAGGAACAGATGGGACAGTTGGGGACAGGTGGACAGGACACTGACATCACTCACATGGCTAAACATAAAGCACTCTATGGGTATGTTGATTATAGCCATAGCTATACTATAACTTATAACTGATAATTATTGTATAATTGTCTAATAATCGCATTGTTCTCACCATCTCATAGTCAGGATTTGGGTTTCTTGACCTCAGACTGAAAACCAGCTGTGCTAATGGCGCCATCCTGAAAGCAAAAAGGTACAAAAACACAGAGATAACTCACACTGACCATGCTCCATTTTGAGTCTGAAATCTGAGAGACAATTTGGTTACACTTTACTTGAAGGTATCGTCATAAGAGTGACATGACACTGTCATAAGAGTGACATGACACCGTCATGAACGTGTCATAAACATTATGTCAATGTCATAACGTTATCATTAAGTGTCATTCGGTTTTTGTAGGGTTAGGGTTAGGGTTAACCAAATGACACTTAATGACAATGTTATGACATTGACATAATGTTTATGACACTCTTATGACAGTGTCATGTCACTCTTATGACGATACCTTCAAGTGTTACCGACAATTTATGTCCTATCGCTGTGTAGACATTTTTAAATCAGTAGCAAGTTGAAAGACAGAATGCAGGAAGGCTGGGTGTGAAAGGAGAAAAACTAAGCTTCAAACTGACTATGCCATTTTACAGAGAGTTCCAGTGTCTGGGATTTTAACACAGGACCAGGGCTGGGTAGTACACCCTGGATATAGAGATCATTAACCTCACATACCCATACCTAAGGTCAATTAGGGGTTAAAAGCACCAAGGTCTTTAGTTTGAAGTGTGGGAGGACACCATAGTCCAGTCATTTTATGAGAAAAGGTTAAACAAATTGCAACAGAAGCAAACTCATCTGATTTTGTATCCTCAGCATGTCCTGAGTGAGGGAAAAAAAGCCCCGAAGAATCCCATTAGGGGAAAGTTTCGAAAAACACCCAAACATATCCCATTTATATGCATATAAAAAATTTTTTTCACGTGAATAGGGTAAAATTTTTAACCTTTAGATATCTCCACGAAAATTACTGAGTTGATTACTTACATTAAGACAAACAAAAAATGTATTACAAGTTTTTTGAAATTCTTTGTTAACATGAGCAAATTTGCATAAATTTGTATAAATTTGCATAAATTCCACCGTTTTGACGGCACATGTATATATGAAGTTGCTGTGGTGGTACCAGCATGAAAATTGGAATGAGTTGACTCCATCGGTCAACCGACAAGTTGACCACTTTAAATTTCAAGATGACTGCAATTTTTCAAGACAGCCACATCCTTAGTAGAGCAGGTATGACATGCTCCGTCTCTATTAATGCTCATGGGCCTAAATTAGTTCCATTCCTTTTTTAACTGTAATATCATATTACAGTTAAAAAATGTCTTGTTCACATTTTCACCTGCTCTACCCAATGTTTAGATCAGGTGCTGTATGTATGCAAATTAGTCATACGTAATTGGATTATGCACTGTTGGCTCATGTCATACCTGCTCTACTAAGGATGTGGCTGTCTTGAAAAATTACAGTCATCTTGAAATTTAAAGTGGTCAACTTGTCGGTTGACCGATGTAGTCAACTCATTCCAATTTTCATGCCGGTACCACCACAGCAACTTCATATATACATGTCCCGTCAAAACGGTGGAATTTATGCAAATTTATACAAATTTATTCAAATTTGCTCATGTTAACAAAGAATTTCAAAAAACTTGTAATACATTTTTTGTTTGTCTTAATGTAAGTAATCAACTCAGTAATTTTCATGGAGATATCTAAAGGTTAAAAATTTTACCCTATACACGTGAGATTTTTTTTTTATATGCGTATAAATGGGATATGTTTGGGTGTTTTTCGAAACTTTCCCCTAATGGGATTCTTCGGGGCTTTTTTCCCTCACTCAGGACATGTTGAGGATACAAAATCAGTTGAGTTTGCTTCTGTTGCAATTTGTTTAACGTTGACCCCTTTTTTGGCCTAAAATTACTGGACTACCAGAGAACCCGGAGTGGACCCACATGGAGAACATGCAAACTCCGCCCATCAACAAACTCAGAGAAACCTGGAAACTTCTGCACTCAGTGATGGTCTGAAATCGGTAACTTCTTGATGGTTCCAGTCCCACTGACTCTGTGTGTTAAACAGGTGAAGGAGTGGATCACATAAAGACCAGACTGAGATAGTTCTGTTTGGAAACACAGAGTGAAGGCTGACACTCAGAGCCTGAATGGATTCTAGAGCACTGAAGACTTCTTCCCCTGTTGAAAACCATGTCATCACAGGAGGAGCTCTTCGTTTAGTGACCCAATCAAAGCTCTAACTAAACCTCACAGAGTGAAGCTCAGAGAAACTCACTCCTGTCTTTGTGACCTCCTGACTCCACTTCTCAGGATTTTTAGAGATGCAAAAATATGTTCTGTTGTAGCAGTCAGAGCCCTCTAATTACATAATTGCTTTAGTGTTTTTTCATAAAGATACAAGCACAGGTGCAATATTAACATTGACAACACAGGTCTGCTAGTCCCAGAGACTTGAACTGAAGTCATTGCCCATCACTGGTTTATTCCAGTGGATGTTTGTCCACTTGTTGTTTCAGTTCTTTACTTAATTCATCACCATCTTATAGTCATGACTTTTGGACAGAAGCTTTACCCAGGGTTGCTGGCCCAGCGTTTTACTGTCTCTTCTCCATCGTCTTCTAGAAGATCAGCAAATGCTGCTTCCAGATCTTCTAACTGACGAGTACGATGATCCACACACTCATCGAGCTCCTCCTGGACACACAAGACACAGACTTCATGTTAACCATCAAATCAGATACAAATCCTTCTGTTCCGTCATAGTATGGCTCTAGAAAACATAGACATAAAGACAAATTAGCGTTTTCTGTCTTGGTTTTGTTGCCTTCTGATAATTAGCACATTTTCACAAACTGTACTTGGACAAAAAGGAGTATTTGAGTGGATTAAATCTTTATGGCAGTTTTTGCAACCTTGGTACCAAGAAACACAGTCCACTGACTGTGATCCTGAAATCAGCCCCAGGACTGCAGGAACACACTCTGGGTGTTAGTAGGAAAACAACAGACAGGTGACAAATTGAAGGAAAACTGACCAGTGTCATAGTCAGAACAGCAGCAGTCTGTGAGGATGAGCTCCATGCATCATGTGGTGTTTAGATCAGATGATGATGGTGGACAGCACTGACTGACTGCTGCTCTCTAAGGGCCCATTCACATGGAGCGTCTTTTGTGCGAGCGTTTCCATTGTTTTCAATGTAACTGCGCGCCTTGCGCGCGCAAAATCCGAAGCGACGCCGACGCACCGTGCACGCGCCTTTTTTTCCGCGCGCGTCCGAGGCGCACCGAGATGAAAATATCTCAACTTTTTCGAATGCTGCACGCGCACCGCGTGTCATGTGATCAGAATCAGCTGCACGGACCTGCTTCACCAGCAGCAACAAGCAGCCCGGCTCTCAGTGCTTGCCCGCTTTCAGCAGCTCCCTCTCGGCGAGCAGCAGCTCAGTTCTCCCCCGGTCCAGCCCGGATCTCTACTCCATAGCTGCCATAGCAGCAGTGTGATACCAGTACATTTAACCGCATTTTTAACTTTTATTAGACACAAGGTAGGGAGTTCACGTCTCGCCTGCCTCCCTCCAGACAGACAGATCGAGCAGTGAAGCTGCTGAGAGGGATTCACGGTGCTTGAAATCTGATCAGCTCTGTGTTTACTCATTTCCTGGTTAAATGACAGAAGCACACTACTAATGTAAAAATGTGACAGGTTCTTTTGGTTGCTTAGTAACGGCAGACGTGACCATAGACGCGAGCTCAGAAGCGCTTTGAAAAACGCATGCAAAACGCTCCAGCTGGCGTTTTGCACGCGTTTTCAGGCGCTCCATGTGAATGGGGCCTAAGGTGTTTTCTGGTTAAACAGTAGATGGTGGTGTTGTCATTCTGTTTCTCCACACATTCTTCAGGGTGTTCCTTTAATTTGTCTGTAGCTGTTGCACCCCCCACACTACACACACACACAAACTACTATGACTACCACTACCACCTGTTGAGTGGAACGGTTATTGTTTATGTCTCTCTTGAGAATCAGACCCTGTGTCTCAACAAGATAAATAAATAAAGACTAATTACATTCCTATTCTTCTGAGGCAATACATAATGTATACAATATGTAGTTAGTACAGTAGCAAGAAAAAAATATGTGAACCCTAGTTTTCTGCATTAATTTGTCATAACATTGTGTACCACACAAACAATTATAGTACTTCATGTCATTTTGGAAAGCAATAATGCAGAAAACTAGGACACTATGGCACTTTATGGTGCAAAAGATCTATCTATCTATCTGTCTGTCTGTCTGTCTGTCTGTCTGTCTGTCTGTCCGTCCATCCATCCATCCGGTGCCTTCCTGTATGTGTTTAGAGCTCTACTGTGTGCCAGTGACTGCAGTGTCCACATCCATTCATATGTAGAAGTCTGACCTGCTGAGGGTTGGGGCCGGGTCCTCTGAAGCTGTACAGCTCCTTCAGAATGCCATACTCCTCCTTCACACAGAGACCACACACAGCTCAGCTCAGTTTAAGAAAAAAACTTGTTCCATTTTTACAATGGCCCTGAGAGCCACTGCATCCCAACAGACTACATGCAAATGTACAAAACACAAACAACACAACAACAGAGAGAGAGAGAAGGAGAGACTAGGGGAGCCTATTTGTCTAGTAGTGTTTTCTTAATTTTACTTAGTTGGTTTCATCAAGCACAATTATCCGGACATGTTTTCAAATAATATGGCGGGAAAAACTTTGTAGATATTCAACTTAATGCACAATAATGGCTACAATAGAAATGACAGCACAGATGTGTGTGTGAGACATACCTGTGTGTATAGTTCCTTGAAGGGATTCTTACATGAGAAGAAATCCAAGTCGATGTCCAGGATGTATGGCTCTGTCTCCACTAGAAATGCAGAGATTCCTTTAACGACATAGTTAGTAGATCCTTCTTCTTCATCATTATCAGTCCCTAGGTATGTCCCACTGCTCCACTGCTGTTCTTTGACACTGCTGCCCCCTGCTGGTTGCAGTGTGTCAGTGGCTGCAGAGAGGGACTCGGAGCAGCCGGCTCCCTCGGCCTTGTCACGCTCTGTCCTCTGTCTCTTGGCAGGCCACCTCCGTGTGTCCTCCCCTGTCTTCTGCTCTGAAACCAGATGGAACAGCATGAGACTGTGGAAGATGGAAGCGTGTCTGTCCTTGAATAAACAACAAATAAAAGAATCCAAAGTTAAGCTTTTGTAGTGAATGTTGATGGAGTTGAGCGCCATCTGTCCACTGGACACCCTGTTTGAGTCATCATGGGAATGAACCACCCATCCAGGGATCAGCAGCCAAAACACTCTGGAGTCCAAGTGAATGTTTGTGCCAAATGTGAAGAAGCTCCTTAACAGCATGCCTCAGATACAGTGTCCATGAGAATGGGATGGATGCACAGACAGTCTGAAGACAGTCTTCCTCCACTCTCCTTATAATTTTATACAGATTTTGATATCCTTTGTTATCCTAAATATTATTGCTAGTGTAAGTGACTTTATTCTCCTAATTATCGTATCTGTATTTGTATTTATTCTATTGGAGCTGCTGTGACACAATAACAATTTCCTAGTACTATTCTATTCTATTCTCTGGTGGAAAATTAAGAACAAATATCCAGTGTCTCTGATCCCTTCTTGTTACTTTGGCTACTTTATTTCTACATTTTTATGATATTACAGTGGTGGGAAAAAAAGTATTCAGACATCCTCAGAAGTTTACACAATTCCCTGCACATGTGGATCAGGATGCGTCATTTCTTGCTGAAGAAACGCTTGGACGGCCAGATCTTGGTTTGTCTTCCAAGCTGTTGGTTGGTCTGGATTTCTGCAGAGTGGATCCAACTGCATCTGCTCTGCCTGGCTCTCCTGAGGCAGCTGGTAGTGGTAGGAGGTAATACTGATATCGATACTCAAATGAAAATATCGATACTTTTGATACTTCAGTCATTTGTGGTTATGCATATCATTAACAGAACACAGTGGAAAGTAACTAAACTATTCAGATCTTGTCTAAATGACACGCGGTTGGTAGGAACTAGTTTTTCTTCCGCCTGCTCACAAAGTCAGTCTGTGTAGAGTCAATGGCGGAGCGGAAAAGGAGTCAGGTGTGGAGCTATTTCAGCGCCACAAACAGTGAAGACAAAGTCTGTAATATCTGTGGGAAAATTATAAACAATATTATAAATAAATAAATTAAAAAATATATATAAATAATGTTTATCATTGTCTTATTTAATTTATGGTTTTATTATTTTACATGTGTTCTTTTTTTAGTGTTTAAAACACTATTTTCGGCTATATTCTCGGGGATGCAAACGGGTTAGGACCAAAAAAGAGAGGAATTGTCTGGCGTGGGGGGGGGTCACTATTACATTCAGTGGCGGCTGGTGGTCAAATTAGTTGGGTGGGCTAATAAACAAATTATACCCATTAAATGGTTAACACAGCTAAAAGTTAGGGTTATCTCATCTCACAAAAGTAGGCCTATAGCAACTAACTAGGCCTACACACTGCATTAAGTAGTAGGGTATAGTCCAAAAAAAAAAAAAAAAAACTTCACCTGGTTATCTCACACATACACACAGTCTCTCTCTCTCTCTCTCACGCACGCACACACACACACGCACGCACGCGCGCGCACACACACACACACACACACACACACACAAACACCTACACACACACACACACACACACACGTACGCACGCACACACACCCGACGATATTGCTCAATTAAAAAAAAAAAAAAAGACGATATATGCAGCTCATATCGACGGCCTTTCTGGTCTGTTATCGCCATGTCATGGTGCTCCCGGTGAGTTCAGAAACTAGATTCTCCACTTCGTTCATGTTAGCAAAGACAGTTTAGAGCAGTAAAGTAATGCTACCTGTGATGCTAGCGCCTAGCGCCGCTGTTTCTGTCTTCTCCCTCCCACAACAACACAACCTTTCCTCCGGTTCCTGTCATTGGTCTGAAAACAGCGGTGTTGGGCACCAAGGGGGCGGGACATGACGCCTGTCAATCACTGACCCTGCGTCAGCCCGCTGCTGATTGGTCAGAACCGCTCGGCCTGTGGGCTGAATGAAATTAGCCCAAACAGTCGGTCAATGGCGAGGGCGGGACATGGCACCTGTCAATCATCCACAGTCGGAAAATGAATGAGAGCAGACCGGAGCAGACTCGGTGAGCTGGGGCTGATTAAAATTAGCCCATTTAGAGATATCCTGTGTTTTTCTTGAAACTATTTAATATTGTTGCCAGTTCCGATTTTACTAAGACTTAGAACAATCTTTTGTATGTTATTTAGAGAATATAATATAGGCTATATATAATATTTTTTCCTCATCTTTTGTTGTGTAATGCAGGGAGGGCTTAGCCCCACTAGCCCATTGATACCAGCCGTCACTGATTACATTATATAATATATATATATATATATATATTTATATATTACAATATCATGGAAAAGTCCATTTCCAGTAGTTCAACCCCAACCAAGTATTGAGTGCATATAGATGGACATAGTTTTCGGAAGGCCAACATTATTAAAAATGCTTAAGAAAAAAAAATTATTTATTAATATTTCAATTTTGGATACTGAATTTTAGGTCTTCACTGAATGTTAGTCATAATGATTACTATTAAAATAAACTGAATAAATAAAGACATGGGATGTTTAATTCAGTGTGTAATGGACATATATATAATGTGTTAGTTTCAGTTTTTGAATTGAACACATTCTACATCGCGGAGGCGACGTCTTTCCACTTATTAGGGCTTCCTTCTCCACTGAAACGGGGCAGAGCTCCGTGGGAGACACCTGGCTGACACACCAACGTAGGGAACCGTGCATGTCCACGGCGCACAGCTCCACGGACATGCACGGGGGGGAAAAAACGACGTCGCCGTCGCATCGACTGCACGCGGCTACGCGCCGCTTTAATGAGTGCGCATGTCGCGCGTCTACATCGGAGGTGAATAGGTAGGCTGTTATCAGTATAATCAGAGACAACCATGAATGAGTTCGCCTCAGTTTCACGTGATTGTCACTGTCAGCCTGTTAGAAAAACATTTTACTGACCCCAGCTGAGACGCTGAGATGCTGAGACCCCCCCCCCCTTCCCAAAAACAAAAACTCTTCGGATCTGAACGATTCACACAAGTCACCTAATTGGTCATGAAAAAAGCGAGTTTCGCTTTTCGGCGCGCTGTTTGCATCCCTGTATTCTAAACGAGGCCACTACCTCAATATAGTTCAGAGTTTAAAATAAATACGTTACTCTGAAGTCTTGTATCCTTAGGAAGCTATGACTTGAAATACAGTACTTTTTTAATTTTATTAGATTTACCAGGCACATTAGGTGCATTTTAACAAAGTATCGGTATCAGATCGGTATCGCCGATACCAGCCTGAATTTTACTCAGTGTCGGATTGGAAAGCAAATTTGTGGTATCGAACATCACTAGCAGCTGGACCTTCCTGGCTGAGAATCTGGATCTTCAGGCCTGTTTCTTGCATCAGGTTCCTTGTTTTAGCCATTTTTGTCTCAGAAGAACTTTAAAATGTGCAACAAAAATTTTAATAAAAAGCATGGTCTTCATTAGTGGATCACTGGTGCCTTATGTATTTTTATGATACCAATCAATTTTATGTTTTTAAAGGCTTTTTCTGGATTTGTTTAGTATTTTGGCTGTGACTGTACTCAAAAAAATTGCACTTAAAGACCTAAGAGTGATTCTTAAAGGGATAGTTCAACATTTTGGCAAATTGGCTCATTGCTATAATCCCTATAGTCATAGCAGTAGGTTCGTTACCTACCGGAG
The DNA here is from genome assembly GCF_045865225.1 of Trachurus japonicus. Taxonomy (NCBI): domain Eukaryota; kingdom Metazoa; phylum Chordata; class Actinopteri; order Carangiformes; family Carangidae; genus Trachurus; species Trachurus japonicus. The sequence goes on from NC_140923.1 coordinate 27,856,948, forward strand.
TTGTTTTAGAGGCAAATGCAGAGACTGCTCGCTGAAAAACTGTCCCTGAAGGCAACACTCATCAGCGGTTTTGCATGAATTTACCTCTAAAACAACTCTGTCTCGTAACGTTCCATTATTATCTCATAGTGTGGTGAATGTGCAGGTCACAATTTGTCCACAAGAGCGTTTTGGAGTTTCAGTAGCTCTGAGCAGCTCGCTGCTTAGCTTGGCCGTTCTAAAAATAGCTTACACAGACAAATAAAAGTAACGAACCTACTGCTATGACTATAGGGATTATGGCAATGGGCCAATTTGCCAAAATGTTGAACTATCCCTTTAATGTAATATTTCACAAATGCATGGGGTGTCCAAAAACATTTTTCCACCACTGTAAATTATACATTTCTGTCTAATACTCGTTTTTTTCATATAAGTCATTTTCTTCCCGCTCTCGTTTGGCTTGCCAGCAACAGGGAAGAAGCTGAAACTCTCTAGATGACCACATGAGAAGATGTAAAAGAACAAAAACAAACAGGCTGAATGAATATGATTCATGTTAGGAGACCAAACCAACCTGTGAGTGATGAATAACCCGGTTTGACGGGATTCACTTTGATCACGTTGAGTCTGAGAGGCTTCGAGTTCTCCAGCTGCTCCTCACAGACATAAAGACCATCACTGAGGAAGTAGTTGTCTGCACTGGTCACCCTGCAGACGGAGAGGACACAGACAGAGACACTTTATAAAGATGATGCTAAATGCTGAGTGAAGAAGTTCAGTGTGTCCCTGCTGGACTGTTTCCCACCTGATGGTGGTGGTGGAGGAGTCTCTGCCAACGGCCATCCGGTGCTCCCCCTCTCTGATTTGCTGGGCCCAGTATGGATGGAGCCATGCCACAGTGGACACATGACCAGCATACACCATGGGCATTATCCAGTTTTCTATACTCAACTCACTGAAAGAAAAAAGGAAATATAACCCTGATTAGCAGGTCACACAGTACTGAGCTGTGCACTAGACACAACATGCTGTGTGTCATAGCTGTACATAAAACCTATGGACAGTCAGTAGGAGAAATACAGTGTTTGTGATGAGGATCTTTAACTTTACCATCAAGTCTATTTGTCATTTTACCGTCATTGGAGCAAGAGAGAGGTCACTTCTTTCTCTCTCGCTTACAAAGTAATGTGATATGTATGTGTGACCCAAATCATATCAGTAACTTCCCAGTGTGATGACTGGATTAACCCTCACACAACTCTGCCTGCTATGCAGTAGCAGAGTGGATTTTAAAGCCCCAGTATTTTAAAGCCCCAGTATGTAACTCATTTGGCTTTTTATTAGCAAAAATCAAATATCGCTTTCATAAATACGTATTTCACTGAAGTCAAATCATATCCGCATACATATGAAAGCTTTCTGGTACCTTAGAATGAGTTGTTACAAGTCGTTACAAATATACAAGGGGGGGCCGCACTGAACCAAGGCTGCCATGTTGCATCGTCATTTTTTACGTTCAGTGGCAGCGTGACCGTAGGTAACCGCGGAAACTCACTGGAGCTGTCGGCTCGGGGAGAAAGTTTTCCAGGTAGCGCCTGTTAAAACTGTCACCACTGTGTAGTGTGAGGAAGGACGGAGGCACTGATGTTGCATTCGGGTGCAGTCAGGCAGACGGCCATCGGCAAACCAACCGGATGTCATTTTACTCACGTGGGTCAGGTAAACAATACGACATCACCATGACAACATATTGTCACGCCTGTATTGTTTTGCCTCGTGCTGGCGGACCACTTGTTTACATAGAGGCTTGTTTATCCTGTTACATGCAGTGTCTGTTGTCTGTCTGATGTCTGCCCCATTTCACGTGAATGCAACATCAAGAATACGTTCCGATATGCAACCACACCGCTAGATGGGGGTAATTCCTACACATTATACCTTTAAATACAATACAAACAGGCCTTCTTTCTGACATAGTGTGTGTTATATAACTTTGAATGTTTCCTGCATGAGGCTCTGCAGAGAAGCTTCTTGATTACTACCTGCTAAATCAACTGCAACAGCATCTAAGTCTTGTGTGAAACACTGTGTATAATGTTGGTACGTCAAAGTGCAAGCATAAAGGAATGTGTGATTGGTTTATTGTACGATATTCCCCCCTCCAATGAATGTGTGTGAAGCAGAAAAAGGCGGTTGCACTAGATGGTTCAAATGGTCAATATTATATAGTGAATATAGGCTGTACATTTTCATACCTGAACAGTTTCTCCTTATCAAAGACTGTGTCAGCACACATGTTGACAGGGATCAGCAGATCAGGGTGGGAGTCCAGATGGATCATCTTTATGTTCTGTGCCGGGAGGTGTCTCGAGGCGATGGCACGGTAGATGTGACACACCACCTGCTCCAGATGTAGTGAAATGAGATGACAAATAGTAGAAATAAAATGAAATAGATTACAATTATTTCTACTACATCTTTATCTCCAATTTCCTACTTCATTACACCAGACAGTCAAGATAAGGCGATTCCTGTGAAGCCCTTTCCAATCATTTCCTCTGAACAGAGAGGGATGGTTCATGGGTGTTTTTGGTTTGTTCCAATGAAGCGTCTAAGTTGTGTTTGCTTCACTTTATCATCATTTGACCTGTCAACATCCTGACTTTTCTGCAGCCTCTGCTCTGCCCAGCTCCTAAAACAAATACCAGCTCTGCCTGAAGTTAAATCCTAAATCCCCCAAATGATCACACATGATTTCAATAATGGTTCAACAGGGTACCTCAAACCAAACATTAATCATGTTCCCAGCAGTTAATCATGCTCCTGCATCGGCAGTAGCCAGAGCTGGAGGCATACTGTATTTGGGTCGTCTGCCTGCTCCATTTACGGGGTGTTCCCACCAAACGCAATGACGCTTCATCGCGCGAATTGAAATAATTGAACTTTTGCAGCAAGTTCGCGCTAAGACGCGCCGCGACAGCCTATCAGCTTTGAGATCGTCACTGACGTGCTGACGTACGGATGTACTGGTGTTCCCTTGGCAGTTTAGTCAGAGCGAGTCTATTGACAATATTAGAAGTTATCTGGTTTAGTTTAGTTTATTATTCAGATCCCCATTAGCTGCAGCAAAGCCACAGCTCTTCAGTGTTGCTTTTCCGGTGCTGTTACAAACGATTCTGGTTTGGAGATTCGGACCTGAAAGCACGTTATCACTGCTGTTTTCAACCAGCGGGCACTGTGAGCCGACCGCCCCGTCCCAAAGCACTCAACAGGCGGTCAGTCACACAGTAGTGTCACGGAGCTGTCTCCTCCGCTGCAGCCAGAGACCCGCACCGCTGTTCCTCTCCCATCTACAGGGACAGGAACAGTGCAGCGACGGTGGTTATGGTCGACGAGAGAATGAAATAGTGGAAGAAATGTTGTTGTTTGGGCGGGCTCGTCGCGCGACGCGATGCTGCGATGAGGCGTTTTTTGCATATTGGACCAGTGTCAAAACTGGAGCGTCTAGCGCGACACGATTTCATTTGACGCGCGATTACATCGCGTCCATCGCGTTTGGTGGGAACACGCCGTTATATGGACATGATATCTGAGTAACACCTTGAAGGACCTTTTCAGATTTGGCACAAATGTCACATCGAGTCCAGGATGAGGTGATAGGATTTTAGTAGGGATGTCCTAATCACGTATCATTAGTAATTACCAATACTGATCATATATGCACAAAGCCCAAAATGTCCATACATCTGACTGTTAGTCATGTTTTCCTCACTCTGTTGCTCCTTGCTAACGGCAGACACACAGGTGTGAGCAGGTTGTGATTACTGTCATGATCTGTCTTCTTGCTGTGGAAATTTCTCACAATTCAGTAACAGATTTTTAGTTAGCATGAATGTTACTATACCCCATATCACCAAAACCTAGGAATAGTTTACATATTTGATTAATATAATTAAACAAGAGGAAGCCTCAGAGCTAAATTTTAAAAAAGGGGCAAACAAATTATGAATGCAAATTCTGAGGGGAACGTGATTATTTTGTTCAGACCCTAACACTACATTCACTTCGGTGAAAAATGATTAAAAAGGTCCTATTAAGAAGTGACTCCTCTGTAAATCTGTCACTTGTCATTATCATTAGTGTAATAATGTGGCTATACCTCATATATTTATTTTAATCAGTGGCTGTGGAACCTGCCTCAGTTTGGACTGGCAGTTCATCAGTTCAGCCTGGGAGAAAAGGTTCCTACAGCACGGCAGAAATATTACTGTAACTCACAATCTGCAGCTGGTATCAATGGGCATGTGGGGTGTTCCTTTGTTCCATCACTAGTGTTGGGCAGATTACTTTTAAGAAGTAATAATATAGTACATAAAGTTACTAGTTAGTTTTTGGGGTAAGTAACTAAGTTAGTAACTGAATTACTACAGTATACATGTAACTACTTATCACGAAACGTAAGTATTGCGTTACTTTTATAATACAATATGTCAAATTACTTGGATTCGTCCCCCTAACACACTAACCATAACCTGATAAACGGCCTTTTCCCGACTAGTTGATGGACTGAAATAATACACTTTAACGGCTATATTATTTTGTAAAGGCAAATAACGGCGCATTTTATTGTCAGTAACGGTAACGGCGTTATAACGGGGGAACAGTAACTTTCTCGAATACTCGTTACTGAAAAAAGTAGCACCGTTATTCCCATCATTGAGTTGAAGTAATATAAGACTACACACAATGCAGAGAAATAAACACCGTTAGCTAAGGTTAGAGCTAGCTGAGTTGGCTAACGCACAGACGGTTATTCAGTGTGTTTTAGGTCTGGTCCACACAGCTTGAGAGGAAACACCGCTACACTTGTGTACTAAGTTAGAGCGACAGAGAAAGCAGCCGTACATCGTGGTGGTCCTCCACTATCCACACCGGCAGCCGCTCGTAGAACCTCTTCATCGGCCCGCAGCTCATGTCAGCAGGGGGAACTAATGTTTGCTCCGTCCGTTAGATATTAACTCAGCTAAATGACGTCGAGTTTTCACGGCTCCATTCCCAGCAGCACTTTATAAACAGTTCCGTCAGATTCTGATTGATATTTCAAACCAGCTGCCATGGGGGGAAACTATCGGAAGTGACACCGACAATTGTTTTTATGTCCGGGTAAAAACAAGCGACGGGACAAAGGTTCCTCTTATCAGGATTATGCTATCGGATTATGCAGAAAAATAAATAAAAACTGAAATTAAACAAAAATAATGTGTGGTTAAAATAACCACACACAACATAGGTAAATTACATCAATATCAATTATTTGTCACATGGGTGAATAAAAAAACAAGACAATTTATCTAGCAGTCACAGCTTTCCACTGAAAGAATGTTTCTTTTTACAGTCTATGGTTTTAGGAAGACAGAAACAATGGAGACATGAAATTCATTTTTATCTTTATTAGACTGACTTCTCAGCAGCCTTGCACCATCACTGTAAAAAACAAATTGATGAGATACCAACTGATATTTAATATGTCGTTATCACCGTTGACATGTTGTTTAGCTGCCTACTTTTATTGATATTTTTTCTCTTCCTTTCTTCCATGTAGGCCTACAGTTGTGAAACCAGAACCCACCGAGAAATGTGTGAAGAAATTTTACAGGAGTTTCTCAAAGATAGCCTATTGAATAAAGTTTTCTCCACATTTATCTGTGAGTAACAATGGTGCATGTTCAGTGATGCGTTCAGTGATGCGTTCACTGACAGTCGGGGCTGAGGGCTCCAGTCAGGGTTTAAAATTAGAACCACTCGCCAAATGCGGGTAAAAATATGATTTGGCGAGTAAAATTATTAGGTCACTTGCCATTGGCCGGCAGCTGGAATATGCCAACTTCACTATATAATTGTCATCATAAATGCTGAACAGTGAAACGAACAGGAGATCTACTGACTGTGTTTCGAGTGTCAGAGTTGTCCCTCGTTATCCTCAAGTTTTCTGCTGCTGTAACGTTCGTGTTCAGTCGGTCATTCAGAGGAGGCGGTCAGAAGCGAAGCTTAGTTTGTGGTAACGTGTTTCTGTGGCGACACATCACGATGGTGAGGGGTAGGGTTACCACATGTCCCCGACAATATGGAATCATCCCGTATTTGCAGATTAAATAACCCTGTCCTGTTTTGCATCAATACGGGACGCAATATTTTTTTTCGTAGGATGAGTCCGGGAAAGTCCTGCCTTCCCCGCCTCTGATTGGCTGGATGAATTCTCCTCCGATTGACGTCATCTCACAACAGTACTGTAGTAAACTAAAATACACACAACTGAAAAATTAAATGTAATCAGATGCCATGGCGTAGCGGTTTGCGTTTTTGCCTGCGGTGCGGTGAATCCGAGTTCGATCCCCGCTGGTTTCACATTCCGAAAAACTTAGTTTTTAAATTTATATTCCAAGTTTACATTTTGAGTTTGAGAGAAGTGTAATTGTGCCATTGGTTAGGTTTAGGCAATGAAGAAAGGAGTTGGTTAAGTTTAGTAAAAAGACCAGGTAGAGGCTAGACAGGCCAGATAAGTAGAGAGAGTCCAAGTTTACATTTTGAGTTTGAGAGAAGTGTAATTGTGCCATTGGTTGGGTTTAGGCAATAAAGAAAGGAGTTGGTTAAGTTTAGTAAAAAGACCAGATAGAGTGTAGACAGGCCAGATAAGTAGAGAGAGTCCAGGTAGATCTAGGCACCTATCACGCTTTGCCGACAGCCTGCGTTTCACAGCCGTTTCACAACCAAAACAAACAACCAATCAGACGAGAGCCCTTCTAGCCAATCAGAGTCGAAAATAGAGCCCATCTAGCCAATCAGAGGCGGGAACGGCGGGACTTTCCCGGACTCATCCTACGAAAAAAAATATCGCATACGGGACCGGGTTTGTCTCGTATTTCCGAGGTCACTTGAATGCAGCATCACCCCACTCGCAATCCTGTGAAGAGGTGCCGACTCTGCCCGTGATCAAGTGGCAGAAATTCAAACACTGGGATCGACAGTGTCAGTGACACTCTGGGCCGTAAAGTATACCCCTGCAGCCCCCGCCCGTAAAGCCTTTCCACCGAATCAACGGTCTTTTTTTTTTTTTACCGCAACATATGATTCACGTCATGATAACTTCTGTATTTAGGCTAAACTTCCACAGTCCATAGTTCTCTTTGTTTGATATTTCAAAAGAAAGTTGCACCCTTCTATAGGCTACTGTAGGATGAACAGGCAATCTACATTAAAAAAGAAAAAAACCTGTGTTCACACCACTTATTCAGTCTTAATTAAAGCAGATATCAGTGGAATGTTTTTGTTAATATAAGTCCTAAATAGTCCTATTTTCCGTCAGCAATCACTTACATGAAGTATTTCAGCCTAAACACGAGTCTCTCCGTCACTCTGCTCTGCTGTAACCCGAGGAGAAAATTTTCCTTGTGGGATACAAGTGTTATCCAATGAGGGGAGAGAACGGCATGAAGGGCTGTGTGTGCAGCCAAGGGATGCGCGTGAATGTGGTGACGTAGCACGAGGACCAATTGATGCCTGACAAGGGCGGGGGCTGCTAACTCATGGTGCGTTCAAGGAAACTCGTACTTTGTGTTTTTCCTTCCTGTGAAGTCATACCAGTTCGATCTGGTACGAGTTCACGGGTCGGAAGTTACGAGTGGCCGTTATAGGGAACTTTCACAGACAACAGGACGGTAAAAAAACACGAGCTACGGGTTACCTGGAACGCTACCAAGTCGTAGTTGTGACTTGAAGCTGTAACTTACGGTTTCAAAAGCCTGCCTTGAACACAGCATTAGCCGAAACGGCCGTGCCACTGATATCTGCTTTAAATGTAGGCTAAGTTTCAAAACTCACATATCTTCCTCTGAAAGCCTATTTATGTAGCCTAATGTCTGTCATTCCATCAGCTAATCTAAACCTTTTTATATATATATATATATATATATATATATATATATATATATATAGATATCACGTGACGTCACACAGCGTTCGCAGCCGGTCACAGCGCCATCTTGGGTACCGACTTCCAAAGGCAGTCTATGGGCTGTGACCTAATACATCCATGGCTGTGACATCAAATCTCACAAAAATAGTGGATAAACCTTTTTTTATTACATGGCACTATTGAATGTCGTATTCCGATAATTTATTGATATTTCTGATATTTATTTACATCTTGATTTTGCATTTAACAGTCTGTTATTCCTGTTTAACAGATCGTTGCTAAGTAAAATACACTAGGTAGGGACGCCGCTCTGATCAGCGCAGCACAGAAAAGAGAAACTATGCAGGATATTTACTTTCTGTTTCATTTTTTACCGTCATTAACAGCTTGGGAGACATGTAGCCTACGCCAAGGGAGGCTGCCTCACTCTACTGAGTGTGAGCGGCACGTACGTTCACGTTGCTTTCGTGAATTGTAAACACACAGACGCCCCCTCGGTTTTAGCGTCCAGCAGTTTAGCGGCTAATTCAACAGCAGTGATGGATAACTGTACCGGAGAGGCTCAACATGAGCTTCATTTGAGGAATAAACGGCAGCTTTACCTGACGGGAGACCGACGCCTGAGCTACGGTAGCTAACAGTTAGCAGCTAGCAGGTTTTTACCTACTTTTCCTCTCTCCCTCCCCCCTTTCTTATCGCACACACACGGCCCAGGTTGTCTGTAATATCTGTTGTAAACCTTGTAATAATAGCTTGTTGAGTACAGTTAACACTATTGTTGCCTCGGTTTGAGTGTGGATTATTAATTGTTAACGGTTTGTTTAATGTGAGTGGTGGTCATCGCGTCCTGATGAGTTGGGTTTTAATAACAGCTGATAACGTAACTGTGTAGATGGTGTGGATTGTGATGAGAAGGTGTTGCACATATTTTAAGACTTATCTGTGCAAACCATTGTGCAAAACCTGTTTGTTGTGACTTTTTGCGTGATAAGATGATTTGCCGAATTCTTCTTCCATTCCTGCAGCCTTCTGTCTCAATGTTAACGATGGCAAAATGTCCAGATATTTTATTACTTTATGAAAATAAATGTCTGTGAGTTAAAAAGAAGTGAGCTACGCATTTCTGATTTGATTTGGCTTTTCGTGTATTTGGAGGAGAGACAGTGAGAGCGAGCGAGAGAGAGAGAGAGAGACGAGGAGGTCCGCTGGGTGAGCTAGATTAACTTTTAACGGGAGAGAGAGCGGCGCACCGCGCTGTCAAAGATCGTCTCAGCAGAAATGGTGTGTGCTTTCAAGGCAAGGCCATCAAAATGAGAAATATCCATATCCAAACTACATCAGGCAGCAGTCATTTCTGGTCAGAGAGGATGTGGCTGCACTGAGCTGAATAGAGGTTAACTCAGTGTTCGGTACCCAGCATGGCGGCGGCCAGGTGGAACGCATCGTGACGTCACCTACTGATAAGTATCTATTGCAACAATTTAGTTTAGGAGGCAGGTGTGTGTTGTTAAGGCAGCTGCCTAACTATAATGCAATGGGGAAGACACTGCTGATTTTAATGACTTTGTGTTGTGAGCAGTTCAGTGGCCGGTGAAAACATATTTTGGCCGGTAAAATTTTTGACCTACCTGTCAAAAAGTAAATATTATACTGCGCGCGTGGTTCACTGCATGTACTGGGGGCAGTCTATTATGCTGTGTCCCAATTCAGGGGCTGCATCCTACGGAGGGTGGATTTGAAGGCTGATTACGTCACAGCGCTGCGTGAAGGCTGTCCCAATTCATCCAAATTCGAAGGGTCCTCCAAATGTAGCCTCCAAATGCGTCCTCCTTTCCCCTGCATTCGGAGGATGCATCGCTACTATCCTTCGCGGCCTCCCGTATCCCAAGATGCTTTGCTGCACCGTTGTTGTTATTATCAAAGATATTCAATAAATGGAAAGATACTCCATGAGCGGCTGCTCCAATGATATGAAATGGTATACACTTCCTGTCTCTCTAAATGGGCGTGGCCAGAGCGATAGATATAACAGAGTGGCGACACTCCCATAGGAGTCCGTTGTAAAAAATGGCGGCCCGACTTCCGGGTCATGGAGCCCTCAATAGTTCCAAACATTCCTCCCGTGGCGCTGGACCACGTCTGTTTCTATGGCTGCACTGCAAGAAACTACTGAGCTACGTTGATGAAATACCGACCAATTTTAAGTTATAAAGTGGTAATAATCTTTCCCAAGTATAGTAACCATGTTGACTTAACAAAATAAAAATTATTAGACTGATCGGTTCATTGAAAAACATTTATTTATTTACGTAAATGTGGTGATTTCAGTCCGTAGCCCAGAGGCAGCCCTGCTCACTTCACATTCAAACAGACTAATGCCACTGCCACAGTTGTTAAATTTCATCAATGAGACCAACATTAATCTCCTAAAAATAATTTAACCAGCCAGCAGTAAACCTCTAAAAGCATGCAGATACGTTACTTGGCTCGTTTTCTCCGACGGGAGGACGGACGGTCGGCCCCGGCAGATAAAGGTAAAGTAAAGGTACTTTATTAGTCACATATACAGCTAGTACAGTGAAATTCTTTCTCTGCATTTAACCCATCCCTGAGGAGCAGTGGGCAGCCACGGTGCAGCGCCCGGGGACCAACTCCAGATTATGAGCCAGTGCCTTTGGTCAGGGGCGCTGACTGGAGGATTAACCTAGCCGACATGTTTTTAGTGGTGGGGGAAACCGGAGCACCCGGAGGAAACCCACGCAGACACGGGGAGAACATGCAAACTCCACACAGAAAGGCCCTGGGCGGCCCGGGATTCAAACCCAGGACCTTCTTGCTGTGAGGCAACAGTGCTAACCACTGTGCCACCGTACCAGATCAACTCAGTAGAGCGGCTGCAGCTGCTGTGACAGCCGTTACCATGGTCCGGTTACATGCTGCCATTCCGACATGCTGCCACTCCGACATACCGCCATTCCGACATTCTACTATTCAGACATGTCACCATTCAGACATGTAAACGTCCTGCCATTCCGACAGTTTCGTCCCGCCATTCTGACAAGGCTTTAATTTCCATAAGTAAATGTGCGTTACTCCGAGCGGTGGTTAGGGTGTGTGTATGTGTGTGTGTGTGTGTGTGTGGGGGGGTTGTTTCCGGTTTTTTTTTTCAGGTTTTAAGACATGTGTACAGATGTGATACAGTCAGTGGAAGCTTAATAAATAAACAAACACAAAGTCTCGCCATTTACAATCACACACTCCGATGTCAGTTTGTAACAATTTCCCTTACAATAAGGATATAAGGGGAACTGGCACAACGCAGTCCTGCTGCAGGCGGACCTAGGCTCGCGCTACTGGTGCGTCCAGGGAAGCAATAAACGCTACTTAGTCTGAGTCTCTTCACTGAACTCAAAACGTGCCCATCACAGGCGGCATATAATAAACAATTACACACAGATCAACAGAACCCGAAAGCCCCCCCCCTGCACTGTCACTGTCCGTGTGTGTGTGTGTGTGTGTGTGTGTTGGCGCGTGGTGAGGGTGAGTGAGAGAGAGTTTGTTTGTCCTACTGTCCACACGGGAGAGACGCCGAGGTGACCACGCCAGTCCTCTCCCTCGTCCCGCTTGGCTGAAAACGGGCCGTGAGGTGTCCAAACGGGCCTTTATAATCCACAGGGTAGCCTAATCCACCAGGAAAAATAATCCACTATGCCGTTTTGGAATTGCCGCCACGCCAGCCGTCCAAACGCCGACTGTGTCTCTCACTCTCCTCCCCTCTCACCACGTCACTTCCCCATTTAAACCCTCGGTCCCACTAATACACTTTTACGCATTACGCACACAATTTACAGCAAAAAAGAAACATTCATTCATTCATTAAAGGTCCGCACGTCCCCGTGCGCAAACCACAAGGATAATTGATCATTTCCCTGGCCTAATACACAATGAAAAAAACCTGGGGAGCAAACCTGCAAATCAACTACCCCAGCTCCAATAGACTATGGCCAGGCAAAACCCAGTGTATCACTACAAGTTGTTGCAACTTTGGGGAATTTACTCCTGGTAAAAAGGCTTACAAACATGGACCAGGACAGCTTCATAATACGCACAAAAATCCAAAGGAAACGAAAGGTAACTTTTAAAAAAATAGCAACAGCATATAGTAGTCAAAATATGTGTTTTACGCATCTGCCTGTTCGGGGTCCGCCCGCTATTCAGACATCCCGCTATTCCGACATGTCACTATTTAGACATCCCGCGGTAGCACTACATAATACGGCCCGCGACTTACAGCGTACCTACCGCTCTCTTGCCGCGTAGGTTGCCGCTTATTTCACACAAGTACTGAGTAACTGCAGCTCACTTTCCCCCCTGTTTCCCCCGTGCATTTACAGTGTAACTAGGCTGCGTCTTAGCGCGTAACTTACATCCTGCTTCACACCAACTTCCACAGAAGTACAGGGTAACTCTCGCTGTTTTACAGTTTAACTAGGCTGCGTCTTGGCACGTAACTCCTGTCCTACTTTACACCAAATTACACAGTAACTCTCGCTCACTCCGCCACTAATTACCCCGCATTTTACAGTATAACTAGGCTGTGTCTTAGAGCGTAACTCCCGTACAATTACGTCCTACTTTCCCCGGACTTACAGTGTAACTCCTGCCAGGTACATTAGAAATTAAATAGTCTACTGTACAATATGAGCACAGTTGCAATCCATGTTTTCCAAAAGTGTCAGCAGCGACATTTCACCTCTATTTCAGAGATTTATTATTCATTATTTAATTGTATGGTTTGGAATAGGTGAGAAATGGGTATAGAGTGTGGACATTTTCCAATACAGTAACAGGCTGGCTGGTAGCAAACTTACCTCTCTAAAATGCACATCTATGAAAGTCTAGTTCTGTCATCCAAGGGCAAAACACAAACTATACAGTAATACATCCACAATAATGAGTCATTCGGAGAGTTAGAAAATGTTTTTATTATTTATTAACCAGAAAACACATGACACATCCACATCCATGATCATTCATAAACTTTAAGTACAGTAAGTACCCTACTGTAAGTGAGCACTGTTACCCCTCCTTAGTCTGCACCTATACAGTAGCTGTCATGCACCTACACACTACTTGTCTTAGAGTTACCCAGTAAGTAGAGGGTAACGGGCTGTATTATAAAGTAATGGCTGTTACTCCCTCCTTAGTCTGCACCTATACAGTAGCTGTCATGCACCTACACACTACTTGTCTTAGAGTTACCCAGTAAGTAGAGGGTAACGGGCTGTATTATAAAGTAATGGCTGTTACTCCCTCCTTAGTCTGCACCTATACAGTAGCTGTCATGCACCTACACACTACTTGTCTTAGAGTTACCCAGTAAGTAGAGGGTAACGGGCTGTATTATAAAGTAATGGCTGTTACTCCCTCCTTAGTCTGCACCTATACAGTAGCTGTCATGCACCTACACACTACTTGTCTTAGAGTTACCCAGTAAGTAGAGGGTAACGGGCTGTATTATAAAGTAATGGCTGTTACTCCCTCCTTACGCTGCACCTACACAGTAGCTGTCATGCACCTACACACTACTTGTCTTAGAGTTACCCAGTAAGTAGAGGGTAACGGGCTGTATTATAAAGTAATGGCTGTTACTCCCTCCTTAGTCTGCACCTATACAGTAGCTGTCATGCACCTACACACTACTTGTCTTAGAGTTACCCAGTAAGTAGAGGGTAACGGGCTGTATTATAAAGTAATGGCTGTTACTCCCTCCTTAGTCTGCACCTATACAGTAGCTGTCATGCACCTACACACTACTTGTCTTAGAGTTACCCAGTAAGTAGAGGGTAACGGGCTGTATTATAAAGTATTCTTTGTTATTCCCTCCTTAGAGTGCAAATACACTGTAATTGTCCTGCAACTACAATGTAGTTGTCCCGGAGTTACCCAGTACCTACAAAGTAGCGGGCTGTATTATAAAGTATTCTTTGTTATTCCCTCCTTAGTGTGCAAATACACTGTAATTGTCCTGCAACTACACTGTAGTTGTCCTGGAGTTACCCAGTACCTTCTACTACAGCTGTAACTACTGTCTAAGTAGAACCAGTAAGTTAGAACACAGTTTGTTTCACGAGATAACATCATCTGAAAGTACAGTAATACAAAGACAAAACTAACTGAAGTGTCCCTGACATCATAAAATAACAGATTTCTACTGGCTTTTGTTATTTACATTAAAGTTCAGTTTTGTTCCTTCTGTTATAAACTGTTTCATTTAGTTTTGATCCATCTGTCTGGTCCTTCTAGGTCTAAAATAGTCAGTCAAGTCAGTTTCATTTGACAAAATGTACTTTCTAAGTTAGAAGAGTCAAGTTGAAATGATCGTTGTGATACTACTATCACACCGGAGTGTGACACTCAGTAATGGAGAATGGATGGGCTCCTCCATAAAAGGTGATCTTGATCTTGATCCAGCTCCTTGGGTCAAGGCAGAGATCAGGGTCATGGGTGGCGTGCCATCTCCCTCGTCAGGTACCATTTTCATGGCATCTCAAAAACCTCACCTGTGTAGAAACATAATTATATATTGTATCATCAACTTCATCACATAAATGCATCACTGTAAAACAAAGTCAGAAAATTAATAACTTTGAACGGTACAGTTTTTCTCATCATGGAATACTTAATCCCGGTTTTACCTTTCACATCATAAATCATTAGCCTTTTAAACCATAACTTGTGATTTTTTAGCATATTAATCAATTACAAATTATACATATTTTTTTCTTTAACTATTGAGTAAATATTTTAACCATTTAAAAATCTTCAATTTTACAAAATCAATGCTATGACCATACTGTTTCACAACTGTAGGCTGCACCAGTACATTATTGTTACTCTTGACTGTATTCATCATACCAGTCATTACCAACAGTAACGTTAGCTAATGGAGCTAATGTGGACAGTACTAACACAAATACAGTTCCCGGTTAGCGTGGTGCAGGGGAAAACACACACTATTATCTTTAGCACAAGCTAACATTGCTAGCTGCGTTAGCATAGCTACTTAACTCACCAAGAGGTTGATAACGCGGTCAAACTGCCGTCGCACAGGTCCTCGGTTCATCCCTCTCGTCTCCCGGGGTGTTTGCTCTGTGTTTATATCAACATATCACATCGTAGACATTGCATAATTTCCCTCATCTCTCCACTTCGTCTCCTCCTGTCGTCCCTGCGGCGGTGTCAACAAGCTCCGTCCTCGCTGTGAGGTGGGACTTTCTACCTTCTCAACAGGCAACCAATGGCAAGTGAGCAGCTTCTGGTCTGACCAATGACAGATGGTCAAAGGTGAGTGACTGTGATTGACAACTTATGGTGCGTTCCAGGCAACCCGTAACTCGTATTTTTCCGACCTGTTCCTATGGTTACCCGTTAGAACGTACAGTCAAACTCGTAACTTCCCACCTGTGAACTCGTACTAGATCGATCTACTCCCCGTTCCCAGTTCGTAACTCGTAACTTGCCTGGAACGCTACAAACTCGTGACTGGTGACTTGAAGTCGTGACTTACGGGTTAAAAAGCCTGCCTGGAACGCACCATTATTTCATCCTATTTGACTACCACAGTCTCTCAGATTTGACCATCTGTCATTGGTCAGACCAGAAGCAGCTCACTTGTCATTGGTTGCCTGTTGAGAAGGTAGAAAGTCCCACCTCACAGCGAGGACGGAGCTTGTTGACACAGCCAGGGACGACAGGAGGAGACGAAGTGGAGAAATGAGGGAAATTACCCAGATAGCACTCATACGTCGTGCCGACGTATTCCAGACGCATCAAGTTCCGTCGCCAAGACGTCGCATGGAGAGCGTTTGCTAATTGGCAAGATATCGCCGAGACGTCGGCCTTTGATCGAGCTCGACCACCGGCCGACGTCTCGGCGATCAATAAAAGCAGGAGCGGGAGCGCCAGGCGCTCCATATATTTAGCCTATAAATAATTCATACGACCTTTATTCATTTAGGTCGGGCCTTTTGAACAATCAATAAAACCGTCATTAATAGATTATAACTTGTGAGTCCTCTTCATCAGCATCTCACTCCTCGAAGGCTCCGCTGGCCCCTGACGAATCAAATGGCATTCGGCTCCCCCCTCCTCATTTCATCTGCAGAGGCTGAGAACTGCGGTGAGGAAGAAAAAGAGGAGAAAGATGAGGAAGAGATGTCAGGGCCAGAACAGCAGAGTCACGGAGTGTCTACACGTACAAAGTGTGTGTGTGTGTGTGTGTGTGTGTGTGTGTGTGTGTGTTAACGATTAGAAATGACTGAAGAGGGACAGGTTTTATGGATATGACGTGCTCAAATAAATCAATAACAAAGTCATTCAAAAAACACACTTTTGCATGATCTACTATGAGTAATATGCTAAATGACAACAGCGCAAACCGCAGTATTTAAATGAGGGTTTTGCGCGTAACCGTTTCCGCCATGGAGAGTGTGGACAGAGAGCTGGATGGATACAAACGCAGAATAAAAATTTGATCCGACGCATTAATAGAGAGAGGGACAAATAAACATATTGTGGAGCTGCAGCATAAGAAACGTAGTTTATAATAAAACCTCAGCAAAGGGTGAGCTGCTCTGATCAGTGTTGAGCAGCAGCTGCAGGTAACTGGGAGACCTGCTGTCATTCATTGAGCTGGAGCTGCGCGCTATGGCACAGAGCTCAGGTGTGGGACACTCAGGCCACACTCGGATCTAAACGCGCTGACCAAAGGGATCACAGACGGAATGAAAGCGGTGACGTCTCTCAGCCCCGGTCCCAGAGCTGAGCAGCCAGGTACTGGAGAGGGAGGAGAGGAGAGGAGAGGAGAGGAGCGCACTGGACGAGAGAGATGCGGCGTGCGTAACGGCGCTTAAATTACTTTGATCGCATGATCAACAAAGCTATTTAACCATCTGAACACAACTACTGGGCTCATCATTCATCACATATGATTATGTAACAGCTTGGCCTGATGGTTTTATATCGCAAAGCAGAAGAGGACAACGATATCGCTGCTTTCCTGTGCGCACTGCGCAGCTCTCAATTTAAAGGGCAAGACGGCGTGGTTTGGCCTTTAACTCGTTAATTATTCCATTAGTCCAGTTTCTCCGCGAGCCGGTGCAGGTGTCGCAACGCATCACCTGACGGCGATTTTTACAAATGTATTGACTGATCGATAACATGTTAGAAGCTATAGACTATAACAAAAACAAAAAATGCATCACATTTTTGGGTATGCCAGCTTCCTCTGTGGGTGGCACTGGCACACTCGTGGCTACGCCATCTCAGCTGCCTACAGCTGTTGCTGTTACTGTTTTTAACAAAGACAAAAACAGCACTTGATTACTGAAAGGCAAAGCCCGTGTGGCGCTGGCAGCGGCCACAAATAAGGACGCACTCACACGGGCCAGTTGTTCCGTGCTGAAGCTCTAATGCCCCCTCCCCTGTCCCTCGCTGGCCCGCACTCACACCACCTCCAACCCAAGCGAAATGTAGGTGTTTCCATTACCAGTTTTTAATTTCGATATTTAAGTTTTGCGCATTTCAAGGGGAAATGGAAACGCACCTAGTGACAGTTTCCTCATCACTAAACTTGAACCACCATCCTCCCTCACTCACGTCGTGACGACAGGACAAAGCCTTTTGGACATAGGCTACCTACCTTATATTGTAGCTGATATGCTGTGTTTTCCTCTCTGTATGCCTCTCGTTTCAGTTTTTGCCCCGGTCAATCATCTGGTGCGCATCCGCTGTTTATCAGGTGCTTGCTCACTCGCTCACTGCTCTGCAAAATAAAAAAGGAAAAAACACTGTCAAAGCAGGATAATTGGTAAAGAATTAAGGAGTGCTGGAGTAAACAATGTGTCTTATTTAATGACCAGTGAGATGACAAGTCTTCGTGGTTGCTGCTCTGTGCAGTGTCCGGTCTTGTCATAAATCACTGACAAATCAACCTGATTAAATCTCAGCAACAATCACACTCTCAAGCCCTTTCCCTCTGCCATCGTGTAAAACTTCACTTCCCTGCCTGCCACTTCTTTCTGTAATTTTGATAAGCATACACATTTGTTTTTACCAGTTTCAATTGTCTCAACAGTTAACCAGAGTAGCCTAATATCATTCTCAAGTCAGCTGCCAATCTGCAGGGACAGTGCGTGTCATAAGCGCGAGGACAAAAATGTAGCCTACAGCGTCTGCTATCTATGTAACCATGGTGAGCTCCAGAGACCGAGTCTCCCTCCTTCACTCATCCGCACACCAGCGCCTTGTGCCCGGGCAGCAGGCCGGCCAGCCCCCCCTCTAGTTCTGGAGCTTTTTTTTTTTTTTTTTTTTGCTTTGACAACGGCTTACCGGTCCCGTCACTTCTACCTTTTTCCAGCCAGATAACGTCCAATAGAGGGAAAAAAATAGGACTCAACATTTTATTGGTGTCGGCTGTAACCGTTATGTTAGGATAACTAACGTTAAGTTAAACTAACGTTAACGCCAAATACAGTTATAAATAAGCTGGCACCTGTGCTGGTAGCCTATTATTTCGACCGCGTTGTACCTCGCCACTCACCGGAAACCTTTAACTTTTACAAAATAAACGAAATAGGCCAAACTTTTCTTTTTTTTGGCAATATATCCCAAGTAACTTACCTGAAACGCACTCCGTCGACGTCTCTGGACCAAACTGACAGGAGGTCCCGCCGTCTGTGGGCAGGTCTGCGGCCGACTTAAAGCCGACGCACCAGAGACGTTTGATGAGCTGGCACAAATGAGTATCAAATTTGAAGATATTCGCCCATGGGCCGATGCTTGACAGATGTTATAAATTATAGGGCCGACGTCCAACCTCAGGCCGACGTCGGCCAGACATACGTGTGCTATCTGGGTATGCAATGTCTACGATGTGATATGTTGATATAAACACAGAGCAAACACCCCGGGAGACGAGAGGGATGAACCGAGGACCTGTGCGACGGCAGTTTGACTGCGTTATCAACCTCTTGGTGAGTTAAGTAGCTATGCTAACGCAGCTAGCAATGTTAGCTTGTGCTAAAGATAATAGCAAAGATATTCCGTCTTTGATAATAGTGTGTGTTTCCCCCTGAACCACGCTAACCGGGAACTGTATTTGTGTTAGTACTGTCCACATTAGCTCCATTAGCTAACGTTACTGTTGGTCATGACTGGTATGATGAATACAGTCAAGAGTAACAATAATGTACTGGTGCAGCCTACAGTTGTGAAACAGTATGGTCATAGCATTGATTTTGTAAAATTGAAGATTTTTAAATGGTTAAAATATTTACTCAATAGTTAAAGAAAAAAATATGTATAATTTGTAATTGATTAATATGCTAAAAAATCACAAGTTATGGTTTAAAAGGCTAATGATTTATGATGTGAAAGGTAAAACCGGGATTAAGTATTCCATGATGAGAAAAACTGTACCGTTCAAAGTTTTCTGACTTTGTTTTACAGTGATGCATTTATGTGATGAAGTTGATGATACAATATATAATTATGTTTCTACACAGGTGAGGTTTTTGAGATGCCATGAAAATGGTACCTGACGAGGGAGATGGCACGCCACCCATGACCCTGATCTCTGCCTTGACCCAAGGAGCTGGATCAAGATCAAGATCACCTTTTATGGAGGAGCCCATCCATTCTCCATTACTGAGTGTCACACTCCGGTGTGATAGTAGTATCACAACGATCATTTCAACTTGACTCTTCTAACTTAGAAAGTACATTTTGTCAAATGAAACTGACTTGACTGACTATTTTAGACCTAGAAGGACCAGACAGATGGATCAAAACTAAATGAAACAGTTTATAACAGAAGGAACAAAACTGAACTTTAATGTAAATAACAAAAGCCAGTAGAAATCTGTTATTTTATGATGTCAGGGACACTTCAGTTAGTTTTGTCTTTGTATTACTGTACTTTCAGATGATGTTATCTCGTGAAACAAACTGTGTTCTAACTTACTGGTTCTACTTAGACAGTAGTTACAGCTGTAGTAGAAGGTACTGGGTAACTCCAGGACAACTACAGTGTAGTTGCAGGACAATTACAGTGTATTTGCACACTAAGGAGGGAATAACAAAGAATACTTTATAATACAGCCCGCTACTTTGTAGGTACTGGGTAACTCCGGGACAACTACATTGTAGTTGCAGGACAATTACAGTGTATTTGCACTCTAAGGAGGGAATAACAAAGAATACTTTATAATACAGCCCGTTACCCTCTACTTACTGGGTAACTCTAAGACAAGTACAGTGTAGGTGCATGACAGCTACTGTATAGGTGCAGACTAAGGAGGGAGTAACAGCCATTACTTTATAATACAGCCCATTACCCTCTACTTACTGGGTAACTCTAAGACAAGTAGTGTGTAGGTGCATGACAGCTACTGTATAGGTGCAGACTAAGGAGGGAGTAACAGCCATTACTTTATAATACAGCCCGTTACCCTCTACTTACTGGGTAACTCTAAGACAAGTAGTGTGTAGGTGCATGACAGCTACTGTATAGGTGCAGACTAAGGAGGGAGTAACAGCCATTACTTTATAATACAGCCCGTTACCCTCTACTTACTGGGTAACTCTAAGACAAGTAGTGTGTAGGTGCATGACAGCTACTGTGTAGGTGCAGCGTAAGGAGGGAGTAACAGACATTACTTTATAATACAGCCCGTTACCCTCTACTTACTGGGTAACTCTAAGACAAGTAGTGTGTAGGTGCATGACAGCTACTGTATAGGTGCAGACTAAGGAGGGAGTAACAGCCATTACTTTATAATACAGCCCGTTACCCTCTACTTACTGGGTAACTCTAAGACAAGTAGTGTGTAGGTGCATGACAGCTACTGTATAGGTGCAGACTAAGGAGGGAGTAACAGCCATTACTTTATAATACAGCCCGTTACCCTCTACTTACTGGGTAACTCTAAGACAAGTAGTGTGTAGGTGCATGACAGCTACTGTATAGGTGCAGACTAAGGAGGGAGTAACAGCCATTACTTTATAATACAGCCCGTTACCCTCTACTTACTGGGTAACTCTAAGACAAGTAGTGTGTAGGTGCATGACAGCTACTGTGTAGGTGCAGCGTAAGGAGGGAGTAACAGCCATTACTTTATAATACAGCCCGTTACCCTCTACTTACTGGGTAACTCTAAGACAAGTAGTGTGTAGGTGCATGACAGCTACTGTGTAGGTGCAGCGTAAGGAGGGAGTAACAGCCATTACTTTATAATACAGCCCGTTACCCTCTACTTACTGGGTAACTCTAAGACAAGTAGTGTGTAGGTGCATGACAGCTACTGTATAGGTGCAGACTAAGGAGGGAGTAACAGCCATTACTTTATAATACAGCCCGTTACCCTCTACTTACTGGGTAACTCTAAGACAAGTAGTGTGTAGGTGCATGACAGCTACTGTGTAGGTGCAGACTAAGGAGGGGTAACAGTGCTCACTTACAGTAGGGTACTTACTGTACTTAAAGTTTATGAATGATCATGGATGTGGATGTGTCATGTGTTTTCTGGTTAATAAATAATAAAAACATTTTCTAACTCTCCGAATGACTCATTATTGTGGATGTATTACTGTATAGTTTGTGTTTTGCCCTTGGATGACAGAACTAGACTTTCATAGATGTGCATTTTAGAGAGGTAAGTTTGCTACCAGCCAGCCTGTTACTGTATTGGAAAATGTCCACACTCTATACCCATTTCTCACCTATTCCAAACCATACAATTAAATAATGAATAATAAATCTCTGAAATAGAGGTGAAATGTCGCTGCTGACACTTTTGGAAAACATGGATTGCAACTGTGCTCATATTGTACAGTAGACTATTTAATTTCTAATGTACCTGGCAGGAGTTACACTGTAAGTCCGGGGAAAGTAGGACGTAATTGTACGGGAGTTACGCTCTAAGACACAGCCTAGTTATACTGTAAAATGCGGGGTAATTAGTGGCGGAGTGAGCGAGAGTTACTGTGTAATTTGGTGTAAAGTAGGACAGGAGTTACGTGCCAAGACGCAGCCTAGTTAAACTGTAAAACAGCGAGAGTTACCCTGTACTTCTGTGGAAGTTGGTGTGAAGCAGGATGTAAGTTACGCGCTAAGACGCAGCCTAGTTACACTGTAAATGCACGGGGGAAACAGGGGGGAAAGTGAGCTGCAGTTACTCAGTACTTGTGTGAAATAAGCGGCAACCTACGCGGCAAGAGAGCGGTAGGTACGCTGTAAGTCGCGGGCCGTATTATGTAGTGCTACCCATCCCGCTATTACGACATCCCTCTATCTAGACATGCCGGTAGTCCGACACTTTTTGATACCGCTATTCCGACACGTCTTTTTTATTTTTATTTTATTTTTATTTTTTTACAGCTGCGATACCCAGGCGCGTCTCTCTCTCTCTTTTCTTTTCAGCATGTCTATCACTGGTTTGATGAGGGAGTAATGTTCTTAATCTCAACAACTAAACTATCAAGTCGCAAACAAAACTGACACACATGATAAACAAACAGAACTATGCTGCAGTTTGTTTGTCAAGTTAACCTGTCACCTTCAGCACCACGGACAGCGCCGCGGATGAGCCGCGGAGCTGCAGCTGTGAGCGTCTGGGCTCTGGGCTTATGGCCTGGGGCCTTATTTATCAAAACTGTAAGTAAGCAGTGTAAAACTGCTGCTACTAAATTTTTTGCTTAGGCCTACGGTGAAAAGACATCCCAAAATATTTACACCTTTTTCAGATCTATCAAACTGTGCGTGCACAACTCTGCACCTCAACTTTGATAACTGGATCCAAGAATGGTGCGCAGTTGCGCACGTGAACACACCTCCGTCCCCGGAATGCCTAGACACAACCATATGGTCAGCACGTGCATATTAATTAGCCATGTGCGCTCTGTGGAGCGACAACAAAGTGACAACGAAGACAACAGGCGGAGGGGGGGAGAGAAAGCTAGATAAATCAGGCAAAAACCTCCCAAATCTCAACAAAAGGGAGCAGAAAAAAGAATAATCTTATGTAATCTGCCCCTTTATTCCAGACAATCTTTTTTTTCTTCTTTTACCTATGTTAAAACGATGTAAAGCAGCAGGATAAACTCAGGTGACAGAATAATAACAGTCTCAGTAGCTGCAGATCAGTGTGCGCTGCTGCCTGTGTGTTTTTAAACTTGGAGGGTTTGTTTTTTCTTCTCTAATAGGCCTATATATTTGTGTATGAGAAACAGTGTCTCAGATGAAAAAATAAAAATAAATCAGAAGGACACGTCTGACTATAACGTAATCAATCAATGTCGGAAAAGCGGAATGTTTGAAAAATAGTAAAGTGCCGCTACTCCGACAATGAAAAAAAAAAATGTCGGAATAGTGGGATGCTTAAAAAATAATGTTAATGCCGCTATTCCGACAATTAGAAGTCAATGTCGAAATAGCGGCATGTCGGAATAGCAGCATGTAACCGCCTGTTCAGCTCCGCTTACATGTAAAATGACATTTTGGTTGCGTACTGTAACGTACTCTCTCTCTCTCTCTCTCTCTCTCTCTCTTTCTCTCTCTCTCTCTCGGGCGGTGACACGCTGTCTTTCATTTCAGCACTGAGACAGCGGACAGCGCGCTTGGTCATATTTCAGCACTACAAAATATCAGCAGTTCACTCTTAACTGATAAATCCATGGCACTGTCCATAGTTATGAGGCAAAAAGAGAACTCAACACCGTCTTCTCCCGAAGTTGAAAAATATATTTATTTTTTTAATTCAAAAGACAACGTTTCGAGCGACTGGCTCTGCGTCGTATTTGACTCGTACAGCAATAATATAATGATAATGGTAATAATAACACAATAATAATAAGTAATACATTTCACATGTAAGGGGAGCTGAACATATAGTTTTCATTCACAAACCAATGTGGGAGAGGTCCAAGATGCGTGTGCCAGACGCACAGAGGCATTGCGTAAAACACCGACCTGTTTAGTTAATCTTTTAGTTAATTTTCGTTTCTTTTGGATTTTTGTGCGTATTTTGGAGCCGTTTTGGTACATGTTTGTAAGCCCCCCCCCCCCAATTATATTTTCTAAAGTGCAAGAAGTGGGTTCGGAGTGTGTGATTGAAAGCACGGTCTGCTTCCCGTTCAAGCCTATCTCCTCCTTCGTTGGTTTACGAGGTTGTGGAGTCCCTCCCTTTGGCAGCCACATTGGTTGGTCTTAATGATAAGTGAAGCTTCAGGTGTGTGCTGCTGAATGAAAGAGCTACCTCGGGGCTACGTATACAGAATTCACCTCATTCACATCAATAAGTGTTTTACAATGAACCGATTAGTCCACCTTTTCTTTAATTTAATTTTTGAATGTATAGTTTTGTTCGTTTCATTTTTTTTTTTTTAAAGATTTGTTTTTTATTAACAGAATCTCTTACAGGATATGGTGCAAGCATCTACAGTTTGTTACAATGAATAGATCGTATTTTACAGAGAGAACGTACTGTACATAATCTTACAAATACACCACAAGGATGATTTCTAAACATCAGAAAAGATAATAAGAAAAGAAAAAATAATAATAAAAAATAAAAAAATAAAATATATAAAATCTAAACAAAATAAAAAATATAACATGAACCTTTCCCATCCCACCCCCCACCCTCTTCCCTTGTATGGTTCTCAATTTCCTTTCATTTACATACTTACATCGTCCATAATTTATACATAAACCCTTCTGTACACATTCATATATATATGGATCAGCGCACTACTCACAATAAACACATCAATGAACAAGTTTATACAGGAAGAATCACAGAGGGCTAATTTGAAGCTGATCCAGGAAGAGTCGCACCATCGTTATCAGCGAAGTCCAGTGAAGGCAGAATGTCTATGAAGGGGCCCCATATGTTTTCAAAGGTTGCATGCTTCCCTCTCACATTATATAATATCTTTTCAGGCGTGCAGTAAGACACAAGCTCATT
This sequence comes from Trachurus japonicus, assembly GCF_045865225.1. Taxonomy (NCBI): domain Eukaryota; kingdom Metazoa; phylum Chordata; class Actinopteri; order Carangiformes; family Carangidae; genus Trachurus; species Trachurus japonicus. Next base: position 27,881,929 of record NC_140923.1, read on the forward strand.
AATCCAGTGTCTAGTTGATGGAGAATTTTCAGATTTCCAGTTAACCAGGATACATTTTTTCAGGGCAGTACCCACAAGTAAAATAAAGTATTTCTTATGAAAGTTCACATTAACTGAGCTTGTGTCCCCCAGAATCCAAACTTTTGGGTCCTGTTCAATTTGAATTCCTGTTACCCTTGAGGTTAATTCAATGGCACGTTTCCAATATTCTTCTAATAGTGGGCAACTCCATAGCATGTGTAGAAGGTCACCATCGGCCACTTTACATCTCTGACATCTGGAGGAAATATTGCTGTCAATTTTATGTAACCTGTAGGGGGTATAGTAAGTCCTATGAAATATATTAAATTGAATTTGTCTGTGTTTTGTGGAGATTAACACAGTTTGTGCTTGTTCCAATAGCTGATGCCATTTCTCCTCCTCATAAGCACAGCCTAAATCTGCTTCCCATTTTCCTTTTGTAGATGTTTTATCATAGACAGGTAACTTTCCATTAATGATACGATATATAGAAGATATTATTCCTTTTGTTGAACTGCGTAATTTGTTACATAAATGGGTTTCAAGAGGAGTTTCTTTTGGGATATCTGGGAATGTTTCTTTAGATTTCTCCTTAACCCAGTCTCTTATTTGTAGGAATTTGAAGAAACTATGATTAGGGAGATTGAATTTTCCTTTTAATTGTTGAAAGTTAGCAAACGTATCATTGATGTATAAGTCAGCAACTGTTTGGATTTTCCTATCCTTCCACCCCTGTAATACTGAGTCAGCGATGTGGTGTGAGAGATTGGGATTACCCCACAAAGGTGTCCTGAAAAGAAATATCTGTGTCCAGAAGTGAGTGAGATTCTTGCCAGGCAGCAAATGTGTTCTGTATTATTGAATTGTTTGTGAGTGCGGATAAACATTTTTTTGTACCTATAAATGGAACATCCTTTAAAGGCATAGACTTCATCTCATGTTGTTCTATTGGGACCCATCTAACTTCACTGCTCTCTGCATGCAGCCAGATCCAAATGGATCGGTACTGAGAAGCAAGATAATAATTCCTAAAGTTTGGTAAGTTAAGTCCTCCCCTCGAATATGGAGCCTGCAGAGAAATGAGTTTGACCCTGGGATTTTTCTTTTGCCATATGAAAGGAGTTATAATTTTGTTAAGCTCTTTGAAGAAACTTTTGGGAACATTTATAGCTAGACATTGAAATAGGTAAATAAACTTAGGCAAAATATTCATTTTGATGGTATTAATTCTACCTATGAGAGACAATGGAAGATCCATCCATCTTTGAAGGTTAAGTTTGGTTTGTTCTAGTAATTTTGTATAGTTCTGTTTAAATATATTCCCATTTGTTTTGTCTATTTGTATACCTAAATATTTGAAACCATTGTTGCACCATTTCAATGGGTCGGTGAGAGCTTTAATATTGTTGTCCTGAATATTTAGTGGTAGAATCTCACTTTTAGTGTAATTTAATTTATAACCTGAGACTGCACTATATTCTTTGAGACATTCCAGTAGAGGGGGTACTGATGTATGTGGGTCAGTTATATATAATAGGAGATCATCTGCATAGAGAGAAAGTTTATGTTCACTTGTGCCAAATTTGATTCCGGCTATGGAAGAGTTGGACCGGATAGCGATGGCTAATGGCTCGATCGCAAGTGCGAAGAGCAGGGGAGAGCTTGGACAGTCTTGCCTGCAGCCTCTGGATAAGGAGAAAGTGCTAGACAGGACGTCATTTGTTAAAATATTAGCTTTGGGAGCATTAAAAAGTGTTTTAATGTATCGAGTGAATTTTTCTCCAAAGCCCATTGCCTCTAGAGTCCGAAAGAGAAAGCTTGGTTCAATCCTGTCAAATGCTTTGTTTGCATCCATAGATATTATTAGCATAGGATTTAGATTTTTTTGAGCGGTGTTTAGTATATGGAGCAATCGCCGCACGTTATCTGCTCCGTATCTGTTTTTAACGAAGCCTGTTTGATCGGCATGTATTACCTTTGGCACAACATCTTCCAGCCTGAGAGCAATTAGTTTGGATAGTATTTTGTAGTCTGCATTTAAGAGACTCAGGGGTCTATATGAGTCACATTTCTGTTTGTCCTTACCCGGTTTTGGAAGCAGTGTGATTGTTGCGATTTCCAATGAGTCTGGTAATTTTTTATTTTCTAGAGCTTCTTTAATCATGTTGGTGAGAGGGGTCAATAATTTTTTTGAAAAGGCCTTATAATACTCGATGGGGAAGCCATCTGGCCCCGGGGTCTTGTTATTTTGTAAAGAGTTAATGGCTTGTAGTACCTCCATTTCTGATATATCTGTATCAAGTAGTTCTCTATCTTCATCTTGTAATTTAGGAAGGGTTATTCCATCCATAAACCTTTTGGCTCCAATATTGTCAGCATCCTGCTCGGTTTTATATAAATTATCGTAAAATTGTTTGAATTCTGCATTTATGGATGCTGAATCATCAAGGAGTCTGCCATCCTCTGTTAATATTGAGTGTATGAATTTTTCCGATGTTTCCTTTCTAATTTGCCAAGCCAAGAGCTTACTTGTTTTGTTCCCAAATTCATAATAGTGATACCTAGTTCTGGCCATTGCTGCTTCCTCTTTATTGGTGCACAGATTGTTGTACTGCAGCCTTGTTTTTGTTAATGCATTAAGGTGTTCTTCCTTTTTAGTAGCTATGTAGTCCTGTTCCAGCTTTTTAATATCACTTTCCAATTTAGTTAGTGTCTCTTTAATTTTTTTTAACCTTGTGAGCACTGTAAGATAAGACCTGACCTCTCATATAGGCTTTAAGAGCCTCCCAAATATTGGCATGTGATGAGGAATTTGAATTGGCATCAAGAAATATTTCAATATGAGTGGTCATATATGAGATGAATTCAGGGTCTTTTAACATGTAATTCTTAAATCTCCACCTACGGGTTGTGGGTTGTGGAGTGCCAAGTACCCAGGAGAGTTTGATAGGATTATGATCCGAGAAGGTAGCTGCTAAGTAGGAACAGTCTATCACCATGGATGTCATATTTTGCGGGGCTAAAAACATGTCAATTCTAGAATGTGACTTATGTACTGGTGAAAAGAAAGAAAAATCTCTCTGATTTGGATAGAGATTCCGCCACACGTCAACTATGCCTATATCTTTCATACCTTGGTTTAATGCTGTTGCCGCTTTTGATGGTGAAGTTGTTTTGGGTGAAGATCGATCCAAAAGAGGGTTTAGGACCAAATTGAAGTCTCCACCCACAACACATTGACCCCCAATTGTAGCCAGCTTCATAATCAGATTGTTAAAAAACACTGGGTCGTCGTAGTTGGGGCCATATATATTCACCAAGGCTATCTTGTTTCTATTTATTTCACAATCTACAAGCAAAAATCTACCATTTTTATCCTTTTCAACTGAATTTAATTTAAAGTTCAGGTGTTTGTTAATAAGCAGGGCGACACCTCTTGCTTTTGAGGAATAGGAGTAGAACACATTACCCACCCAGTCCCTGCGCAATTTCAAGTGCTCTGTGTCAGTGAGGTGGCTTTCTTGAATAAAGGCGATATCTACTTTCTGCCTCTTTAAATATGTCAACATTTTTTTCCTCTTAATTGGTGAATTGATCCCTTTAATATTCCACGATATACATGTTAATTGACCCATAGTGTTGGTGGTACTTCATATAAATGTCTCAATAGAACAAGTGTCATGGTAGTTAGCTTTAAGGCTGCCTGGTTGTATTCCTGCCCTGAGTTTGGAGGTGGTGAAACAATGAATATGAGTGTAGTGATAAGAATCAACCTGGACCAAATAGTATTCTGGACATATGTGTAAGCAGAAGTTAGAGTTTTAGTGAGAAACCATACATAACCCCAAAACATTAACGTAAAAACCTGCCTAGTAAAACCCCTGTAACAAAACCACATTAGGTAGGTAACTCACTTACACAACAGTGGTGGCTCCAGCAACTGCTGAAAATTCAAATTGGGCACTCATAACATTTTGTATATGGCAAAGTTTTGAACTTTAAGGCGTTAGGTGTAGAATGTGACCCCCTTCTACCACTGGGATGCAAAATATGACCCATAATGCTCATACGCCTGCATGTAGGGTCTGCTGTGTTATAAATCTGGACATAGTCATAACTGAACAATGAACAATTGACCATGCATAATTAGATGCAGGTCCCAGATTGGTTATTCTGAACATTTGAAGATAACAGGGTTAGGCTACTATGTCACAGCTTAGGTGCATATTTTCACTTTTTCCCTCTCAATTTCGAAGTGGGAATCACATCCCTTCTCATCAGCGTCTATTGTGGACTGTGTTGCAGTCACTTTTGTCATCTTGCTAGCCTACTCACTTGGCAGTTCTTTCATAAAGCGTTGTGCTTCGGCTGGAGTGGAGAAAAACTTGACGGATCCCCGGTGTTTAATGCGAAGCTGGGCTGGGTAGATCAGCGCGTATTCCATCCCCTTCTCTCGCAGCCTCCGCTTCACTTCAAGGAACTCGTCTCTCCTGCGCTGTAGGTCTGCGCTGTAATCTGGGTAGAACGATATCTTTTTATTTTCGTATGTCATCTCTCCCTTACTTCTGGCCAGCCGGAGGACTTTCAGGAACTTGGCGATGAGGGGCCGCGGTCTGTCCGAGTTCTTCCCGATGCGGTGCGCTCTTTCCAGAGTGACTGGTGAAGTGAAGTTATCGTTGCCCAGGATTTGTGGTATAAACGTTTCCAAGAATCCTACCGCATCACGACCTTCTGCCTTTTCCGGCACGTTCAGTATCCGAATGTTGGATCTCCTGCTGCGGTTTTCTAGGTCGTCAGTTTTGTCTTTGAGGTGTGTTATTAGTTTCTCCATTTTGCCGACGCGGTCGCGTGCATCTTTTATGTCGTCTTCGTTTGCACTCACTCGTGTTTCCATCTCCTCAACCTGGTCCGACAGTGTAGAGAGTGAGGATTTTTCGTTAATGTTGTTTGTATGCCGGCTATTTTTTTGTCAATATGTTTTGTGAGATCCTCTTTGGTTTCTTGGATAGCATCGAGAAGCTGGCTGAATGATATTTCTCCCTTTTCCCCGTCCGCCATGTTTCTTGCGGTTGCCTCGTGCAAGTGCCGTGGAGTTTGAGTGGTATTTCTTAAATTGTAGTTTGCCATGCAAAAAAAGTTCTTAACGGCTTCGCCTCTTGTATAAAATCCAAAGTTATGAGAGGTTAAATCAGGATAAAGGCAGAAGCTAGCGCCTACCACCGAGAGCTCACGAATACACGTCTGCTCTCCGCTGCATCCGGAAGTCCTCCTCCGTTCGTTTCATTTTTTAACCTAAACATTCAAACTGGGCCCCCTCCCTTGGGGCTAAGCGTTAGCCTCCTGTCCATGATAGCAGCAGCAGCAGCAGTCCACTCCAAAAAAAATAAAAACACAGTCCGGATGAAGCACTGGAGCCGTGGACCGATAGACACCGTCACCATTAATAACGAGAGCCTCTATTGTTTTATTGTACCGAGTACGAGAGGCTTGTTGTGAGCTGAGAAGCGGCTGTTAGCGGCGGATGCTAACCGCTAGTCGAAGTTAGGGGAGCGTGCCTATGTTCCCACAGCCCTATGTTCCCTCAGCCCTATGTTCCCTCTGGACTCTCTCTACCTATCTGGACTCTACCTATCTGGCCTGTCTAGCCTCTACCTGGTCTTTTTACTAAACTTAACCAACTCCTTTCTTCATTGCCTAAACCCAACCAATGGTAGGACCAAAGGGCTGAGGGAACATAGGGCCTAATTTTCAGTGACAACAAAAGTTAGAAATGAGGGAACATAGGGCTGTGGGAACATAGGAATGACCCCGAAGTGGAGCATCGAGCTAGCGCAGCACAACGCCCCTCATACTTGTTACCGGTCGAGGCTTTAGTTGTCAGTGATGGTCGGTAATCAGTCCGTGGCTCCAGCGGTTCACTCGGACTGTATTTATTTATTTTAACTGGCTGCTGAGACGACATGCTAGCACTCGATAGCATCCGAGACAGCTAACGTTAGTGGGGATCGTGGGAGGGGGGAGCAGACACAGTCACCACACACACCGACTTCCGTTGTGGTGTGACGTTGTGGTGTGACGAAAATAAAGTGGTGGATATGATGACTTGGATATTTACTGTCGGTACCGTTTAAATACGCGACCACATAATGCGGATCACGGACATGCTAACGTTAGTTGCGGCAATTTAGCATGGGTCCGAACGGGGCTCTACCTCCGTTGTTACGCTGCGATACTTCACTACGGGGTCGATGCAGAATGTGGTTGGGGACACAATTCAAGTCTACAACGGTACTGTGTGTCGGGTGGCGCCGGCCGCCAGTGTGAGCAGCTCAACGAGTACATGCAGCTGCCCGTGCAGGCAGAAATACCACAACATTGCCGGCTTCCCGGATGTGGTGGCATGTGTCGATGCGGGGCACACTTCAAAATAAAAGCGCCCAGCTGTTCCTGTGTACATTCTGCTCCGCACGCTGATTGGGTAGCCAAGTTGTTGTCGTCACTTAATGCGACTAGTAACCTGCTAGTAACCACTTAAGCATTTACTATATACGGGCATGCATACACTGGTCTGGTGCAACCGAAATTAGTAAACAACTAGTTGCAAACTAGCTAGTAATTACTAAGGGTTTAGTAGTGGTTTAGTAATTACTAAATCCTGGATTTAGTAAAGAGATACGCCAAACTGGTGCAACCCCACCCTGGGGCCTCATTTATCAAAGAGCGTGTAAAAGTCCTCTCAAATTTTCAGTACGACGGAAAGGCAAAATGTGCGTACGACCAAAAAATATACACTCTTTTCAGATCTATCAAACTCCGCGTACACACGGCTGCACGGTATTTCCCTTGATAGATCACACCGGACCTGAGAAAAGCGTGGATGAGAACACGCCTCATACCCAGCCCCCTAAACAGCCCCACACAACCATATGTGGTCAATGCAAATCAGTTACGTGCATATTAAGTAGCCATGTGCACTCTGGAAACGTGTGGAATGACGTCAGTGGAAGACGGTGACAACAGATGGACGGAGAGCGGAGAAAGAAGCGGAATTTCTCTGAAAGCGAGATACACGGTAACACGGCAATATCAGTCAGAAACATCATCTTGCATTGAAAGGCTACAATAACAACAAAAAACTCCCAAATCTAAATGAAACAGAACAGAAAGAAGAAGAATCATATTTATTCTGCCCCTTATTTTAGATTATGTCATAATAATTTAAAGCAGGGTTTCCACTGCCAGTTACTTTGCACCCCTTTCCACTAACCCCCAACTTCCGTTCACTGGAAGACTTTGACTTTCATTTGTGCATAGCTATATATTAAAAAAAAACAAAAAAACATTGAAGTCCACCAGTCTGTGACTTTTCCTAAAATGATGTTGGGCAGCACCCATTTTTGTTAAATACAATAAATATTATTCACACAAAAAATATCGATCATGTTTTCTCATTTGCTTTGATTTGCGCCGACATTATTGTGCTTGCTGCTTGCTTGTGTGTGTCCAGTCGCAGAAATTATTTTCCAGACTGGACAGACTGGTTGTGGAAGAGGTGTAGCCTACATGCAAGGGAAAAATATCAATATGATATCAAAAGAAAACGAAATTCGTTTTATAAAGCCAGTATTTAGGAGCAAACTAGTGTAAATGCACAGGGGAAAAATCTGAGTCGCTGTGCTTTTCATGTAAAGTGCCGACCTCAACACGTGTGCGGTGGTGGGGGGGGGGGTCATCATCACCACCACTTGCTACTTCAAACAGTGTCCGCGCTCCTCTCTCCCTCGCACACTGCAGTTCTCTGACTCAGCAGCGGCGTCGCCAATTCCTCCCGTTCTTCAAAAAGCGTGTAAATGCCGGTACGCCATGGTCGGACTGGTCGTAAATTTCGGCACTTTCTCCCGACAGGTTTTGGTTTGATAGATCCCAAATTAGGCGGAGAAAAGTGCGTACGCACAAAACGGGGCAAAGAGCGTGTAAAAAAACGTGTATCCACAATGATAAATGAGGCCCCTGGTCACCAGGTGGGGAACCTAGCAACAGCAGCCTCACAGTACATGAGACTAGGATCTCGCGGGACTTTGCAAGTCCACGTTTTTCTCGTAGCTCACCCTCGCTCCTGTTGCCGGCGTCGTAGGTCTGAGAAGAAAAGAGTGTGTCGGTTGGTGCCATGAGGTTTAAGGCGGGCTTACACTGCACGACTATTCGTCTGTTCACATCTCAAACTGCACGAGCGTCCCTCTTCAGTCCTACGTCTCAGATCAGTCTCAGACCCCCACTAATTGCACGTCGTTCTACGATTGCTCCCCACCACGATTACCCTGCGATACCGCTGAGATTTGTGCTGCTCTATAATTGCTCGATTGTAAACATCAAATTGACATTGGTTCCTGATGTTGGTTCCTAGCAGAGTCCATGGTGGAAGATCAGACCGACAAACACACAGACAGACAGCGTGCATCACCTCCAAGGCCGGTGCTGCAGAGAGAGAGAGAGAGAGAGAGAGGACGGCGCTACTCTCTCCAGCCAGCTGACGTGTAGTTCACCTGCGGCTCACCTGCAGCTGTCAGAGGAGGCTCACTAGTTCTCTCTCTGGCCTGCACTTTAAAAGTTCAGCTGATCAGGTCAGCTGAGCTGAGCCAGAGCACAGTGGACGTGGCTGGTGTGTAGACTCGCTATTTTATACTGTAACGGCAAGAAAAAAAAAAATCGTCCTCAATCGCTGATTGTCTGATAGTAGCCTACGTTTGTGTGTATTTGTCGGGCTGATCTTCCACCACGGACTGCGCTGCATTACTGATCATCACCCGGTCACCCTGTCTGTCACAGCTGTGGTCTAACTTCAGCTTCTCACTTCCCTGTCCCTCCTCTCTCTGTCTGCCCATTTTAACTCCATCTGACGAAGTTCAGCATCACATTCAGGTTCATAAAGGCTCTGTGCTCTGTGCTAAAACAATCTGTCATGGTAAAAACTTGTCGTATGTGCAGAATCGTGACGTAGGACCCCATACATTGTCCGTCACGACGAGAAATTTTCTGGCATGTCAGAAATTAATCGGGAGGTCGGCGACTCGTCTTTAGGACGTCGGGACGTGACGCAGAGCCTCACTAACCATACGTCCCGATTATGCTCACGACCCCGCGATCCCTCTAAGATTATGCAAATTAGGCTGCGACTCGTCTGGGACGACAAAATCGTGGCAAAATCGTGCAGTGTAAGCCCGCCTTTAAACGGCATTGTACCTCGTACCTGTAGGCCTTACCACGTAGCAGTTTAAGTGTGTCTGTTGGTGCCATGAGGGTTAAACTGCATTGTACCTCGTACCTGTAGGCCTTACCTCGTAGCAGTTTAAGATAATAATCATCAGCACTTTATGACAAGCAGCATTAGCTGTCCCAGTCTATCTACTGTATTACCTGGATGCGCTACAGCTTAGCTCAAAGCAGGCTGAACTGGCGACACAGGTCGGCAGGGCAGCCACTGTTCTCTCCTCCCAGAGATCCCTATAATTAGTGTCTCCATTTTTGTTTTGGTTTTGTTATGCTTATATCTTGATAGTTGTGATCATCCACCATTCCATGTTGTCGTAGAATTTAATGTTTGCTCATTGAAGTGTGCAGTGCCTTCGAACCTTTAAGTATACAGTGCTTTTGAGCTGTTTAAGTGTGCAGTGCCTTTGAACCTTTAAGTGTGCAGTGTCTTTGAAGTGTGCAGTGCCTTCGAACCTTTAAATACATAACGGTATTATTCACCTGGTTATGTGTGTGTCCAACTCTAGGTATCAGCTATCAGCATTATCAAATACAAACGTATTGCTTTTATTGTTTAGGGGATATTGTTAAAATAAACTTTATTTTTGTATAACTTCAAGAGCCTCTGCTTGTCCTTATTAGGTATTAACCTGAGTGGGGAGTGTTTGCTGTAAATTAGTCACACTGCGTGTGTAGTCCAGGGTCTCTCCCCTTTAAAGAGAGTGGCGTTGTCATACACAAGTAACGGCCGGTCACATTTATTAAAGGGTAAAGTGTTGCCATTCCGACAATTAGGGCCCAATGTCGGAATGGCGGCATGTCGGAATGGCGGTTGCCCCCCCCATGGTCCCTGGTCGGGGCTCACACAGACTCTGCACTTCTCCCAGAACAAACATCGGTGCAAGTTCCTAGCAAACGTTATGAACTGACCACAGACTCTGGATTAAACGGTGACTTTCTTGCATGAAAAAAATATTAAAACTGTGACGTGTTGACAGCGCTAAAGCCAGGTTTCGGCAGCTTTACTGCTATGGCTCGGTTGCCGCGAAATGGCGATATCGATGCTAATTTCTGTTAGCCCGTCTATGAGGTTTTGCATTATACGTTAGCATTAAGCTAGCAGGCTTTATGTTTAGTTGTGATACTGGCTGTGTGTGTTTTGAACGTTGTTTCAAACTGTGTGGGTTTGATTGAACATCTTTGATGCTTAAATATATATATTCCCGCTTAATATATTGCTTTACTCCTCTCAGGCATGAAAATCACTCACCTTTTTTGAAACCAAAATAGATGACCTACGTGAATCATGCAGATCCGATGAGAAAATATTATTTTTGAGGGCAAGTGGCAAGTGATCGGGAGTATAGATTACGAGAGCCTTTAATTGAGAAGAGAAACAAAGTAGAAGTAGAAGAAGAAAACACCCACAAGCGCGAGAGCACTTGATTGGGTTGTACTGTGCAGTCCAGAGCGGCGGCAGCGTGAAGTCGCCACATTGTAATTTGAGCCGTTACAGCGCGACCTGTTAAAGTGCCTGCGTTTGTGTGTGTGCACCAGCGCGCTAGAGAGAGACGGGCAGCCACAGACTCGTTAATTAATGCAAGTTGGTTGACAAGTTTCGTTTTTACCACCACTAGTATGCATGTGCGCTTCTCTCTCTCTCTCTCTGTGAGTGAGTGAACAGAGAAAGAGCGCTATGCGGAGATTAATTAACGAAACGATATTGCGTTGAGGGAAGAAAAAAAAAAAAAAAGCTGTGTGAATTTGTGGCTTGGTCTTGATTCTGTGGCGCTGCACCACATTGGTCTACGTATGGGAAACAATAGGTGTGTGTTCGAGTAAAATGGTCGTTTGTGTTTCATTCTATAAACTACACTGTAAAACTTAATAAGCTCAGTTAACTCAAAAATTATTTTGTAACAGATTACACAAGAATATTTAAGTGATGTTTTTAAATGTTTTAAGTTTTCACAAAATAAAAATTACAATTAAAGTTGCCTTAAAAAATTTCAATGTTATCTTATAAATATTGATATTCTACAACTTATAATTGAGGAGTATAGAACTCAAAATTTTCAATATACTCACACTCAAAAAATGTGGGAAATAGACTCAAAATTTTCAATATTCTTCAACTAATAATCTCTGGGACATGCACACACTGAAAATTCATTCTAAACTGAAATAATGATGCCGGACACTACACAATTCTAATCAGCTAATAATGTAAGAAAACATGAAAGCGACACCACAGTGCAATTTAACAACTTTTTATTCAAAAATGTGTATAAATTGAATTTAAGTTAGAAAAAGGCAAACAGTGCTACATTCAATATCAGTATTTAGGCTTTCTACTATGTAGAAACCTGTGGTAGAATAGTAATTCAACTGGCCATACAGTACATCAATTGGCAACATCTTTCCTTTGTTTTTCCCTTACTTGTCCTTTCCCTCCTTTGTTCCTCCATTTCTCACCCTTCCTTCTTCCTTTCTCCATCCCTCTTCCCCTTCCTTCCTCTCTTTTCTTTCTCCAGACCATTCCCTCTATCCCTCCTTCATTCGCCCTCCTCCTCCCCTGCTCCTTTCCTTCCTTCATTACTCTCCTTTCTTCCTCCCCTTCAGTCCCCCCATCCCGCCTTCATTTCTCCCTTCTCCATCCCCCTCCTCCCTCTCCTTACCCCCATTCTACCTCCTTCCTTCCATAGTGCATAAATTGAATGTCAGAGTTATTCAGTGGTATGAACAGTCAACATATAATACAATGTATTAAATCTGAGTTTGAACGTAGAAAGAGGAAGAAAGAAAAAAAAAAACTTCCTTAATACCCAGCTCAACAAATAAACCATTATGAGTGATTCACTCATTGAACAAATCATTCTTCAGCGTCAGTAGACGCCCTTTCAGTGGTTTGTTGTCGTCAAGACACATCACAAGTTTCTGTATGAATGTGAATGTTAGATCAAGATCCTTTGGGTACTGTAAGTCGAACATGTAGATGTACCCCAAGAGCAGGAGGAATGCATCAGCCAGATTTGTGGGACCACTCACAAGAATTGTGAGTGGTCAGGGCTGAAGAGGGCCGTCTCAGTGCTTTCATCTAAGGCGACTGTCAGGAGAGCCACTGGAGTGTCTCTGAGGTCTGGACCATCTGCTGACTACAAAAAACAAATACAAAAATGAGTTACCTATTGGCATACTTTTGAATGCTTAATACTTAACTTTTCTTTCATGTAATTTCTACATCTTTGTTTGCAGAATAACAACTCTAATAAACTTCATGAAAAGGTCATGGTTCTCCTAGAGTTATTTGAGTGATATCATACTATGTTTAAGATGACTGAATAACTAGGCAAAGGTAGTAGTGGTCAGTGAGTGATAGTGAGGTCACTGTACACTTACATTGCAGGTCCTGAAGAACCTGGAGGAATCCTCTCGTAGGTACACCGGAAGTGCATGGAGTACTAGCGCCCGTCTCATGTTTATATCCCGATCCTAGAAATAAATATCCATTAAATAATTTTACACAAATGCAGAGCAATTCCTTCCTCCCTTCTGTCTCTCCACCATCCCCCTTGATCCCCCCTCTCATTTCTGTCCTTTGCTCCTCCCTTCCTTCTCTACCGAATCCCACTTTCTTCTCTTTCTCTCCCCCTATCCTATATTCTTCCTTTCTCCCTTCCTTTTCTCCCCATCCCTCTTTCTTCTCTTTCCTTTCCTCCATCCTTCCTCCTCTCCCCATCCCTCCTTTGTTCCTCCATTTCTTCTGTCCCTCCACCCCCCCATCCTCTCCTTTCCCTCCTACCTTCCTCCTCTGCCTATCCCTCCTTCATCCCCCTCCTCTCCTCCTCACCTGAAGGTCATAAATCCTTATGAGCTTGCAGAGTTCCTCTGCTATCTTGCCGGTCTTGACAGCCTTCTCTCTGAACAAGGAGATCATTTTTGGTGTGTGCCTGTCCAGCTCCTTGTAAAACTGATTGCGCAGATTAATGTTGTTGATACGGTGGAACTCTGCAAACACCTGTATATGGACACATTTGCACAGAAATGTACAAAGATTAATTAGGAACAGAATTGCAAATGTAGTATAAGAAGTGTTAAGTCATGTTGATTAAATGTTTTTTTTCCTTTACCTGTGACTCCATACATAGGGCTGGCCACCTTGATTTTTTTTAAGTCAACTCACTTGTTGGTGCCTGTCTGATGACACTCTGATGGTTGCAGTCTGACATCTGTACACAAAATGAGCACAAAAATGATTTTTAAAATACATCATGTTGAATTAGGACTGTATGAGTATTGCTTGTGCTTCTGTGTGTGTGAATTTGAATTTTTTTTTTTTTTAATCCAGTTAATACACCATTTAACTCACCTATTGATACTCTGGTACTAGTTTGTGATGGCACTCTGATGGTTGCGCTCTGATGGTTGTAGTCCGAAATCTGTACATAAAATGAGCACAGATGATTTATTAACCCTATTGTCCCATTCCCTAGGAATCACACCTATACCATTGGGGACAAAAATGTCCACCTAAAACAACTGCTCTACAAATGTATCAGATGAAGATTTTTTTCAGATTTTTTTTCACAGATCGTTCTTTTGTTTCCAAAAATACTAAATTCTGCACTTTTTATGTTTTTAAAATACTTTTTATAGAAGCATGCGCTGGATTTTTGAAAAAAAATGATCGAAAACTGCTGATTTTCAATATAAAAAATGATCGGAGGTGACTGATTTTTTACGTGGTATCAGACCCTTGGATATGTCAAAGATTAGTAGCAAAACTGATTTTGATGCATTATTAGTTTTTCTGTAGGTTCAGTTTTTTTTGGAAAGTGCACCCCCTTGAGGCCATAGACTTCAATTGAAACCACATTTTTCATGGCTGTAATTCGCAGGGCTGTAAAAGTTAAAAAAAAAAAAAAAAAAAATTGCAATCTTAGTGACTTCTCTTCAGAAGAGGTCAAATTTGAAGATTTTATTGTCCATCACCAGATGGCACCATTTACCTAGCAACCAGGCCTATGGAAACAGAGTATATATTTCTAGGTTTTTCAATGGGATTTTACATAGAGATATGGATTTGTTGTGTGTGTGTGTCCAAACAAACACACACACACACACGTCTGTGTGTGTGTGTGTTTATGCATGCACATACACACACAATACTGAACAAATCCATATCTCTATGTAAAATCCCATTGAAAAAGCCTAGAAATATACTCTGTTTCCTTGGGCCTGGTTGCTAGGTAAATGGCGCCATCTGGTGATGGACAATAAAATCTTCAAATTTTACCTCTTCTGAAAAGGAGAAGTCACTAAGATTGCAGAATGCATGTTTTTTTATTGTTATAGCCCTGCAATCAAAATATGTCGTTATAATGGCAGTCTATGGGACAAAAATGTCCGCAAATGGTACAAGTGTGATTTTTTTTGGAAAAACTGAACCTACAAAAATACTAATAATTCATCAAAATCAGTTTTGCTACTAATCTTTGACATATCCAAGGGTCTGATACCACGTAAAATATCATTCACCTCTGATCATTTTTCATATTGCAAATCTGCAGTTTTCTGTCATTTTTTTCAAAAATCCAGCGCATGCTTCATTAAATCACTATAAAAAATATTTTAAAAACATAAAAAAGTAGAGTATTTAGTATTTTTGTAAAGTAGAGAAGTTGACTGAACAATCTGTGAAAAAAAATCAGAAAAAAATCATCATCTGATACATTTTTAGAGCAGTTGTTTATAGTGGACATTTTTGTCCCGAATGGTATAAGTGTATGCGTTTTTTGCATAGGCTAAACTATAGACCTTACAAAAATTGGAACGTTACAAAATTGGAACAATACACAAAAAAAGATTGGCCAATAATCATGCCATTTCAAGTCATACAGTGAATGTTATCGCTAAAAAACAAGTGAAAGATGCCCCTAGTGGACAAAAATGTCCCGAATGGTACCAGAGGGTTAATGTTCAAAAACATTTTTTAAATTATAAATAATGACAAATGAGCCAATAATCTGATATCTGTACACAAAATGAGCACAAAGATTATTTTTACTATACATTGTGATAAATTAGGACTGTATGAGTTTTGCTTTTACCGCCTCTGCTGTCATGCATGTGCTCGTGCGTGTGTGTATTTTTTTCCAAATCAAATTAGTACACAATTTGCATAACTTACCTGCTGCTACTTGTCTGATGGCACTCTGATGGTTGCAGTCTGATATCTGTACACAAAATGAGCACAAAAATTATTTTTAAAATACATCATGTTAAAGCAGATAACAGCGGCACGGCCGTTTCGGCTAATGCTGTGTTCAAGGCAGGCTTTTGAAACCGTAAGTTACAGCTTCAAGTCACAACTACGACTTGGTAGCGTTCCAGGTAACCCGTAGCTCGTGTTTTTACCGTCCTGTTGTCTGTGAAAGTTCCCTATAACGGCCACTCGTAACTTCCGACCCGTGAACTCGTACCAGATCGAACTGGTATGACTTCACAGGAAGGAAAAACACAAAGTACGAGTTTCCTTGAACGCACCATGAGTTAGCAGCCCCCGCCCTTGTCAGGCATCAATTGGTCCTCGTGCTACGTCACCACATTCACGCGCATCCCTTGGCTGCACACACAGCCCTTCATGCCGTTCTCTCCCCTCATTGGATAACACTTGTATCCCACAAGGAAAATTTTCTCCTCGGGTTACAGCAGAGCAGAGTGACGGAGAGACTCGTGTTTAGGCTGAAATACTTCATGTAAGTGATTGCTGACGGAAAATAGGACTATTTAGGACTTATATTAACAAAAACATTCCACTGATATCTGCTTTAAATTAGGACCGTATGAGTTTTGCTTGTGCTTCTGTGTGTGTGAATTTGATTTTTTTTTTTTTTTTTTAATCCAGTTAATACACCATTTAACTCACCTATTGGTACTCTGGTACTAGTTTGTGATGGCACTCTGATGGTTGCGCTCTGATGGTTGTAGTCCGAAATCTGTACACAGAATGAGCACAGATGATTAAAAAATGTTCAAAAACATTTTTTAAATTATAAATAATGACAAATGAGCCAATAATCTGATATCTGTACACAAAATGAGCACAAAAATTATTTTTAAAATACATCATGTTAAACTAGGACCGTATGAGTTTTGCTTGTGCTTCTGTGTGTGTGAATTTGATTTTTTTTTTTTTTAATCCAGTTAATACACCATTTAACTCACCTATTGGTACTCTGGTACTAGTTTGTGATGGCACTCCCCTTACGAAAGAAAAATATATTGCAATATATTAGAAAATATCATGTGATATATTAGGCAATATATTCCCATATATGGGATTTAATTTTTATATTTTCCAATATATTGCAATATATGCATGGATCATATATGTGTATATATTGAGAAATATATTGAAATAAAGACCAAAAAGGCACTATATTTTTAAATATTTTATATATTTATATATATATGCATGGATCATATATGTGTATATATTGAAAAATATATTGAAATCAAGGCCAAAAAGGCACTATATTTTTTTAATGTTTTATATATTTTCATATATATGCATGGATCATATATGTGTATATATTGAAAAATATATTGAGATCAAGGCCAAAAAGGCACT
This sequence comes from Trachurus japonicus, assembly GCF_045865225.1. Lineage (NCBI taxonomy): Eukaryota > Metazoa > Chordata > Actinopteri > Carangiformes > Carangidae > Trachurus > Trachurus japonicus. The sequence continues at coordinate 27,898,832 of NC_140923.1, forward strand.
ATATTTTTTAAATGTTTATATTTTATACAACATACACACACACACACACACACACACACACACACACATATATATATATATATGTGCGTGTAAAACATTTAAAAAATATAGTATATAGTATAGTATATGTGTATATTTAACCCCCCCCCCGCCCCCCCCCCCCCCCCCCCCCCCCCCCCCCCCCCTCCACCCCCCCCCCCCCCCCCCCCTGTAACAAGTTAAGTAATTTATCTAACATCACAATTAGTCCGAAGCTGAAGGTAAAAATTCAATTAAAGTAAATATCCTGCATAGTTCTCCTCCTCTGTGTCCTCTGATCAAATAAAAATAAAATGTTACCACAATGAAACAAAATCCATTGGCTGTCTCATCGTGAGCATTTGAACATGATTGGTTGATCTGACTGACATAATGGCTCTTGGCCAATGACAGCTGTGCGCGCCTTTCCGGCGCCAAATTTGAAAATAACCGTTACTGCTGCTGTGAAACGGGAACCGCCGCGACGCACTTCAGTCGTTCAAGAATGACCAGTCATGTGGATTATTTTTACGATACGGATAAATGGACAAACAGTCGGCTGGAACCTGGTCCTAGCGAGAGCTTGAGTGAATTTAAATCCTGCAAAAAATACCAGGTAAGATATTTCTCTGTTATTATTGTGGCGTTGTTGGTGTCAGGGATTCAAACAGGCAGGCTCTGGTGAGAGGGAGGGGGGCTGTGTAACGTTAACGGATGTGAAGTCCTGGACATGTCTCGACATGTCACCATGGAGGGTTTTTTTTTCTTATTCTCCTTGTTCTAACCAACGGTGAGGAGGGTGTTTCAGCCGGTACAGGGCTTCATTAACGTGTTACAGAGAAAAGGGTTAGAAAGAAAAGAGAGAAAAGCTAATCGCCATTAGCACATGAGCTATCCGGCTTTCAACCCCGTAGTAGCATTCTAGCGAGCGGCTAACTGGTAGCGTTAGCGGCTAACTGGTAGCATTAGCCACCGGTGTAGGCACCAAATGTGGAGGCTCCGGGCTGCCAAAACCGCCCTGACTAATCTGATGTTTGTTAAATCTACAAAACGAATTACCGAACAAACACCACCACTTCTGTGTGCACGCCTCTGCAACTAGTCATGGCTATCGTAGCCGTTAGCTTAGCTGCTGCTGACAGCTAACAGCAGCAGCTAAGCTAACACCAGGACGTCAGCTGTTAAAACCCTCCCGTTGTCGGACACAACATGAAACTACTCCAATTAGCTCAGTCATGTTGTAACAAAGATATCTGCTGGAAAAAATATTTTTTTCATGGGCTGTTTATTGAGTTATTTAAGACACTGTTTTGAACACTGTGTAAACATAAGTGAAAGTTCCTTTAGAACAGTGGTTCCCAAACGGGGGGGGGGGGGGGGGGGGGGTAAACCGGCTTCGGAATGTGTTTTATTTTGAAAATTAACCGGATTCTTCCGCTGTTTCTTTGTGCGACTTCCTGCCCGGCTTGACAGGCTCGCTCGCGGCCGTAGCTCGCGGCTCGCGCGCCGCGCCGCTGCTGCTGTGAACCGGAGCGACGTGGCTCCGGTGTGACACAGTCGTTAACATCAAAGGGCTCCGCTTCTCGCTGCTTCGCGGCTACTCGCGGCGCGCGTGTGTGTGTGTGAGAACCACTGCTTTAGAAAACGCACTCTGCTGCAGAAGAAAACAACATGAACTCTGCTATAACAGAAACTACTGGAGATGAGACACTACACTGACTGTGGCCTCTTAGCATGGTTACTAATACTCACTCCTGTTAATAAAAGTAAAGTATCACTGATATTAGTGTATACTCGGTTGATGAAGTATTAGTCATCCAGCTGAAAATGATATAGCCTGCAAATAAGCCCTCATTAGTGAATCCAGTTTATACACACAGGTGTAATAAGTTCAATTCACCCTTCATAGGTTGGACAAAATAATAGAAACTTTAAAGTCAAAGATATGTGGCAGTAATTTTCATTAGGATATTAGTTCTAAATATAGTGTTATTTGAGTAATAATAATCAGGATCAGCCGCAAAATAAATAAAAAAAAAAAATCATTCTATCCTTAATACTGTGACACAGCTAAAGATATTTTTGTCCTTGATTAATTAATGTTTTACTCTGTTTCTAATTGACTGAATACTCTTTGTTATGTCAATCTGTATTTTACACAGCCAAGGACCCACAGCAGTGCTCTACCCATGAGATCATCGTGCTGGAGAACCCGAAGTGACAATAGAGCAAAAGATGATGGGGTACAGACTTCAACATGCAAACAGGTAGGCAAACAGACCAAGAATTATGGCAAATGCATTTTGCTTCTTAAATTTTTTCATTAAACCTAGTTCAGATTAATTTCAGTTCAAGTTTTTAAAGTGATAGTTCACCCAAAATTGAAATTGCACTCATTATCTACTCACCCTCATGTCGACTAAGGGCTGGGAGGAGTTTCAGAGTCCTCAGTGGCTTCTCTCTTACAGGGGGTCTCGACGTAGCAGTGCATGTCCATATAACGGTTGCAAATGGATACCAACTGTCTTCATAACAAAAAGACACACCAAAAAACATCCAAATACCTCCATGCTGCTCGTATGTAATGTTCGTCTTGTATTGAAGCCCCGAAATGCGAAATTGTCCCAAAAACAATGAAATAAGTCAATTTTTCGAGCTTCTCGAAGCTCTTCTTCCCGGTTCGTCATATTTGGACGAACCAGGGTCTGTTCTCTTCCCAGTTCGTCCAAATATGACGAACCGGGAAGAGGAGCTTTGAGAAGCTTCCGCTACAAAACAAGCTTGAAAAATTGACTTATTCAATTCGGGGCTTCAATACAAGACGGACATTACATACGAGCAGCATGGAGGTATTTGGGTGTTTTTTGGTGTGTCTTATTGTTACCAAGACAGTTGGTATCCATTTGCAACCGTTATATTGACATGCACTGCTACGCCGAGACCCCCTGTAACTCAGAGAAGCCACGGAGGACTCTGAAACTTCTCCCAGCCCTTAGTCCACATGAGGGTGAGTAGATAATGAGTGAAATTTCAATCTTGGGTGAACTATCGCTTTAAATGTATAGCACCATCCCATACAGAAGTAATTGAAATTTCCACAGGACTGATGCTGGCTAGCCTCGCATCACCAGGCTCTTCAGACAAGCGAAGAGCCTGGTGTCAGTTACCTCCCAATTAGTCTGCATTCTGGTTCCTGTCTGTAGCTGATACCGAAATCACCAAATTCACCAAAATAAAAGTATTCACCAACATAAAACTTATAAAATAACAGGGTACCCGCGGGGTCTTAAAAACTTGAAAAAGTCTTAAATTTGATAACTATAAATTAAGGCCTTGAAAAGGTCTTAAATTTAGTTTACAAGTCTTAAATTTCATTCTCAAAGGTCTAGGGGTGTAACGGTACATGTATTTGTATTGAACCGATTCGGTACGGGGCGTTCGGTTCGGCACAGCGCTGTGAACGAGTGAGTTTCGGTACAGAAGTTGTGTGTGTTTACAGTCCGCCTGCAGCTACACGTGCAGCCCGTTTACGTCGTGGCTATCGCTAATGCTACCGCTAGCGAGAAAACAGAGGCTTGAAGACCCTCCTGCTTTTGGGAGGAATGGAGGTGGAGGTGGAGGTGGGGGGGCTGTGGCTCCTATCTCCTCTCTGTCTGTCTGCCTGTCCGTCTGTCTGTCTGTCTGTCTCTCTCTCTGTGTCTGTGTTGCGCACAAGCTCCAGTACATGTGGATCTGCTGCAGATGCGCCCAGAGCAGGCGCACGTCGCTGCTGTGTTGACACTACGCACTGTGCCTCGTGATGACCCGCGTTATTCATTCATTTATTTATTTATTTGCGGCCGAACGGTTGCATCGTCAGGCAGCCGTTGTGGCATTTGCCCACATTGCCCTATGGTCAGTCAGTCACTGGCTCGAACTGTTAGTGCTGCACTTTACATGTAAAAAAAAAAAAAAAATCATTGTAAGGCTGTATGTTTTGTTATTTTGAGAATAATTTATTGAACTTATTAGGCAGCACTTTACAACAGTAGCCTTTTATATTTTTTTCATATTTTGTATAATGGCTTGGTTTAGTTTAATAAGTTTATTTGTATCAGGGACAGAATGTACCTACAACATAGCATTAGTAGGTGAGTAAAATAATTACATTTGACTAAAACATGTAAATTTGGTTTAGAAAAATTCCTAATAAACAACAAGCAAATTTATGTTTTGCATTTTGTTCTCTTACCGAAAATGAACCGAACCGAGACCTCAAAACTGAGGTGCGTACCGAACCGTGATTTATGTGTATCGTTACACCCCTACAAAGGTCTTATTTTTTATCTATCTGCATGATACATCGCAACAACATAACTGTATCTACTTGCAAAAAATCATGGAATGCTGCGTTGGCAAACGTAAAATGACTGTTGCGAGGTTGGTCTTAAATTTCATTAGATGTGGTCTTAAAAAGGTCTTAAAAAGTCTTAAATTTGAGTTGCAAAATTCTGGGGGTACCATGAATAAACATTAACTTGTAATACAATAAAAGCAAAATGTCAATTTAATGGCTCGGGGACTTTCTTGTAAATTATATTCCTTAAATTAAAGAGTTTTACCGCATTTTATTAGCTTGGTGCTTTTATTTTGAAGGAAAGGTCTGTCTCTCTCGCCCTGGATCCGTTTCCTACCAAAACAGCGGGTCAACGGCCCCAGACTAGATGCTGGCTGACTGAGTGATAGAGTTGAGGGAAATCATTGACTATACAGCTGAATACCGACTGAATACTAACATTAAACTAGTGGTCTATTATCTTGTTTTTACTGGTGTGGAGTCTGGACTCCAGTAGGGATGGGCATTTCAAGCGAAAGTATTTGATAATCGCGGAGTACTAATCGATTGACTCTTTGACACCCCCCTCCAAACCCCCTGTGAATGATCTGATGTTTGATGTTAGGTTGAACATTAGAATGAAGCAAAGGACGTCAGAGCATTTTATACAGATAATTTAAATAATATTTAAAAAATCTCTTTTTTTCTCTCTCTTTTTCCCTAGATGCACCAAGGAGCCAGCTGATTACTACCAATTGGAGGGTGGACATCTCTTCATCTGCTACATACATACATCTGCTTTATCTGCTACATCAATTTTCTTTTGGCTATTTATTTCTTTTCCACAGTTCCAAAAGTATATGTATTGTCTGTTCAATGGCATTCTTTAAAAATGTTGCACTGTTCAGAAATGTAGAGTCAGTCACATTTCCTTTGTCTGACCATATGCCAGGCCTGTTGGCAGGGTTCTTACGGATCCTTAAAAAGTCTTAAAAGGCATTGAATTCATTAATCTAAAAACAAGGCCTTAATTGGCATTAAAATGTCTTCAATCAATTTTTCAAAAGTCTTAAAAATGTTAACACTTGGTAAGTGGTATTTTATGGTGGCCGTCAACGCTAAATTTCTCACAGCCACCAGATTCCGAGTCAGTGGTGGGTTTTTTTTTTTTTTTTCAGACTTTTTATGCATTTATTTTGAAAGGACAGCTGGAAAGAGACATTTATTTTGAAAGGACAGCTGGAAAGAGACACAATCCAATGTTCATGTAGCAGTCACTTTACCTTGGATCACATAGGAAAGTGGGTAAAATTGTCCCTAACCCTATGTAATTGATGTGAGGTGTTTCTTTTTTTTCTGCATTTGTGTTTATTATGAAGTTGGTCTTAAATTTCAAGTGGTTTTAAAAAAAGTCTTAAATTTAACTTGGCTTAAGCTGTAGGAACCCTGGTTGGGGTTTTAATAGGCCTGTATAGCTCCCTACCTCAAACTGGGTTCAGTATCTGTGCCTGATTAAAAGAAAATAAAGGTTGCTTTTGATAAATTACCCAGTCTGTGTTAATATGTGGTATAAAGGTTTGTGCACATATTGCAGTTTGCATATTTAAGTATTCATCCACAATATATTGAACACATATGTCATGTTTTTGTTTCCATATAATTTTCCATATATTAAATATATTCCACAATATATTGAACACATAGCCATACATATATTTCATGTATAATTTTACATATATTTAAAATATATTCTACCATATATTGAACATACATGTGACACTATATCTTTTCATATATTATCAATACATTTTATCATATAAATCTGAATACATTATGGTGGATATTTATAAATATAAAATTGCATATATTTTGGGATATATAAACCCATATATTATATATTCAGGTTTAATATATTTCAATATATTGAAAGGGGCAGTTTTTTGTATATTTTGCAATATATTGCAATATATTACAATATATTACATCAATATATAATATGTTGTATAATATATGTGTCATCAATATATTTTTCCATATATTGCAATATATAATATATTGTATAATATATGTGTCATCAATATATTTTTCCATATATTTACAATATATAATATATTGGAAAATGTAATGGAAGAATAATATATTACAATATATTACAATATATTGCAAGTAATATATTGGTAAATATATTTTTCTTTCGTAAGGGTCTGATGGTTGCGCTCTGATGGTTGTAGTCCGAAATCTGTACACAAAATGAGCACAGATGATTTATTAATGTTCAAAAACATTTTTAAAATTATAAATAATGACAAATGAGCCAATAATCTGATATCTGTACACAAAATGAGCACAAAGATTATTTTTACTATACATTGTGATAAATTAGGACTGTATGAGTTTTGCTTTTACCGCCTCTGCTGTCATGCTTGTGCTCGTGCGTGTGTGTGTATTTTTTTCCAAATCAAATTAGTACACAATTTGCATAACTTACCTGCTGCTACTTGTCTGATGGCACTCGGATGGTTGCAGTCTGATATCTGTACACAAAATGAGCACAAAAATTATTTTTAAAATACATCATGTTAAACTAGGACCGTATGAGTTTTGCTTGTGCTTCTGTGTGTGTGAATTTGATTTTTATTTTTTTTAAACCAGTTAATACACCATTTAACTCACCTATTGGTACTCTGGTACTAGTTTGTGATGGCACTCTGATGGTTGCGCTCTGATGGTTGTAGGCCTAGTCCGAAATCTGCACACAAAATGAGCACAGATGATTTATTAATGTTCAAAAACATTTTTAAATTATAAATAATGACAAAGACAAATTTCTCATGTCACTATACTGCCATTTGGACTAATCTAATTTTGGTAAGTTTATAAAACCAAAGACTGGACAAACATTACCATTTATATGTGCACATTTTTGTAATTAGTCTTGGTTATCATACAATAGCTGGGCTAACAGTTAGCTGTTAACTTTAATAACTCATGACTCAAACGGTCCATGAATATATATGACTGAGCTAACTGGAGTAGTTTCATGTCTGAACAGAACGATATTGCGACGCCAAGCCTCTCACAAATGGCGGGCCGACTTCCGGGTCATGGAGCCCTTGCACATGTACAGTAACCATGCTGATTTAACAAAATAAAATGTATAAGACTGATTGGTTCCTTAAAAAACATTTATTTATGTAAAGGTGGTGATTTCAGTAGGCTAAGTAGCCCAGAGGCAGTCCTGCTCATTTTTTCATTCAAACAAACTAATGCCACTGCCACAGTTTTTAAATTTAATCAATGAGACCAACATTAATCTCCTAAAAAGAGTTTAACCAGCCAGGGGTAAACGTCTGATAGCGTGCGGATACGTTACTGTGCTCGTTGTCTACCGCGGGAGGACGAGCGACTGCCGCCGGCAGATGAGGTCCGTAGAGCGGCTGCTGCAGCTCTGTCAGCTGCTGCCCTGGTGCTCGGTCGCGCACATTAGCATTAAGCTAGTGGGCTTTCTGCTGAGTTGTGATACTGACTGTGTGTGTTTTGAACGTTGTTTGAAACTATGTGGGTTTGTACGGTTTATTTTACCATCCAAAAGCAAGCTCATTACTGTCTGTCCCCAGGGTACCCCCAGAATTTTGCAACTCAAATTTAAGACTTTTTAAGACCTTTTTAAGACCACATCTAATGAAATTTAAGACCAACCTCGCAACAGTCATTTTACGTTTGCCAACGCAGCATTCCATGATTTTTTGCAAGTAGATACAGTTATGTTGTTGCGATGTATCATGCAGATAGATAAAAAAATAAGACCTTTGTAGGGGTGTAACGATACACATAAATCACGGTTCGGTACGTACCTCGGTTTTGAGGTCTCGGTTCGGTTCATTTTCGGTAAGAGAACAAAATGCAAAACATAAATTTGCTTGTTGTTTATTAGGAATTTTTCTAAACCAAATTTACATGTTTTAGTCAAATGTAATTATTTTACTCACCTACTAATGCTATGTTGTAGGTACATTCTGTCCCTGATACAAATAAACTTATTAAACTAAACCAAGCCATTATACAAAATATGAAAAAAATATAAAAGGCTACTGTTGTAAAGTGCTGCCTAATAAGTTCAAATTATTCTCAAAATAACAAAACATACAGCCTTACAATGATTTTTTTTTTTTCTTACATGTAAAGTGCAGCACTAACAGTTCGAGCCAGTGACGGACTGACCATAGGGCAATGTGGGCAAATGCCACAACGGCTGCCTGACGATGCAACCGTTCGGCCGCAAATAAATAAATAAATAAATAAATGAATGAATAACGCGGGTCATCACGACGGCACAGTGCGTAGTGTCAACACAGCAGCGACGTGCGCCTGCTCTGGGCGCATCTGCAGCAGATCCACAGCTGCTGGAGCTTGTGCGCAACACAGACACAGAGAGAGACAGACAGACAGACGGAGGGACGGACGGACAGAGGGACAGGCATGCAGACAGACAGAGAGGAGATAGGAGCCACAGCCCCCACCTCCACCTCCACTCCTCCCACAAGCAGGAGGGTCTTCAAGCCTCTGTTTTCTCGCTAGCGGTAGCATTAGCGATAGCCACGACGTAAACGGGCTGCACGTGTAGCTGCAGGCGGACTGTAAACACACACAACTTCTGTACCGAAACTCACTCGTTCACAGCGCTGTGCTGAACCGAACGCCCCGTACCGAATCGGTTCAATACAAATACATGTACCGTTACACCCCTAAACCTTTGAGAATGAAATTTAAGACTTGTAAACTAAATTTAAGACCTTTTCAAGGCCTTAATTTATAGTTATCAAATTTAAGACTTTTTCAAGTTTTTAAGACCCCGCGGGTACCCTGGTCCCATAGAATAACATGGCAGCCTAGTTGGGAGCTACATGAAACATGTGGCCGCGGGAGCGGCGAGATCAAAAGCTCTGCCGCTCCTTTGTATCAACCGCTCTGGGTCTCCACCTGCCCCACACACGTACACACACCCTCTTCATGTATTCACAAGCACGTGTATAACCGGCGGCGAGCGAAAATAACGACCGACACCAACCGGAAAGCAAGGATAACTTTCTTACTCAACCATCCATGTCCCGCTAAAACATGCATTGTTGTATTTTACACATTTTCCCATTCAAAAAACGTATTGACTTTTAGACGAGGGAATGCTAAAAATGCGGTATGCTAGTCTCGCTCCCCAGACCCTCCTCCGGAGAAGGAAGACTGCTAACGACAAATATTCACGGTGCACATTGTACAAATGCATTCCCAGTACGATAATTAGACTATTTATTGAGATTCAATTCAAAATAAAACCATTAATATTACTTACCAAGACAAGGCTGCTTCAAGGCTGCTACTCCGCATCAAGGAAAATTCAATATGGCTGACTCAGCCCAGAGCGATAGATATAACAGAGTGGCGACACTCCCATAGGACTCCGTTGTAAAAAATGGCGGGCCGACTTCCGGGTCATGGAGCCCTCAATAGTTCCAAACATTCCTCCCGCGGCGCTGGACCACGTCTGTTTCTATGGCTGCACAGCAAGAAACTACTGAGCTACGTTGACGAAATACCGACCAATTTTAAGTTATAAAGTGGTAATAATCTTTCCCAAGTACAGTAACCATGTTGACTTAACAAAATAAAAATTATTAGACTGATCGGTTCATTGAAAAACATTTATTTATTTACGTAACTGTGGTGATTTCAGTCCGTAGCCCAGAAGCAGCCCTGCTCACTTTTCATTCAAACAAACTAATGCCACTGCCACAGTTGTTAAATTTCATCAATGAGACCAACATTAATCTCTTCAAAATAATTTAACAAGCCAGCGGTAAACCTCCAAAAGCATGCGGATACGTTACTTGGCTCGTTTTCTCCGACGGGAGGACGGACGGTCGGCCCCGGCAGATCAGCTCAGTAGAGCGGCTGCTGCTGCTGTGACAGCCGCTGCCCTGGTCCCCGGTCGGGGCTCACACAGACTCTGCACTTCTCCCAGAACAAACATCGGTGCAAGTTCCTAACAAACGTTATGAACTGACCACAGACTCCGGATTAAACGGTGACTTTCTTGCATGAAAAAAATATTAAAACTGTGACGTGTTGACAGCGCTAAAGCCAGGTTTTGGCAGCTTTACTGCTGTGGCTCGGTTGCCGCAAAATGGCGATATCGATGCTAATTTCTGTTAGCCCGTCTATGAGGTTTTGCATTATACGTTAGCATTAAGCTAGCGGGCTTTATATTTAGGTGATACTGGCTGTGTGTGTGTTTTGAACGTTGTTTCAAACTGTGTGGGTTTGATTGAACATCTTTTATGCTTAAATATATATATTCCCGCTTAATATATTGCTTTACTCCTCTTCTTATGCCATTTTTACTGTAGGGCAGGCTAATCTTCACTTTAGAGTGACAAATAAAACCTTGAAGCAAGAAGATTTTGCCTTTTGTTTGAAAACTGACATTGATGTACATACAGTAATTCAGTAACAGTTGTAAATATACCTTTGTACGGTTTATTTTTTAATATTTACCGTCCAAAAGCAAGCTCAGTGCTGTCTGTCCCATAGCAGAACATGACAGCGGCAGCCTCGTTTGGAACTATTGGGAGCTACATGATAGTGATGTGTCGGTCGCGAACGATCCGGCTCTAAGAGCCGGCTCTTTGAAGTGAACGACGGGAGCCGGCTCCTCATTGGGAGCCGTTTTAGTTTTTTTTTCTCCTCTGCTTGTTGTAGTGAAAGCCACAGATCGACGGGGGAAGGGGGTAAAAACGAAACTAATCAACCAGCGCATCCAGCACGAGCCTGTGGCAGCACCTCTCTCTCTCTCTCTCTCCCCCTCTCTCTCTCTCTAGCTGGTGCGGGCACTCACGCAGGCACATGGACAGGTAGGGTAGTGACAGTAATAAACAAATGCGCTAAATCGCGCTAATGCGTTCAAATTGCTATCCTCCCCCCATCTGACAGTCTGACCGTCCGACGGAGGAGGGGGGGGCATTTGGGCATTTAAATAAGCAGTAAGCAGTTCAAAGGCAGAGTGTAGATTGTGCAAGGTGAAAATCTCATATGGAGCAGGCTCCACAAACACATGCACAGGCACATATGTATGCAGGATGTACAGCATTGACAATTTTGATTGATTATTTTGATTTTGATTTTCATCCATAAGTGCAAAAGAAAAGTTAGTCTGGAGCCCTGGACTTTGTTTTTTATAGGCCTACTTTATCATTTATTTTTGTAACACTGTATTCAAGGTTGAGTGTGTTCAGTAGGCATAAATGAAAATATTTGTTGTTTTTTTACATTAGTAATTAATTTTACACATAGTTTTGCATTATTTTGGTGATAAGCAACATAAAATCTGAAGAGCCACTTGGGAGCCGAAAGAGCCGGCTCTTTTTAGTGAGCCGAGCCGAAAGAACTGGCTCTCCAAAAAGAGCCGGAGTTCCCATCACTACTACATGAACCACGTGACCGCGCTGGCGGCGACATCAAAGGCTGTCGCCACTCTGTTAAATCTATCGCTCTGACTCAGCCTACCTGAGGGAGAGATAAGACCCACCCACCAGAACGTCATGACGTCATGACGCTAATGTGTCTTTCTTATATTTTTTGAGCCTTCCACACAAATTAACTATAAAATATTGAGCCCTGTTCAATTAAAGTGGCATAAATCTTAACAGAGCTCAACACTTTATAGTTCAGTCAACTTTATAACGACATTTGACTGTTATGACCTCATTAGTTATGAGCTAGTACAACTGTTTGGGATTACAGTGTACTGATAACAATTTCTCCCAAAAATTACAACTGCTCAAAATAACAAAAAAAGATGCAGTGTTTTCAGACCTCAAATAATGCAAATAAGTTGATATTCCACTAATGTTTTAATTTAGGAAGAGTTCAGATTAATATCGATGGAAATTTCAATTTTAATCCTGCAGCAGCAGTGATTGATTATTTACTGATGCATAATAGTTCTAAGATTTTCTTCTAAAATAAAGTCAATAATGACATTTTTTGTGTTCTCTTTGTATTTGGAAAAGTATCAAAAAACATGTTGGTACCAATACCGGTACCAACATGTTGGTATCATAACAATAACGTTATATAGCATAATGTGACCCCACTTTATTATACACTCATACTGTCTTGTAGTTCTGCTTGAATAATTTCTTCTCAAAATGCATCAGATTGATGCTTTCAAATATGAAATATTCAAATTTTTCTTCCGGGGGAGCATGCCCCCCGACCCCCCTAGAGGGGTCGGATCCTTCTCACCTTTTTCACCCATGACCCGTTTTTATGTCTGTCCTCTTCTTATGCCATTTTTACTGTAGGGCAGGCTAATCTTCACTTTAGAGTGACAAATAAAACCTTGAAGCAAGAAGATTTTGCCTTTTGTTTGAAAACTGACATTGATGTACAGACAGTAATTCAGTAACAGTTGTAAATATACCTTTGTACGGTTTATTTTTTAATATTTATCGTCCAAAAGCAAGCTCAGTGCTGTCTGTCCCATAGAAGGACATGACAGCGGCAGCCTCGTTTTGAACTATTGGGAGCTACATGAACCACGTGACCGCGCTGGCGGCGACATCAAAAGCTGTCGCCACTCTGTTATATCTATCGCTCTGGGCGTGGCCAACCGTCACCCCACCTCGTCTGTGAACGTGTGTGGATTTATACAATTTGTAGGTAGATGAAAGTGAGATATTTATATTTTCTTATTATAACATTAAAGCAGAAGTAAGTGGTCCGGTCGTTTTCGCTAATGCTGCGTTCCAGGCAGGCTTTTGAAATCGTAAATTACAGCTTCAAGTCACAACTTACGACTTTGTAGCGTTTCAGGCAACCCACTCGTGTTTTTCCGACCTGTTTTACCGGTGAAAGTCACTATAACGGCCACTCGTAACTTCTGACCCGTGAACTCGTACCAGATCGAACTGGTACCACTTCACGGTCGGAAAAATACGAGTTTCCTTGAACGCACCATAACGTCACCACATTCACGGCGTTCCTTGGCTGCACACAGCCCTGCATGCCGTTCTCTCTCCTCATTGGATAAAAACTGTAGGATACGATAAATGTTTTCTCTTCGGCTCAGAGCAGAGCAGAGTGACTGACAGACCCGTGTTTCAGACCAAACACTCTATGTAAGTGATTGCTGACGGAAGATATAACTATTTAAGACTTATATTAACACAAATATATCACTTACTTCTGCTTTAAATATTTACACTACTAACAGTAATATTTAGCATGACAAAAATAATTTAAATCATTTTCACGGGAGTTCGCGGCCGTTTGTTTGACGTTGCCTAGGAGATCTGTGCCAAATCTTGCGAGAGTGTGTCGTAGAGACAGAGACAGGTCTTGAACAAAGTGGATTTTCTCCTGATGTGTCCGTCTGAAAATTGCCATTTTCGTGTCAAACTGTTCAGAAGAGATGTGGCTTGTGAAAAATGAGTCCAAAATTTACTTCAGTGACTGTGGGGAGAAAGACTCGACCATAATCTGTGTTAACACAAGGGTAGCAAATAGCTCACTTGATAGAGTATCCCCACTGCAAGTTGAAGCACTGTTGTGGTCTGGGTTCAAATCCACCCAATAGAAAATTATTTTGGTGGTCAACACGTTTTTCTTTTCTCATCATCACTGAGTGATCAATGCTATCCAGATGTATGTATACATAGGCTATTTAGGCAGTGGAGTGTTAATGCGTGACAGTCTTTTTGGTGCCAGCATAACATGGCACGGGAGGATCGGTGTCACGGCTGCCACACTCCATGACACTGACCCTTCCTTGCGATGCCCCCACCACACCAAGAAGCTGCCGACTGCATAAAAACACGATGCAACAGCGACACTAGGGGTTGATTTAAGAACGGTTGTTTTTGATGTTCATGCAGATATGGGACGTGGATGTGTGCGTAAAAATTATGATAAATGATAGTCATGATGATTCATTAGGGTCGGACACTATTGTATTCCTAGGAATTCTTCTTCTTCTTCTTCTTCTTCTTCTTCTTCTTCTTCTTCTTCTTCTTCTTCTTTCTTTCTTTCTTCTTCTTCCAAGGAAGTCATACTTCCCATGGGCGAAAACTCACCAAACTTTGCACAAAGGTTCAGTCCCATGCCAGATTCACTCAACTCCAAGGACATGTGCCCCCCCCTCCCAGGGGGGGCACAATAAGCGTTTAAATTTAAAAACTTTAAAAATTCCTACCAAACCAACGGTAGATGCTACAGTGTTGAAACTTCACCACAATGTCGCCTCAATACTGCTGAAACTTTTGTCAACTTAAACTTATTACAAATTATGAAGTCCATCACTCTGTTTTTTTCAATAACTGTAAAACTTTTAAAATGTATCTCCTCCCACAATTTTTGCTCAATTGACACCAAACTTGCTACAGAGCATCTCCAGACCGTCCTCCACAAAACTTGTTTCTCAGATTTTTGATTAAGCAAAAATTGAGCCTACAGTGCATGAAAACGTTTGACTGTAAACAGTACTATAAACATATACCATCAAATTCTTGCTAAATACATTTTCAAACTTCCTGAAAAAAAATGAGAATATTCTGGAGTCATGGTTGATGAAGTTTAGCAAATATCAGAATTTTAATTCAAAAACTGAATTTTCTAGAACATTTTGAATTCTGCTCTCATGGGAACAACTGCAGTCAATGTGAGTGTGGAATTTTTAAACATCATATTTTCTCTTAAGAAGCAAAACACTTATCATTAAAAACAAATCACCAACATTTCCATGCTGTCAAGATGCAATTTATGTATTATCAGATTTTTGTTTAGATGACTGAATTATTGACATTTTGACCATTTCATCACAACAGCTGCCCGGGCACTGGCTCACCTGAGTGGATAAATGAAGCTACACAGCAGGTCTCACTACCAGCCAATTAGCTCAGCGAGTTAGGAGCTGGTTCTTGGTGTCAGAGATTGTGAGTTCGAGACCCAGCGAGGGTGAAGATGATGATGATGACAGTTCGAAATGGCAGATGTCCTCAAGCTATTTTGCTGTCTAAATGCAATTTATGTATTAACAGATTTTTGTTTAGATAACAGAAATCTGCGTTCACAACTGCTGCCCAGACACTGACTCCCTGAGTCTATTTGAGAAGACACACACCATGTTTCACTTCCAGATAATTAGCTCACTGAGTAAAGCGCTGGTTCTTGGTGTCAGAGGTTGTGAGTTCAAGACCCAGCCAGGGTGATGATGACAGATCAAAATATCAAATGTTCTCAACACAAAACACAAGATAATTGTCCTAATGGTGGCATCACAGCAAGCTTCTAAATTTAAAAATCCAAATAGCTTGGACTGGACCATGTGCGAAGGCTCCTAATATCTTAGACTCATAGTAGATGTTTGACAAATACATATCATTATTTTACCTCAAAAACGGATTTTTCTTTTTCTGCCTACACGACAGTGAATGGCTTACTCAATTTGTGAAGCCTCTGTTGAACTGCCACTTGTCAATTAGCTCAATGCGATAGACAACGGTCTTTGGTTCCCGAGGTTGTGGGTTCAATCCTCAACTGATGCAAATTGGACATTATAAGGTCAACTGTCTTGTCTTCCTATTCTCCTGTTTGTTGCTCAGAATTGCCTAAATTTGCCCAAAAGTAGCCCGGACCCGACCCATCGCTGCGCAGCAGCTATAATCTTCTTCTTCTTCTTTCTTTCTTCTTCCAAGGAAGTCATACTTCCCATGGGCGAAAACTCACCAAACTTTGCACAAAGGTTCAGTCCCATGCCAGATTCACTCAACTCCAAGGACATGTGCCCCCCCCTCCTAGGGGGGGCACAATAAGCGTTTAAATTTAAAAACTTTAAAAATTCCTACCAAACCAACGGTAGATGCTACAGTGTTGAAACTTCACCACAATGTAGCCTCAATACTGCTGAAACTTTTGTCAACTTAAAGGGATAGTTCACCCTAGAATGATATTTCGCTCATTATCTACTCACCCTCATGTGGACTAAGGGCTGGAAGAAGTTTCAGAGTCCTCCGTCCCTTCTCTGAGTTACAGGGGGTCTCAGCGTAGCAGTGCATGTCCATATAACGGTTGTAAAGGGACACCAGAGCTCTTCGTAAAAAAACACACACAAAAAAACATCCAAATACCTCCATGCTGCTCGTATGTAATGTCCGTCTTGTGCTGAAGCCCCAAATTGCGTAATTGTCCCGAAAAAAATTAAATAAGTCTATATTTTAAGCTTGTTTGTAGCGGAAGCTTCTCAAAGCTCCTCTTCCTGGTCTGTCCAAATCTCGCGTGATTCGCAGTAACCGCACTGACGCCGGCGCAAATCACGCGAGATTTGGACGGACCAGGAAGAGGAGCTTTGAGAAGCTTCCGCTACAAACATGCTTGGAATGTGGACTTATTTAATTTTTTTCGGGACAATTACGCAATTTGGGGCTTCAGCACAAGACGGACATTACATACGAGCAGCATGGAGGTATTTGGATGTTTTTTTGTGTGTGTTTTTTTACGAAGAGCTCTGGTGTCCCTTTGCAACCGTTATATGGACATGCACTGCTACACCAAGACCCCCTGTAACTCAGAGAAGGGACGGAGGACTCTGAAACTTCTTCCAGCCCTTAGTCAACATGAGGGTGAGTAGATAATGAGCGAAATATCATTCTAGGGTGAACTATCCCTTTAAACTTATTACAAATTTTGAAGTCCATCACTCTGTTTTTTTCAATAACTGTAAAACTTTTAAAATGTATCTCCTCCCACAATTTTTGCTCAATTGACACCAAACTTGCTACAGAGCATCTCCAGACTGTCCTCCACAAAACTTGTTTCTCGGATTTTTGATTAAGCAAAAATTGAGCCTACAGTGCATGAAAACGTTTGACTGTAAACACTACTGTAAACATATACCATCAAATTCTTGCTAAATACATTTTCAAACTTCCTGAAAAAAAAAGAGAATATTCTGGAGTCATGGTTGATGAAGTTTGGCAAATATCAGAATTTTAATTCAAAAACTGAATTTTTGAGAACATTTTGAATTCTGCTCTCATGGGAACAACTGCAGCCAATGTGAGAGTGGAATTTATAAACATCATATTTTCTCTTATGAAGCAAAACACTTATCATTAAAAACAAATCACCAACATTTCCATGCTGTCAAGATGCAATTTATGTATTATCAGATTTTTGTTTAGATGACTGAATTTCTGACTTTTGACCATTTCATCACAACAGCTGCCCGGGCACTGACTCACCTGAGTGGATAAATGAAGCTACACAGCAGGTCTCACTACCAGCTAATTAGCTCAGCGAGTTAAGAGCTGGTTCTTGGTGTCAGAGATTGTGAGTTCGAGACCCAGCAAGGGTGATGATGATGATGACAGATCAAAATGTCAGTTGTCCTCAATACGAAATACAAGACAATTGTCCTAATGGTGGCATCACAGAAAGCCTCTAAGTTTAAAAATCCAAATAGCTTGCACTGGACCATGTGCGAAGGCTCCTAACATCTTAGAGTCACAGTAGATGTTTTACAAATACATATCATTATTTTACCTCAAAAACTGATTTTTCTTTTTACTGTGGTTTCAAATCTGCCTGCACGACAGTGAATGGCTTACTCAATTTGTGAAGCCACTGTTGCACTGCCACTTGGCAATTAGCTCAGTGCGATAGACAACGGTCTTTGGTTCCCGAGGTTGTGGGTTCAATCCTCAAATGATGCAAATTGGACATTATAAGGTCAACTGTCCTGTCTTCCAATTCTCCTGTTTGTTGCTCAGAATTGCCTAAATATGCCCAAAAGTAGCCCGGACCCGACCCATTGCTGCGCAGCAGCTATAATTTTATTTGTGTGCCTAATGTGCAGAGCACATGTTATTCCTCATATTTAGGTTATTTATTGTTCTTATTTTATTTTTTATCTCTTTATTTTTTATTTCGGCACAAAATTTAATATGTTTTAAATATACGATGTGCACTGTTTAAATCTTGCTTAGTGTGATATTGATTTGCCTTGAAAAAGTGAGCGTTGGTCGCTAAGAAGACTCGAAAGAGTGGGTCAGCTCGATCTTACATTTCCTTCTTAGTGAAAGATCTTCTTAAGCTAAGAGCGACTCTGGGAAACACGTTCTTCTTTCACAGCGTTCTTAAGAGCGCTCCAAAGAAGATCTTAGCGCTAAGAGCTTCTTAACAAATCTGGGAAACACGGCCATTAAAAGTTAATAAAAGTGCATAATAACAGCGTTACAGAAGGAAATAAAACAGCGTTTCGCCCGTTTTACAGCTATTGTGTCATCAGGTGGGATCTCTGGTCGTAAATAGTCGCAAGTCCGTCACTGACCAATCAGCATTCATTAGCAGAATGCTAGCGTTTTATGGGCAACAACAGCCCAACCTGTAGGAAATCGAAAGGACAAAACGTCTCAACAATTTCACTTTTAACCTATAATCCATATTGATCTTGCAGAAAATACAACAATATTTGCGATTTTTTGACTATTACCAGGTGAAAGGGACAAATTTAGCCTTCTAGCTCCATAGGGCCCCATTCATTCTGCACTCGCCTGCGAGCACTCCTAGTGGAATTCTGGTGGAACTGCAACCAAGTTCGATACAATGGGGCTAATGGAGAGTGGCAAGGCTCGTGAGGAGGTACTCGCTGCAGAACCACAACTCCAGCATCAGCCCCGCCCACCAGCATCAGTCCCGCCCACCAGCATCAGCCCCGCCCACTCGCCAGCATCAGCCCCGCCCACCAGTTCCAGTTTCACCTCTCTGGAGCGACTGAGCGGAGAAGCACACACAGCCCATCTATCTACAGCACCAACTGCATTAAGATATAGGCTATTTTGTGAAAGATGGTGACTAGGGATGCAACGGTTCTCGGTAAAATACCGAACCGTTCGGTACGGCCTGCACGGTGCAATACGCTCTTGGACCGCGGTATTTCAGATTCAGCATCCATCAGCTCTTACTGCTTTACAGGCAGCTGTGCCGTGTATGTGTGTGCCTGGCCGTTTAAGGCGAAAGCCCGCCCCCGCGAGTCGATGTCCAATCACTGTTGAGCCTCCACACACTCACAGTGACTCCCCCCTGCAACTGAAAGTGCAGCTCACACACACAGAAGAGGGGGGAAAAAAAAAAAAGAAAACAAACAGGCGGCAGCATGAGCGGTCACTGATCGCAATCGCGGGGGAAATTAATTAGTTATTAGCGCGATTTAGCACATTTAGCTTTTATTAGAGTTCTAGCAGGACTCTGTCCATGCACACCGCATGTATGTGGTCGCGTGTCCGCGTGCCCGCGCGCGATAGAGAGACCGAGGTCGAGCAGGAGTTGACTGACAGGGATAAGAGGTGGTGAAAGGCTGTTTAAAAAAAACACAATAGACTAACTCCTTCTTTCCCAGTGAGAGACTGTGACTGCCAGCATAGTGACGGTCTTCCATGACAGCAATATAGCGCCATCTCTGAAAGTGGCTTCAGAGTGTTCACCTACTGAAAGACTAGGAGTGTGCAGAGGGAGGAGCTAGGGGCTGTTCACAGACAGTTCAGGTGTGTGTGTGTGTGTGTGAGTGAGAGAGATAGAGAGGGAGAGCTGTATTATAAATATTATAAATTATAAACATTATTTTGGGAGGAAAAAAAAGTTCTCTGCACAAAACACATACCGAAACCGTACCGAGAACCGTGGCCAAAAACCGAGGTACATATCGTACCGTGGGCTACCTGTACCGTTGCACCCCTAATGGTGACACAGGCTGTTAGTAAATCAATTTTCATATCACATTGATTACTGTTTTAACATCTGAACTGTATGTACCGGTATATCTATAATATATATGTATGTAGCGTACCTGTTAAATAGATAGAAGTTCAGGGTATCACTTGTGTAATGTTGGTAGCGTAGTTGGTAGGAATGTTAACGTGATAACTGGGAGATCGGTGTTCGATCCTCAAGTGAATTTTTTTTTTTTTTTTAATTGCATTTTCCATTTTGTATCTATAATATATATATACTAGTGCTGTCAAAGTTAACGTGTTGATTTTGGAGATTATTTTAAACATTTGACGCATTCAAAAAAATAATGCAATTCACGCCGTTTTGTTTACTTCCGGTGGTGGCTGACCCATTATGTGTGCAGGCAAAGCATGTACCGGCTGTAGCGCTGTTATTCTTCACTTTATTCAGTTTTAATATTTTTTCATGCGAGTAAGTAACCGTTTAGATGACCAATATGTTGTTAGTTTATCCACATGATGATAAAGTTTGCTCCGACGACGGAGCAGTGACGCTCCACCAGCAGCGACCGTAGCAGAGCATCACGGAGGCAACAGCCCGGTCAGCGGAGCCGGTCGGCCGGGTACACGGGCGCATGACGTCCCTAAACCTAACCTTAACACTGTAGAATGTAGTCGGAGAAATGAGCCGTCGGACTTATGGGCAGTCGGACTGATGTATGCTCCCCCGGGTACACAGCGTCGTCCCCGGGGTAAGTCAGAGAGCCGAGCAGCGACCATAGCGGAGCATCACAGAGGCAAAAGTGATTTTGGTAAATGCGCATTAGCCTACACAGTAATATGAACAGTAAGGCACTTGGAACTTCTATTTATTTAACAGGTACTAGGGCTGTCAATAGATTTAAAAAAACAAAAAACTAATTAATCTCTACGCAGACCGGGCTGTTGCCTCTGTGATGCTCCGCTATGGTCGCTGCTCGGCTCTCTGACTTACCCCGGGGACGGCGCTGTGTACCCGGCCGACCGGCTCCGCTGACCGGGCTGTTGCCTCCGTGATGCTCCGCTACGGTCGCTGCTGGTGGAGCGTCACTGCTCCATCGTCGGAGCAAACTTAATCATCATGTGGATAAACTAACAGCATATTGGTCATCTAAACGGTTACTTACTCGCATGAAAAAATATTAAAACCGAATAAAGTGAAGAATAAATCAGCGCTACAGCCGGTACATGCTTTGCCTGCACACATAATGGGTCAGCCACCAACAAAACGGCGTGAATTGCATTAATGAACACGTCAAATGTTTAAAATTAATCTCCAAAATCAACGCGTTAACTTTGACAGCACTAGATGCAAAAAAAAAAAAAGGTTCCCGTTCCCTTGGGGAACGAACACCGATCTCCCAGTTATCAAGTTAACATTCCTACCAACTACGCTACCAACATTACACAAGTGATACCCTGAACTTCTATCTATTTAACAGGTACGCTACATACATAAATATTATAAATATACCGGTACATACAGTTCAGATGTTAAAACAGTAATCAATGTGATATGAAAATTGATTTACTAACAGCCTGTGTCACCATCTTTCACAAATAGCCTATCTTAATGCAGTTGGTGCTGTAGATAGATGGGCTGTGTGTGCTTCTCCGCTCAGTCACTCCAGAGAGGTGGAACTGGAACTGGTGGGCGGGGCTGATGCTGGCGAGTGGGCGGGGCTGATGCTGGTGGGCGGGACTGATGCTGGAGTTGTGGTTCTGCAGCGAGTTCCACTTGAGGCTCGTCAATAGACTGGCTCTGACGTGGGCTTCTGCACGGCCACGCCCCTTCAGGGAGACCAGAGGCAGCCTGGAGTGTATTGACTCCAATGGGAAAATTGAACGTGAACACAGATTATGGTCGAGTCTTTCTCCCCACAGTCACTTAAGTAAATTTTGGACTCGTTTTTCACAAGCCACATCTCTTCTGAACAGTTTGACACGAAAATGGCAATTTTCAGACGGACACATCAGGAGAAAATCCACTTTGTTCAAGACCTGTCTCTGTCTCTACGACACAGTCTCGCGAGATTTGGCACAGATCTCCTAGGCAACGTCAAACAAACGGCCGCAAACTCCCGTGAAAATGATTTAAATTATTTTTGTCACGCTAAATATTACTGTTAGTAGTGTAAATATTTAATGTTATCATAAGAAAATATAAATATCTCACTTTCATCTACCTACAAATTGTATAAATCCACACACACGTTCACAGACGAGGTGGTGACGGTTGGCCACGCTCATTTAGAGAGACAGGAAGTGTATACCATTTCTATCATTGGAGCAGCCGCTCATGGAGTATCTTTCCATTAATTGAATATCTTTGTTATTATTAGCAACGTAGCCGCTAGCTATCGATCGTAGCAGCTCTGTGCTGTAGCCACGGTAACCTGGCTCTGCGGCCGGCTTGGAGCGGTGTGGTTGCCCGCTGAACTGAGCTCTGCTCTGGCTGCACAGGTGAGGAGCGGAGGCAAAGCATCTTGTGTGTGACACCTTGTAATAAGAAAGCTATGAAAACACATTACTTGTGCTCTATATTCTCTATTCACTTAAAGGATCATAGGGCAGGATTAATGAGAACGGCCAGTGACGCGACGCCCGCTGCACGTAACTACAGCAACCAGCGAAGCCACCGGCACGGGAGCGCGCACAGACTTTTCACTGTTTACTTTACTCTTTACGGTCTTTCCTATCTGGGGAGGGGGGGGGTATTTTACTGCAGGTTCTCTCTCTCTCTCTCTCTCTCTCTCACACACACACACACACACCTGTCTCTTCACTGTGCTGCAGCAGGGGGCTGCTTGTCTGTTCCTCTGAGCTCCTCATGGATCTGTATGGGCTCCTACAGGCCGGTACCGAGAATTAACGCGCCGGGTCCGGGTGTCGGACCGCATCTGCCAGGGTCCGCGATCCCATGCGAACCAATCAACACCGGGCATATTCATGATTTCATTAAAAAAAAAAAAAAAACGGACGCGTCGCGGACACGCCGGCCAGGACGTGAAAAGTGGACGTGTCCGGGCAAAAGAGGACGTTTGTCCACCTGCCCGATAACGTTGTTAAAGTTATAACGTCGGCTTTTAACCGCTAGCTGCGGCTAACGGCTAATAATAAGACAGTAGTGATGAGGGAGAGGGTGTGTAAGTTAGTGACCTGCCTGCTGCTGTGTGCGTGTGTGAAGGGAGGGGGAGAGAGAGTGGTGGCGGGTTTAACAGGGCTTTCAGTTGTGCTGGGTCGTTTGCTGGCAGTAACAGTAATTTGGATCCACCGTGGTTCAGAGCGATTGATATAACAGGGAGTGTCGCCACTCTGTTACTATATCAATCGCTCTGCCGCGGTTGCCATCTTCATGTCTCCATTCCATTGATCCATTCGAAGGCAGTCGTGGACGCGCTGACGTCAGGTCCGCCGGCCAGCGCGCGAAATTCACCCCCTGAATTGCAGCGCATTTTGCAGCACAGACCCCGTTCAGAGCAATTGAGAGATACACGGGTGGGCTCGTTCTTTTTGGTTTTGAACTCTTCCTCACCCATTATTATTTAAAAAACGTAAAACGCATGGGTATTTTCTCACAAATCCTGCCCTATGATCCTTTAATAGCCTACCCCCCTGGCTGCTGTTCAATGGTTTGTTTATTAGTATATTAATGATAACTGCCCTTGAATGCGCTTCAACTGGGAGCAGCAAAGTCTGGTAGCTCTGAGTTTCTTACTTTGTTTTTGTTGTATTTTATCATATTTTTTCAATTACTGATGGATATTTCTTCTGTGAAGAGAAGAGTTTTCTCAAGTGAAGAGCTTTTATCGTTGAAGTGGAGAAAATCTGGGGTGTATCACACTATTCCGGCTGAGTTGAAGAGGCGTTTTCGTGGTTGCTGTGCTGGGTTTAAAGCTCCAGTTGGTAAGTTGACGAAAGTGAAAGTAAACTCCGCGACTTGGTCGGAAATTTCAAGACAGTACTCCGTCAGGTCCCTTTATGAACCTCTGCCAAGCGCCCCACACACACACAGACACACACAAAGTAGCCATAAACGCACCCACAGAAGATGTACCGTATCCATAGCACGACGTGTAGGAGCGGCGATTGGCTGCTCCTCCTGCTCCCTCTACCTGACTGGTGGAGAATCGTCGGGCGCGGTGGATTTTGGCAAATACGATTACAGGCTGTAGGTGGAGCCAGAGGAGTTGGATTTTGTCCTAAATTACTCATTTAATGTCTGACCATCAGAATATAGTGACAGTTCCAGCAAATATGACTGAATAATTGTTACCAACTGAAGCTTTAAAGTAGAGTTGCACAATACCCACGGTAGCCACGGTACCCCGCGGTGCCAAAACGAGAAAAAGAACGGACTCCATGAAGACAGCTGAGACAGCTCCGCTTCTATAGAAATTCGCTTCAAAACAAACAACGAGCTAAAGTTCTGTCTCGTCCGGACGCACGCATGGCTCACAGTCACAAACACGAGACAACACACTGACCACGGCAGAAGCACCGAGCCCGAGCGGCGGGTCTGCTGCGTCGTCGTCGTCAGTGGCACTTAATTAATTTAGCTCTGTTTATTTTCTCATTGGCTAATATCAGGCTATATGCTCCGTGTACCTACAGGCTGAGGAATAAAGAGTTAAAGGATGTCCAAGTGTAAAGCACCTAGAAAATGCATAAAAATATAGTTTTCACAGGGAATCAGTTCCTGTTCATTGTATTCTGTCCTCTATGGTTTATTATGTTGGAGAAGAAGCATTATTGTCAAGACAGTGGATTTGTTTTTTATCCTAAGTTGATTATTTATATATGTTAAACATAAATGAATGTGCAAGAGACTGGATGGTTATTTCTTTTCAACCATATAAATTCTAACTTCATTTATTTGTTTTTTATTGCTTATTTAAAAATATTTGTTTCAGTCTAATTCCTATTTCACCAGTATTCTGTTTATCATGCACCAAACAACATTATAAGTAATTAATGAGTATTTATAACTTGTACAAATACATTGCAGTTCATAAAAATAATAATAATAAAAAAAGGTTGCAGTATCGTGATATTACCCGGAACCGTGATACTTTGTCTGGTATAGTACCGTGGTTACTCATTTTGGTATCGTGACAACTCTAGTTTAAAGGCAAGGAAGTGGAGATACAAGCCCATTCTGCCGTCTGTCATCATGGGGAATGTCAACTCTCTGACCAACAAGAGTGATGAGCTGAAGATATTGGTGAAGACTCAGAAAGTTTACCGTGAGTGCAGCCTGATGTGTTTTACTGAGACCTGGTTGAATCAAAACATGACTCCATTGTGGATAGAATAGAATAGAGAATAGAGAATACTTTATTCATCCCTAGCAGGGAAATTCACGTTAGTCCCGTAGCTCACACAACAATGACAAAAAAGATGAACACAAAAATACATTTTAACAAGTGTTATATAAAACGATTGCAGCAGGAACAAATGATCTCTTAAATCTTTCTGTTCTGCAGGTCAGGGAGATGAGCCTTTTGCTTCGGCTGCTCCTCTGACCTGAGAGGGTTTTGTGTAGAGGGTGTTGGGGGTCACCCAGGATGGTCTTCAACTTACACCCCATCCTCCACTTAACCACAGCCTCTACCAGCTCCGCTCCCTCCCCCATCACAGAGCTACATTTTTTGATGAGCCTGTCTAGTCTGTTCCTGTCCCTGACCTTGATGTTGTTACCCCAGCAGACAATAGCAAAGAATGTAACACTTGCAATGACAGACTGATAAAACATACGCAGCATTACATTACATACATCAAAAGACCTGAGTCTTCTTAAAAAGAAGAGCCTGCTTTGTGTCTTTTTGTACACATCATTTGTGTGTACGGACCAGTCCAGCCTGTCATTAAGGTGTACTCCAAGGTACTTGTATGACTGAACCCTCTCAATGTCCACCCCATCCACAGTCACAGGCCGTAAGGATCTTTTGGACCTGCCAAAGTCAATAATCATTTCTTTGGTCTTTGATGTATTAAGCAACAAGTTGTTCTTGTTGCACCAGACTGTGAACGCCCCCACCAGGTCCCTGTATTCATCTTCCTGTCCCTTCTTCACACATGCCACTATGGCCGTGTCGTCAGAGTACTTCTGAACATGGCAAGATTCAGATGTGGATGTGAAATCTGCAGTGAAAAGTGTGAAGAGGTAAGGTGAGAGCACAGTACCTTGTGGTACTCCTACACTGCTCACCACTGTGTCTGACATGCAATTCCCCAGCCTCACATACTGTGGCCGCTCTGTAAGATAGTTATAGACCCACAAGATGATGGTTGGATCTACACCCATCTTCTCCAGCTTTACTTTCAGAATACTAGGTTGAATTGTGTCAAAGGCACTGGAAAAGTCTAGAAACAGCAGTCTCACATATCGCCCAGGTTCATCCAGGTAAGAGTAAATCCGATGCAACATGTAGATGATTGCATCGTCCACCCCAATGTTCTCCCGGTATGCAAACTGCAAGGGGTCCACAGAATGCTGTACTTGAGGTCGAAGGTGGCGAAGTAGTAGTCTCTCCAGAGTCTTCATAATATGAGAAGTCAGGGCTACTGGTCTGTAGTCACTGATTCCTGCTGGCCTCGCCACTTTGGGAACCGGCACCAGGCACGAGGTCTTCCAGAGAAGAGGGATCCTACATGACTGCAGGCTCAGGTTGAAGATGGTACGGAGAGGCACAGCCAGCTGGGCAGCACAGTCCTTAAGGAGTCTAGCTGAAACACCATCAGGGCCAGCCGACTTGCCAGGACGCAGTCTCCTCAGTTCTGCCGACACTTCCTCCAGGGAGAGTAGAGTGTCACCGCCATATGGAGCAGGATCGCCAGGTGGAGCAGGACCGCCAGGAGGAGCAGGACCACTGGAAGCAGGACCGCCGGATGGAGCAGGACCGACAGGAGGAGCAGGACCGCCGGAAGCAGGACCGCCGGAAGCAGGACTGCCAGGTGGAGCAGGACCGCTGGCTGGAGCAGGACCACCGGATGGAGCAGGACCGCCAGGAGGAGCAGGACCACCGGAAGCAGGACCGCCAGGTAGAGCAGGACCGCCAGGTAGAGCAGGACCGCCGGCTGGAGAAGGACCACCGGATGGAGCAGGACCGCTGGAAGCAGGACCGCCGGAAACAGGACCGCCAGGAGGAGCAGGACCGCCGACTGGAGCAGGACCACCGGATGGAGCAGGACCGCTGGAAGCAGGACCGCCGGAAACAGGACCGCCAGGAGGAGCAGGACCGCCGACTGGAGCAGGACCACCGGATGGAGCAGGACCGCCAGCTGGAGAAGGACCACCGGATGGAGCAGGACCGCTGGAAGCAGGACCGCTGGAAACAGGACCGCCAGGAGGAGCAGGACCGCCGACTGGAGCAGGACCACCGGATGGAGCAGGACCGCCAGGAGGAGCAGGACCGCCAGGTGGAGCAGGACCGCCGGATGGAGCAGGACCGCCGGAAGCAGGACCGCCGGATGGAGCAGGACCGCCAGGAGGAGCAGGACCGCCAGGTAGAGCAGGACCGCCAGGTGGAGCAGGACCGCCAGGTAGAGCAGAACCGCCAGGTAGAGCAGGACCGCCAGGAGGAGCAGGACCGCCAGGTGGAGCAGGACCGCCAGGAGGAGCAGGACCGCCAGGAGGAGCAGAACCACCAGGTAGAGCAGGACCGCCAGGAGGAGCAGGACCGCCAGGAGGAGCAGAACCACCAGGTAGAGCAGGACCGCCAGGAGGAGCAGGACTGCTGGAAGCAGGACCGCCAGGAGGAGCAGGACTGCTGGAAGCAGGACCGCCAGGAGGAGCAGGACCGCCGGAAGCAGGACCGCCTGATGGAGCAGGACCGCCAGGAGGAGCAGGACCGCCGGAAGCAGGACCGCCGGATGGAGCAGGACCGCCAGGTAGAGCAGGACCGCCGGAAACAGGACCGCCAGATGGAGCAGGACCGCCAAGTGGTGATGGTGAGGGAGAAGAGGCTATGTTAAACCTGTTGTAAAACTGGTTAAACTCATTTGCCAGGTCAACATCTCCCTCAGGCTGCCTATTTCTCTCCTTGTATCCAGTGATGGTCCTCATTCCTCTCCAGACCTCCCTGATGTTATTATTTTGTAGTTTGCTCTCCAGCTTTTTCTTGTAGTCTCTCTTTGCTTGCCTTAGTCTCACTTTCAGTTCCTGCTGTGCTGTCTTAATCAAGACTGAGTCACCAATCTTAAAAGCCTCCTTCTTCTTATTTAGGAAGCTTTTGATGTCACTTGTGATCCACGGTTTATTGTTAGTGAAGCAACGAACTGTTCTGACCGGCAACACCACATCCCTGCAGAAGTTTATATAGTCAGTGACACACTCTGCCATCTCATCAATGTCAGTGGATGTGATGTTAGGTGTCTGTGAGTGTAGCAGAACATTCCAGTCTGTAGACTCAAAGCAGTCCCTCAGAGCCTCAGTAGCCTCAGGTGTCCACTTCCTTACTGTGAGTGTAGTTGCAGGTTCCCTCTGCACACAGGGTTTGTAACAGGTCTGCAGACAAACCAGGTTGTGATCTGACCTGCCCAGTGGTGGCAAGGCAGTGGCTCTGTAAGCTTCTTTTACATTGGCATACAGCAAGTCAAGGGTTTTGTTTTTTCTGGTAGCACATTTAACAAACTGTGTGAATCCAGTCAGGTGGGAGGAGAGGATAACATGGTTGAAGTCACCTGATATTATAATAAGTGCCTCAGGATGTTTTGTCTGTATCCTAGCAACCATTTCATGCAGTATTTCACATGGAACATCAGCTGTTGCCTTGGGAGGGATGTACACAAGTATTGTTATGATATGACTGAATTCTCTTGGTACATAATATGGCCGCATTCCAACAGCCAATAATTCAATATCTGGACAACACATCTTCTCTTTGACAGTAATATGTGCAGGATTACACCATCTCTGGTTCACAAATAAGGCCAGACCTCCTCCTTTTTTCTTGCCACTTGCCTTAGCATCTCTGTCTGACCGTATGAGAGTGAAGCCAGGTACATCCACAATGGAGTCAGTGATGTTTTGATTCAACCAGGTCTCAGTAAAACACATCAGGCTGCACTCACGGTAAACTTTCTGAGTCTTCACCAATATCTCCAGCTCATCACTCTTGTTGGTCAGAGAGTTGACATTCCCCATGATGACAGACGGCAGAATGGGCTTGTATCTCCACTTCCTTGCCTTTAAACCTGCACCAGCACGGCAACCACGAAAACGCCTCTTCAACAGTATAGTGTGATACACCCCAGATTTTCTCCACTTCAACGAAAAAAGCTCTTCACTTGAGAAAACCCTTCTCTTCACAGAAGAAATATCCATCAGTAATTGAAAAAATATGATAAAATACAACAAAAACAGAGTAAGAAACTCAGAGCTACCAGACTTTGCTGCTCCCAGTTGAAGCGCATTCTAGAACATCTAGGATGTACCTGGCTTCACTCTCATACGGTCAGACAGAGATGCTAAGGCAAGTGGCAAGAAAAAAGGAGGATGTCTGGCCTTATTTGTGAACCAGAGATGGTGTAATCCTGCACATATTACTGTCAAAGAGAAGATGTGTTGTCCAGATATTGAATTATTGGCTGTTGGAATGCGGCCATATTATGTACCAAGAGAATTCAGTCATATCATAACAATACTTGTGTACATCCCTCCCAAGGCAACAGCTGATGTTCCATGTGAAATACTGCATGAAATGGTTGCTAGGATACAGACAAAACATCCTGAGGCACTTATTATAATATCAGGGGACTTCAACCATGTTATCCTCTCCTCCCACCTGACTGGATTCACACAGTTTGTTAAATGTGCTACCAGAAAAAACAAAACCCTTGACTTGCTGTATGCCAATGTAAAAGAAGCTTACAGAGCCACTGCCTTGCCACCACTGGGCAGGTCAGATCACAACCTGGTTTGTCTGCAGACCTGTTACAAACCCTGTGTGCAGAGGGAACCTGCAACTACACTCACAGTAAGGAAGTGGACACCTGAGGCTACTGAGGCTCTTAATGCCTGCCACACACATAAAGATAATCGGGCTGATTTTGCCCCGATTTTCCCCCTTCCGACCACGGACAGACACCGCCCGATTATCTTAAGGTCTTAAGATTATCTTATAAGATTCTCTTGTAGTGTGTGGTGTGTTAAGAGTGAAATTCGGCCGACAATCGGCTCCGAAATCAGTCGGCGCCGACAATCGTAAATATTAAACATGTTCAATATTTACGATTGTCGGCGGAGAACGTTGTGGTGTCAAATCGTCTTGTGTGGGGGGGAAGCCGACAATCGGGAGTCCCCAATGTGACGTAATATTGAATTTAACCAATAAAGAGCGAGCTGACTGAACATGGAATTATAACGAGCTATCTCCATGGCTACGATATCCCTGGCTACCAGCAATATGGCGAAGAAGACAGTTAAAGTGAGATGGACCTCAGATATGGAGGATCAACTTGTTGAACATTGGCAAACACACGAGTGTCTGTACAATATATCATCAAAGTCCTACCACAACAGGAATGACAAAGACAGGAGTTGGCAAGAAATTGCCACCGCGATGGACATACCAGGTAAGAAAACAGTCTAGCTCCGGTGACCGTTACATCCGTTGTTTTATTTTGGAACTCTTGCCACTTCCGTCCTGATTAAATTAAATTAACTGCAGTTAATCGATCGTTTTCAATGGGAGTTGTCTGTGAAATGTAAACAAACACAGCCGACAGACATGTAGCGGATCTCTGCTTAAAACGTTGGTGCAGCGCACTGAGCACACAAAGGAGAGAGGAGGTGAAAAGATACAATGTAACCTGTTATAATACTGGACTCAGCCATGTAGCGCAATGAGTAACGAGTCAAAAAGCTACAGACTGCTAACTGATCACTGCCTGAAGAGTTTGAAAGTCGCCTCTAACTTCATGAACGCAGCTCAAACAGACCCGCTGCTTCAGCATGGTGATGCTTTGATAAATACAGCGGATCTGCGCTGGTTTACAGTAGCCTATCCTCCCCTATATCAGCCAGTCGCTACCGGAGTTTAATTAAAAAAAAAAAAAAAAGCGCTCCTCGTGTAGGAGCGGAGTTTCCTCTACTGCAGCTGATCAGCTGACATGTGGTCAAGACGTAGCTACAGACCTTTATAGTCACAGGTGCATTTCATTTTTATAGGACTTCAACCTCAGAGCTGTCTGTCTTCAGACTGTCCTGACCTGTCCCTGAACATCACACAGAGACAACATGGAGCTGCTTGTGTGATTGGTTACTGAGTTTTATTGTTTACATAGGTACAGAATACAGTTTATCATCATAGTGGCAGGAAAGATCATTTCATCTGTATGTATCAAATATTGCTGTGCCGAAAGCAAATTCTATCGACTTGTTGTGCAGTTAATAAATGAATTGCATTGAAATTGAAATTATTATTATTATTATATTATGGTTATTTGTAACAGAAAGTTTTAATTGAAGTAAAGCAGGAAAACCACTGTCTACATTCCTTATCAGTTATTATTGTTGTTATTATTATTTTTTTAATTATTATTATTATTTTATTATCAGTCATGTGATGTGACCAAAAGTGAGAGAGAGGGAAACAGAGAATGAAAGAACGTAACATTAACTTTATTTCTTGGTGATATTTAATTGCAGTGGAAGAAGTACGTGCGAGGGCAACGTCACTGAGAACGCAGTACTCCAAGCTTCTGAAAACCAAACCAAGTGGTAGTGGAGATACAGCTTTAACCAGCAAACAGAAGTGGATGCTGAAGTCCTTATTTTTTTTAAAAGCCCATGTCGTCCAGCGTGCTACAGAGACCAGTGTAAGTGCTATACTGCTGTAGTTATTACTGTAGTTCCTGATTATTACTATATTTTAAATAGTTTCATTAACAGATATAAACAGAATAAATATGAAAATACCATCTCATCCTGTTATTACAGCTTCACATGTCAGTGAAAGACAGCCTGGCTGCGGAGGAGATCAACTCTGAGGCAGAAGAAGGTGCGTCAGAGGTGTCAGAGCTGCCAGAAGATCTGGAGCCAGTTGCCTCTTCTGGAACAACACCACCACATGCCTGTACTCCTGAGCCTCCAAATCTGGCCAAGAAACGTAAAAAAGTCCAGTCACCTGATGAGATTGAAATTCAAAAAGTCACCATCCTCCAGCAAATGTCTAAAGTGATAGCGGAAAATAGAAACAGGCCAGTGCAGACAGACAGCGACACCACTTTTGGTGTACAGGTTGCAGCGGAGCTAAGGAGTATTAACAACCCAATACTAAAAACAAGGGTGAAGCGCCAGATAATGGCAGCTCTATATGAGGCTCAGGAGTCTGAACTCAGCATGTCCTCTCCAACATACACAAGGCCACATCCCTATCACCCACCCTCAACTGGCCAGATCCCCCCTCCACAACTCTCCTCTCCTCTCACATACACAGACACAAATTTTCAGCCATACACCAGCTTTCGGAGGATGCTGGATGAAGACCCATAAACTATGTATGATGTTTAATGTATTTCTTTTTGTTGTATTTTAATGATTGTCCTATAGCTTTTATTTGTTATTCTGTAATGTTTGTACCTATTGTAAATAAACTACATGTACATTTTTAATGCAAAGATACTATATGAGTCCATTTGTGGTGACTACCAAAAAAGAAACTTTGATTAGTTACCTGATGGTGGCTTGAGGAGTAAAATTAGCTAAACAAAATACTGTGCAAAGTTGATCTCTTTTGGGTGATGTTCCCATTTATTGTAACAAACAAAAAAATAACAAAAAATAACGTACTTAAACGAAGCACAAAGCAAATGAATAATAGCTAAACCATTTGTATTTTCAAAATAAATCAGTACATAAACAAACAGTTTAAAAAACTCTAAATGTAGTTGTCCTGCCAGGGAACCTTGCCTGCTGGCGTAACAAAGTAACTTTTCATATTGTCTCTGACTGCTTTGGCAGCCATGGAGCTGTTGCCACATCTTCCAGGTTGAAGAGGGAGCATGGCTCCCAGGCCGTCTCCTCGCCAGGTACCCTCCACAAGCCTGTGGTTTTCGTCCTCTGTGTCAGCCAGCCCTGCAGGTGTGTATGGGTCAGACCTCACCTGACGCAAGTAATTGTGGAGACACACAGTAGCAAAAACCATCCTCTGCACCTTGTCAGGGTTAAGCATTATAGTAGTGAGGAACACTCTCCACCTGTTAGCCCATATTCCAAACCCATTTTCAACAACTCTGCGTGCACGGGAAAGTCTGTAGTTGAAGACTCTCTGTTGATGTTCCATGTTGCGGAATGGATATGGTTTCATCAAGTCAAGGCGCAGAGGGTAGGCATCATCTCCAACAAACATATAAGGGATTTGCATGTCAGAGCCCGGGAGCAGAGCTGCTGCAGGAAGGTTGAGGAGACCGCTGTCAAGTGCTTGCTTGAAATCAGACTCTGCAAACACTCCTGCATCTGATGCTCTGCCCTGTGCTCCCACACTGATGTAGCTGAACCTGTATCTGGCATCGACGACAGCCATCATCTGTACAGAGAATCGTCCTTTGTAATTTCTGAAGGTGCTTCCACTGTGAGCTGGGGGCAATATGTTGATGTGTTTTCCATCTATTGCACCAAGGCAGTGGTTAAATTGCCACTTATGATGGAAGTCTTTGGCGATGTCCAACCACTCCTGTTCTGTAGTGGGTGTCTGAAATAACAAGTTTTGTTTGCATGAGTGCCAAGATATCAACAGTAACTAGTAGTAGCAGTATCATAGCAGTAGTAGTAGGTCTAACAATAGTAATATTAATAATTGCAGTAGTCCTTTTAATTAAAAAAAACGTAACACATTCTCAGTTAGATACCGTGATTGTAATGCACTAGTATAAATATAACAGTTAACGACTACAGATACAACACATACATATATAGATAAACAGGCTTACCTTCAGATATTCATCTTTTAGTGTCTGATGCAGGGCTTCACATGTTTCGATCACAATCATGGAGATAGTGGACTCACCAACCCTGAACTGGTAACTCAGAGACGCAAACGATTCTCCTAAAGGGAAAGAAAGAAAGACAGAAAATATTATAACGTTGACTTTCTTTAAGTAACAGTAAACGTAAGCCTACACAACAGCTTCATGCCCAAGTTACAAACCTGTTGCTAAGTATCGGAGTGTTAAAGCCAGTCTCTCCTTGGCAGTGATGGCTAATCTCCATCTGGTGTCTTGCTTGGTGATCATGGGGGCCACTTTATTGAGAATGTACTCAAATTCCTCTGCATTCATTCGAAGCAGGTCCCTGAAACCTGCTCTGTCAGTCATCTGTTAACATAGTACAAACAAACAGCTTACAATTAATAACCATCCACAATATATATATATATATACACATATAATATATACATTTCATAGCAACGCATTGAATGTGGGGATATTACAGGACACAAATAAATGGCTTGCACTTTCCCACCGTGGATACTTCAGCAAGATACGAAGGGCGTCATTATACGCAACCTTATTCTTATTCATCTTATTCCTTTACTGTAAAATTGCACCAGAGGTGTGCTGTATATAGTGGTGTACAGTATGCTCTAAAGAGAGCATTTTTAATGTCTCACACTCTTGATGGCTATCAGGTTTATTTACGGTTGTAGCGCTAAAAGGCTCGCTAGTAACATCAGTCATCGGTGTTTCATTCTGTCATGTTGCTCCAGAAACTACAGAACGGGCGCTTGCTCAGTTTATTGCCATAACTGTTAATCCACATATGAACGTAAACAATAACAAAAAGCCGCTTCCACGTATTATGATCTTAAATAGTAGCCTACCGTATGTATTTAAAAGTGATTTGTGATTTGTAAACAAACGAAATGAATGATTATAACGGTCGGCGTTCCCCCCATGACGACTACACAAAATCCTATTATTGTTTTTTTTTATCAAATTGTGCTGCATATACATGGATCTATAATACATCCATGTGTCTAGTGTTTTGCTTGTCTTGTCTGTCTGTCTTTTAGTAACCGTCTGTATATCAATTAGGACCTTACATTTGAAAGCAACTCACCTCCAGCTCACGCAGTAGCATATAAAGTCCATGGTCACGCCGTCTCCAAGATTTTCTCCAAAGTCTCTTCTTTCTTCTTTGGGATTTTTCAGTTAACATTAATCCCAAAACCACCATCATGCAGTCTGTATCCAGCTGGTCCTCCATGTGTTTACACCGGTTTACACTCGCGCTTCTTCACTTCTTCTTGTAGTTAGTTCAATGACTATTTTTGGTGTGACTGCCCCCACAGGTCAGTCAGAGTACTACGTCAGATCACGTTTGATCACGTTTGTTCACGCGAGATTTCTGGCTTGAGGGACAAGATTCTAGTGCGTCAGAAGACAAATCTTAATGTGTGTGGTGTGCTGTGTTTGGAATATCGCAGGACACCACACACAATACGATCAAAACTGTTAAATCACAGATTTTTTATCTTCATGTGTGGGGTCTCTCACAGATAAAAAATCGGTTGAGATTTATAAAATCTTTATGTGTGTGGCAGGCTTTAGGGACTGCTTTGAGTCTGGAATGTTCTGCTACACTCGCAGACACCTAACAACACATCCACTGACATTGATGAGATGGCAGAGTGTGTCACTGACTATATAAACTTCTGCAGGGATGTGGTGTTGCCGGTCAGAACAGTTCGTTGCTTCACTAACAATAAACCGTGGATCACAAGTGACATCAAAAGCTTCCTAAATAAGAAGAAGGAGGCTTTTAAGATTGGTGACTCAGTCTTGATTAAGACAGCACAGCAGGAACTGAAAGTGAGACTAAGGCAAGCAAAGAGAGACTACAAGAAAAAGCTGGAGAGCAAACTACAAAATAATAACATCAGGGAGGTCTGGAGAGGAATGAGGACCATCAATGGATACAAGGAGAGAAATAAGCAGCCTGAGGGAGATGTTGACCTGGCAAATGAGTTTAACCAGTTTTACAACAGGTTTAATATAGCCTCTTCTCCCTCACCATCACCACTTGGCGGTCCTGTTCCATCCGGCGGTCCTGCTCTACCTGGCGGTCCTGCTCCATCCGGCGGTCCTGCTTCCGGTGGTCCTGCTCCTCCTGGCGGTCCTGCTCCATCCGGCGGTCCTGCTTCCGGTGGTCCTGCTCCATCCGGCGGTCCTGCTCCATCCGGCGGTGACACTCTACTCTCCTTGGAGGAAGTGTCGGCAGAACTGAGGAGACTGCGTCCTGGCAAGTCAGCTGGCCCTGATGGTGCTTCAGCTAGACTCCTTAAGGACTGTGCTGCCCAGCTGGCTGTGCCTCTCCGTACCATCTTCAACCTGAGCCTGCAGTCATGTAGGATCCCTCTTCTCTGGAAGACCTCGTGCCTGGTGCCGGTTCCCAAAGTGGCGAGGCCAGCAGGAATCAGTGACTACAGACCAGTAGCCCTGACTTCTCATATTATGAAGACTCTGGAGAGACTACTACTTCGCCACCTTCGACCTCAAGTACAGCATTCTGTGGACCCCTTGCAGTTTGCATACCAGGAGAACATTGGGGTGGACGATGCAATCTACATGTTGCATCGGATTTACTCCTTCCTGGATGAACCTGGGCGATATGTGAGACTGCTGTTTCTAGACTTTTCCAGTGCCTTTGACACAATTCAACCTAGTATTCTGAGAGGAAAGCTGGAGAAGATGGGTGTAGATCCAACCATCATCTTGTGGGTCTATAACTATCTTACAGAGCGGCCACAGTATGTGAGGCTGGGGAATTGCATGTCAGACACAGTGGTGAGTAGTGTAGGAGTACCACAAGGTACTGTGCTCTCGCCTTACCTCTTTGTTAAGACTTTCATTATTTAATTGTTGTTTGCAGTTCTGAGTCATTTATTTTATACATTGTGTACTACTGTATTTATTTTGAAAAGTTAGTATGACTTCCGGTATAACGGCATGACTTCCGGTTTTACGGATCACATCAGTTGTGTCCGGGACTTCGGCAGGAGTACATGGCCCATTGGTGAGCTACTAACGTTAGCTAAGAAATAAGCCTGCGAACTATAAGCAGATTGTGAATAATGTGTTGAAGCTTGCTGTTAGTAAGCAGCTAAATAAGAGTGTTATTTGTTATTTATCGCTCGCTATTAGCACTCGCGATTAGCGCCGCGAGCTAGCATTAGCATTTCCGCTAGTTAGCTTTAGCGCTTCCGCTCGTTAGCATTAGCATGTTATGCTAGCACTATTAGCATCCTGTGCTGACTGGTACTGACACTTATTTAGTCATTTGGTGGATTTTATTCATTACGGTTTATTGTGTTAATACATATTAAAGTGCTCAGTGTTTACTTACAGTAAATAAGTTGAAGAAGCTAAGAATTATATTTTCTGTGAGAAATGGTTTATGTAACTTGGTATTTTGGTTATTCTTTTCAGGTTTATGACCTGTGTGTCACCTGTGTAATCACAAGAGTACCTGTGTACCTGAGTGAGAGCCTGTGAACCTATGATTATTACAAATGAAAATAAAAGAAGATCAAGGAAAACACGAGTTATACCCTCGGTGTACTTTTGTCGAGCCTTTCGGAGGGCAGTATAAACAAACGTCCGAACAGTCATAAACCAAGGCACCAGCTTACAGAAAAATAAACTGGAAAACCTTGTAAAACGGACAAAGCCCGAAGACTGTTTAACCACGCTGAGCTCAGTTAACAGCCCTCAACCACTCTGTCTGCTCACCTGCTCGCTAGCCAAGAAAATAAGCTAAAGCCAGAAGAAGGGAGAAAGTATACAAGTCTAGCAGAGGCAAAAAAGACTATTAAAACCCAAGTGGCATAAAAAAGCTTCAACTTTTGGTTAACGCAAGAAAAGGTAACAACATGGCAGCTTCAAAGGAGGAGCTGGAGAAGCTCAAGCAGAGGCGTTCAGCAGTTCAAACCGCTTTCACCAGGAGAGCCAACCATCTCACTTCCAGAGCGAACGCACTAGGAGAAAGTGAAATGATAGGTGAGTGGAGAAGCTTTAAATCAGAACACTCAAGAGTCAGAGATGCAGGCTTCGAGTATGTAACAGCCCTGACAGAAGCAGGTGATGAACATGCCGAAGAAATGGCGGCGCAAATTGATGCTAAAACAGCAGAATGTGACCGTAAGTTTGATGAGACTCAACAGATCGTCCTAAAGTGTTTCTGGACCAGGTTCGCTGAGGAGGCAATTACCACCCTCGCCCATGAAGCTGAATC
Organism: Trachurus japonicus; assembly: GCF_045865225.1. Classification (NCBI taxonomy): domain Eukaryota; kingdom Metazoa; phylum Chordata; class Actinopteri; order Carangiformes; family Carangidae; genus Trachurus; species Trachurus japonicus. The sequence goes on from NC_140923.1 coordinate 27,937,221, forward strand.
AGCCTTGGACCAAGCTGAGGCAACCGACTGCAAACAGCTGACCAGGAAACAACGCGACCTGATGAACAGAAACCTGGAACGGGAGATCTGCGAACTCGAAAGAGAGGTAAATGAATGGATGAGTTTTATCCCTAGGCCCAAGATAACAGAGTCAAAAGACTGCATAAGAAAGCTGAGAAAACGTCGTGAGAAACTATGGGACGAGTGGGTGTGGCAAGACGACAACCGAGGCTGGGTCTTGTCTGGAGCTGAAGAGGAGGAACCAGGCGAGGCAGTTGAGCAAAACCAAGACGGACTACAAAGCAAGCCTGGTGAGGAGGCAGCGCCTCCTGGTGTTCAACCTAACCCAGACTTGTTTGACCCTGGAAAAACTCAACTTCCTGTAGGAGGTATCCAGCCTAGCTCGCCCATCCGACCCCCAAATCTCAGCTATGGTGTATTCCCAGATGCGGCAAGCACGCCACATGGAACCTTCAATGCACTGCAAGGTGGTTCTGGCATGAACTCTGGGACTTACAATGTCAAGCCCCTGATTAATCTGGAGCGAGCACGGCTGCCTGTATTCTCCGGTGACATGCGAGATTACTACCGTTGGAAAGCTGAATGGGAAGACTTGCAGCGGCTAGGAAACCCACACGGATTGGAGAACGTGAGGAAATTCCACCTTCTAGGAAGCCTAGACGACAAAGTCAAGAGGGACCTTGTGTTATCCAGCTGTGGATCCGCCGCCGATGTGTTCAGGGTTCTAGACAATAAGTATGGAAACAAGCCAAAAATAGTGCTACTAATCTCAAAAGAAGTTCAAGAACTTCCCCCCGTAAAGGGAAATCAACCAAGAAAGACAATTGAACTGATTCAGGCCGTGGAGAGAGCTCTTCACGATCTCCAAGTCTTGGGAGAAGAAGATGCTGTGAAGAATCGAATAGTAGCACAGTCGATTGAGAGTAAGTTGCCTGATTCACTAAAAGAAAAGTGGCTAACTCACAAGAACGATCCTGCAAGCGGTTTTTCATCACGCAACCACTTTGACTGTTTGCTGCAGTACCTGAAAAGGCAAGAAGACATTCTTGAGGAGTTAGATCAACTTCAAATACAGCCCGGCCCAGTGAACAAACCTGAGAGGTTGAGAGAGAAGAAAGCATTCACTAGAGCTACGCTGGGAAACACTCAAAACTCTCCATCAAGTTCATGCATCGTGTGTGGAGACAATGCGCATGCAGGCAAACTGTTTGCCTGCAAGGTTTTCAAAAGACTCAACTTGTCAAGTAAAAAGACTCATCTTAAGAAAGCAGGAGCTTGCTTCAAGTGCTTGCGCCACCATGGTGAAGACGGCGGTTGCAACCTGAAGTTTCTCTGCTCAAAGGATGACTGTCGAAGAGGAGCGTCCTCAGATCACAACTACTTGCTCTGTCCAAAGCCACCGATCAAACAGAGGGAAAAGACGAACAGAATGCAGAGTGATCCAAGAGAGGAGAGAAGAGGACTTGGACTGACTGACAAGCAGGAGGAGCTACTTGCTAAACTCTCTCCAGAGCTGAAAGCGGAGTTCAAGGAAGCTTTCTCAAACAAGGCTTCGACGACACTATGCGGCAGCAGCAGCAATAAGCTGAAAGAGTACCCAGTCATAATGATGCTACTGGAAGTGACTACAAATTCAGGCCAGCTGATCGGCACCTTGATTGACCTGGCATCGGACACAAATTACATTTCCACTGAAGCCGCAGAGCGTCTCAAGTTGAATGGCGAAAGCATCAAGATGATTGTCCAAGGAGTTGGAGGAATGGAAAAGACAGTTTCTACTAAAAGGTACACCTTGAGGCTAAGAATAAAGACCCCCAAGGGTACAGTAACAGAACACAAACTCCTCTGCTACGGCTTGGATAACATTGCAATGGTGAACCAAGCAGTCACACCAGAGCAACTACAAAGGTTCTTCCCTGATGTTGCAACCAACGACTTGATCCGCCCCAAGAAGATTGACCTTCTAGTAAGCCACAGGGAAGGTCGCCTGGTCCCACAGCCAACCAAAGTAGAGGGAGACCTCGTCCTCTGGGATGGACCCCTAGGTAAGACTGTCGGTGGAACTCACCGTGAGCTTTTTGAAGAAGTTGACCTTGCAGTGCATAGGTCTGACACGCACTTCGCAAGATCAATGAGAACAGCATCAAAAGCATACAGAGAGATCCTTGTGGACCCTGCAGGATCTGGTGAAGTCCAAGAGACGATCGTCCGAAGTACTGCAACTTCCAACAAAGAAGTATTCGAGTGGTTCAAGTGGGATAGTGTTGGCGCGGCTTGTGATCCTCAATGTGGTGGCTGCAAATGTGGTAGGTGTCCCCCTGGAGGCAAGGAAATGACCCTAGGAGAGGAAAGGGACCTAGAAAAAATCAAAGAGTGCCTCACCTACGTGCAAGCGGACAAGCATTGCGAAACCCCTCACTGGGATGCAGCTTACCCATGGAAAGGAGATCCTGCGACGCTTCCTGATAACCGACGTGCAGTCGAGGGAACTTTTCTGAACACGGAAAAACGCCTTGAAAAGGAGCCAGAATGGAAGGCTGCGTACAGAGAGCAAATCCATGACATGGTCTCTAGGGGAGCTGCCGCTAAACTCACTAAAGACGAAATCGACAGTTGGAAGGGACCTAAGTGGTACATCAGTCATCTGGTTGCTCCTAATCCTCATTCAACCACCACGCCTGTAAGGATTGTGTGGAACAGTAGCCAAGAGTTCATGGGAGTAAGTTTGAACGACCTCCTGCACAAGGGCCCAGATGTCCTCAATCAAATCAGAGGAGTCCTTCTGAGGTTTAGGAGTGGATTGTATGCCGCCTTAGGAGATGTGAAAAAAATGTACAACTCCGTTTGGCTAAAAGATAAAGAAGTGCATCTTCATCGTTTTCTTTGGAGAGACCGCCTGGAAGACGATATTGAGGTCTTTGCCGTAGTCAGGGTCAACATCGGTGACAAGCCTGCAGGCTGCATAGCCCAGGTTGCTATGAGAGAAACGGCAAACCTACCGCAGTTCGCTGCCATGGTTGAAGAACGTCGAGTTCTAGTAGAAGACAGCTACGTCGATGACATCTTAACTTCCCACGATGAAACAAAGACACTGGAAAAGATCACTAAAGGAGTGGAAGAGATCTTAAAAGCTGGAGGCTTCTCCCTTAAACCATGGATCTTCTCTGGCCAAAGTGGGAGGTCAGAAGACACAGCGAAGTCAAGTAAGAGCGAAACAGTCGTGTCTGCGCCCAAAACTCTGGTGTTGCCTAACCAAATGCAGGACGAAGAGAGCAAGGCATTAGGAGTCAGCTACGAACCAGAGACAGACAAACTTCGGATAATGATGTCCATCAACTTCTCAAAGAAGCGAGGCAAAATGAGAACGGGACTCGACTTGCGAGAAGATGAAGTCAGAAGTAACACGCCAAATCCCCTAACGCGTCGAGTGTTGTTAAGCCAAATTGCAGCATTCTACGACCCCATTGGCCTTGCCACACCAGCTAAGCAGAAAGGGGTTATGCTTGTAAGGGAATCTTACCAAGAGGCGGGGAAAGACATCTCAACCAAAGATACTTGGGATGACCCTCTCTCACCAAAACTTCGGGAGGCATCCATAAGACTCTTCGAGGAGTATGTAAGACTTGGTCATGTCAGATTTCAGCGAAGCCTTTCGCCACCAGGAGCCATTGGCCGCCCAGTAGGAGTCACGTTTTCAGACGGAAGTGAGGCGTCCTACGGAGCTGTGCTCTACCTTCGGTGGGAAACACAGAACGGAGTTGTTGTGAGGTTGGTTGAGTCAAAAGCCAAACTCACTCCTCTCAACCAAAAGGGGGACGTGATCAAGGCAGAGTTATGCGGCGCTGTCTTCGCAACTCGTCTTAAAAGATACTTTGAGAGGCATTGCCGCATTGACGTTACCCACTGGATCCACTTCGTGGATAGCCAAACAATCTTGGGAGCTATCCAGAAGGATAGTTATGGCTATCAGACGTTCTTCGCGAATCGCATCGGCGAAATCCAGAAGGCTGGACCAGTAGAAGATTGGAGATGGGTTGAAGGAAACCTCAACATTTCAGACATCATCACAAGGGGAGCATCTCCTGAGGAGCTCGGTGAAGAGTCTGAGTGGCAAAGAGGACCTGAGTTCCTAAAGTGGCCAGAGGCTGAGTGGCCAGTGAAGACAGCCAGTGAGATAGTGGCTACCGTTGCTGATGACGTCAAAAGGCTCAAGAGGAAAGCTTTCTCAGCTGTGATCACTAGAGCTCAGTCGAAGAAAATGCCAAACTCCAGCCAAGTTGATGTCAGTGAAGATATGGGAGTCTCATCGGATGACCATAGTCATCTCCCGCTGCAACTCCCACTAACAGACCAGGATCCAACTCCAGCGGCAGAGACACCAAAGAGGAAACTCAGTGGTGTAGCTCTTGTGCACCTTGTTGAACCAAAGCGGTTCAGTACATTGTCAAAGTTGTGTGGAACTGTTGCCTGGACTCGACGAGCTGTGGAGTTCTGGTTAAAAATCTCAGATCCAGGAGGCAAAGTATTCAAGACTATCTTCAGAAGAGAGAGCAGCTGCTTTCCAAGATCTGGTTCTTGCGGCCCAAGACGGCGTGGAATTTCACGACACGACTCTGAACCGCCTGGTTGTGTTTAAAGACGACAAAACAGGACTATTGCTGTGTGGAGGTAGAGTCCAGTCTTGGAACGAAGACGGAACAGCTGTTCCATTAATCCCCTTCCAGTCATGGCTTGGAACCTTGCTGGCAAGAGAAGCTCATGAGTCAAATCATGAAGGCGTTGCCGCCACACTGCTGCGTACAAGAAGAAAGGCTTGGGTGGTGCAAGGTCGAAGGTGATCAATGAGTGTCTCACTTGCAAGAAGCAGAGAGCGAGATTGTGCCAGCAAGTGATGAGCGACCTCCCTCGGGAACGTACCAGCAGAGCAAACCCTTTTGAGTACACCACATTAGACCTCTTCGGCCCTTTTGAGGTGAGAGACGCCGTCAAGAAGAGGGTCAAGAAGAAGGTCTGGGGAGTAGTGTACTGTTGCATGGCTTCTAGAGCCGTCCACGCCGACCTCGTCGATGACCAATCTTCTGAGAGCTTTCTTCAGGCCTACTCTCGTTTCACAGCGCTCAGGGGGCATCCCAAGAAGTTGTGGTCGGATAGAGGTTCAAACTTCGTAGGCGCTAAACCTACACTAAGAGAGCTGCACAGACACCTCGCCTGCTTGCAGAAGGATTCTGTTGAGGACATGGCTGCCAGAAATGGCACAGAGTGGCAATGGGACTTCCACCCTGCGGACGCGCCTCACAGAAATGGAGCGGCTGAGGCAGCGGTTAAACTCATCAAAAGAGCTCTTCACAGCCTTTGCGGGTCAACTAGCTGTTACACCTGGGGAGAGTTCCAAACTCTTCTTTACTCAGCAGCTAACTTGACAAATGATCGGCCCATTGACGCCAAGGCGCAAGAGCAGGAAGACGCAGTGGAGTACTTGACTCCTAACTCTCTTATCCTGGGACGTACAGGACTAGGAGGAGACATGCACGGAATCAACATGGAAACCCACCCGTGGCGGAGGCTAAGAGCCGTCCAGGCTGGAGTGGACAAGTTCTGGTCAAAGTGGAGTGAGTTGGCTGGCCCAAACTTGTTTATCCGGCACAAGTGGCACAGAACAGAGAGAAGTGTCAAAGTTGGTGACGTGGTCTGGTTAGCAGATCAAAATGCCTTGAGAGGACAGTTTCGACTTGGCCGAGTCGTCGCTGCATATCCTGATAAGAAAGGGATCGTCCGGGATGTGGACTTGAAGATCTGCATGGGACTGTCTGGCCCCCATGTATTCAGGGTACAGAGAGGAACCTCTGACTTACCTACAACCATCGTGCTTCGCAGGGACGTGCGAAGGCTGGTGGTTTTGATTCCAGTTGAGGACTACTTGAAGTAGACAAGTCCTCGCCAAGGGTACCTAAGGGACTCTGTTTAGTTAGTAGGTAACCCTGGGAGGCAACTGAGTGATTAGTGGGTAAACCTGCACTCAGTAGGAGGCAAGGTGGTGGTGCCTACCTCCTTAGTTAGCTTTGTGTTCGTGTTGGATTTATGAAGAACACCTACTCTTGAAGAACACTTATTTTCGTAAGGCTATAAAGGCCTGGACTTACGTTGAGAGACTCAAATGACTGTTAATTGTGGCCTCTTTGGATCTCTGATCAATCGGCCAAGTGGGAGGTGGGAGGTGTTTCATTATTTAATTGTTGTTTGCAGTTCTGAGTCATTTATTTTATACATTGTGTACTGCTGTATTTATTTTGAAAAGTTAGTATGACTTCCGGTATAACGGCATGACTTCCGGTTTTACGGATCACATCAGTTGTGTCCGGGACTTCGGCAGGAGTACATGGCCCATTGGTGAGCTACTAACGTTAGCTAAGAAATAAGCCTGCGAACTATAAGCAGATTGTGAATAATGTGTTGAAGCTTGCTGTTAGTAAGCAGCTAAATAAGAGTGTTATTTGTTATTTATCGCTCGCTATTAGCACTCGCGATTAGCGCCGCGAGCTAGCATTAGCATTTCCGCTAGTTAGCTTTAGCGCTTCCGCTCGTTAGCATTAGCATGTTATGCTAGCACTATTAGCATCCTGTGCTGACTGGTACTGACACTTATTTAGTCATTTGGTGGATTTTATTCATTACGGTTTATTGTGTTAATACATATTAAAGTGCTCAGTGTTTACTTACAGTAAATAAGTTGAAGAAGCTAAGAATTATATTTTTTGTGAGAAATGGTTTATGTAACTAGGTATTTTGGTTATTCTTTTCAGGTTTATGACCTGTGTGTCACCTGTGTAATCACAAGAGTACCTGTGTACCTGAGTGAGAGCCTGTGAACCTATGATTATTACAAATGAAAATAAAAGAAGATCAAGGAAAACACGAGTTATACCCTCGGTGTACTTTTGTCGAGCCTTTCGGAGGGCAGTATAAACAAACGTCCGAACACTCTTCACACTTTTCACTGCAGATTTCACATCTACATCTGAATCTTGCCATGTTCAGAAGTACTCTGACGACACGGCCATAGTGGCATGTGTGAAGAAGGGACAGGAAGATGAATACAGGGACCTGGTGGGGGCGTTCACAGACTGGTGCAACAAGAACAACTTGTTGCTTAATACATCAAAGACCAAAGAAATGATTATTGACTTTGGCAGGTCCAAAAGATCCTTACGGCCTGTGACTGTGGATGGGGTGGACATTGAGAGGGTTCAGTCATACAAGTACCTTGGAGTACACCTTGATGACAAGCTGGACTGGTCCGTACACACAAATGATGTGTACAAAAAGACACAAAGCAGGCTCTTCTTTTTAAGAAGACTCAGGTCTTTTGATGTCTGTAATGTAATGCTGCGTATGTTTTATCAGTCTGTCATTGCAAGTGTTACATTCTTTGCTATTGTCTGCTGGGGTAACAACATCAAGGTCAGGGACAGGAACAGACTAGACAGGCTCATCAAAAAATGTAGCTCTGTGATGGGGGAGGGAGCGGAGCTGGTAGAGGCTGTGGTTAAGTGGAGGATGGGGTGTAAGTTGAAGACCATCCTGGGTGACCCCCAACACCCTCTACACAAAACCCTCTCAGGTCAGAGGAGCAGCCGCAGCAAAAGGCTCATCTCCCTGACCTGCAGAACTGAAAGATTTAAGAGATCATTTGTTCCTGCTGCAATCGTTTTATATAACACTTGTTAAAATGTTTTTTGTGTTCATCTTTTTTGTGTCATTGTTGTGTGAGCTACTGGACTAACTTGAAACTTGAATTAAAAAAAAAAAAACCGTGAGGGGCGGAGGAGCGGTAGAGCTGTTGCAAGCGCCACTTTTAAATGTTTAACGTTCGGCCGTTGTTTACGTTCGGATCAGGAAATGCTCCGAAGGCTAGACCGTCCCATTTACCGACCGTTGATGCGGCCGACGGAGGAGCCTCCGAAGCCGTTGCCTCCGGAGACCGCGTAGGCTGGGTCCTCCGAAGGCTGCAGCCCCTGAATTGACCTTTCGCAAAACCCCGCCCCCGAACGGTCATTCGCCAATCAGACATCATAGCAACCGTTACTATGTAAACAAGGTCAGTGGCGCCGCCAGCCGGAATCCTGTATGCACTGTGCGTACAATTTTTTTCATAGGTGGAAAAAAAAAGAAGCAATTTTGTTTATTTTGAGCGGGTGTGATAAAGACGCTTGTTGTTTGTAACAGGCTAAACGTGCTGAGTTCATTGATTGTTAAACCAATCAGTGGAAGCCTAACGTAAAAGCCAGTGATTGTCGTTTACATCATGTCATCTGTCTCTTTTTGATTTCTGGCGCCTATTACACTACCGCTATGTGATGATTACGCCCGGTCCAGTATAGAAATGTCAAAAAGACAGTTGAGCCTTTTCCAGGCATTTAAAAAAAAAAAGAGAGATCCAAACCCACGATCACAAACACGCAGCAGAGCAGCGATAATGAAGGTCTCTCCTCTCTAGCTCCAAACTCACTCGTCTGCACCGCGATTATGGACTCATAAGTGCCGATTCCAGGTTGAGCCCCCACTGGGGGAGCCTCGGCCCATCAGCTGTGTGTCTGTGGGTATGTGTAACCCGTATGTGTGTAGCCTGTGTGTGTTAATCTCTCACGCGCTCTGTTAAGATGAATCAACACAAACCGCTGCAGAGCGCGAGCCTGGCACAGAGGTGCGCGCTCTGGCGCATCTGGCACAGTCGGTTAACGGCACCGAAAGGAAACTGGCTCCGCTCCGCGGCTATTTCGCGTCCGACGTCTATGTTAAGCACATGTTGTTATTGATATTGTAGCGTCCGACCCGACGTAACTACAACAACATAACACAAACTTATCTGACAGCTCTCTCACTTTTTCCTCTGCTCCTCCTCACTCACCTACACACACTGTCTTCCTCACACTCACCCCGGCCCCTCAGCTTCTCATCCAACCATACCCTACCTGCCCGTACACATTCACAGTCAGTCAGGAATCACACAACTTAAACATCACAACAACATTACTGCGGGGTCGCAACAATATTTTCAGTTGTGCAGTATATTATGACAAGTCCCATTGCTACGTGGCATGATGGGCACAGCGACCCTCCCCCCCCCCCCCCCCCCCGAAAAAAAAATTGTTGCAGCCTATTTGCCGTTTCTGTGCGTACATTGAAATTGAATCCTGGCGGCGCCACTGAACAAGGTCCGTCAAGCTTCGGACCTCCGACAAGCAAAGTGTATTGTCGGACAGTAGTTACCCGAAGAGTTTGGCTGGGGGAGTCGTGTTCTTTCCCTTCCCAAAGCTGAAAACACAACAGGAGAGGTGTCTACAATGGGTCAAAAAATTGTGGAAGCCCCCCCCAACCCGCAGCCGGACCCTTCTCCCACTCCCAGCTAAATGTCATGAAAATAAACAAGCATACATAGCCTACATCTGCTTCAAGGTAAGCTAGCAGTACTAGGGCTGTATCCGAAATCACTCAAGTTACTACAGTGTTTCCTCTCTATTTTTTTTTTTAAGGGGGGGGGGGGTCGGACCTTACAACTTTCACTTTTCACCACGCAGTGCTGCAGCATGCTCGCTTCTCTCTCTCTCGCTCTGTGTGTGTGAAGGCCAATAACAAACAGCGCTATGAGGAGATGAATGAACGGAAGACATGCAGCGGTGTATTTGCGACAATTTTAAAAAAATAGAAAGAGCTGTACGTATGAGGAAACACGGTACTATAGTGCACTTACACCTGAATGGTGTCACTCACAGCTCTCCTCTCGGTGGGGAGAAAAAAAAGTAAAGAAGAAGCTCTGATCTCGGTTCGCGACACAAACACCACGTCCCGTTTATGCGCCACATGATGCAATTTATGAATCGATAAAAGCCTATTTTGATCATCATTATGTTTACATTGTGACCACGCAATTTTGTAGTGGTGTCATAATGTTTAGTGATTATTAATATTCATAAATATAGCGCTCATATGCCTCTGAGACTCTGATGCCTCAAGACGCTCAATATAAAAACACTGTTGACACTCGGGCGGCGTCGAGAAGCTTGTCGGGCTAGCAACGGTAACTAAGGGGCGCAGGGCCTTTGCGAAAGGTCAATTGACCCTTTGTCAAGGCCCCGCCCCCCACGGTTACTGTTGCTAGGTTGGACAAACAATGGTCACGGAAGGGTTAACTCCCATTGGAAACCATTGAAAATTAGGAAGATTTAAATTGCTAGTAAGGGAAATTTGAATTAACTTACAGAAAAATGGTGTCCGTGATATTAGACAGACGTGGCTAAAGAGCGATTGAACAGGCATTACCCGACTTTTCCGAAAAATGGGGAAAAATTATTGTTTTGGTCACTCACTAGCTAGTAGCTAACGTTAGCTACAAGCTAATCTCCGCCGATCTCCCGTTTCTCCTCGTAAAACTTCACAAAGTTAAAAAGACATTAGTGGCGGTAATGTTACGTTTGCTAGATAACTTTGAAGGTATTAGATCTTCTCTGTCTATGAACACAACCAGAGAGTGGACTAGAGAATGAATGAGCTTAGCACTTAGCACAGTACAGCCAGGGAAAACGGGCTCACTTCTCATGAGGACTGCACACAACAACAACAAACAAAACTTTGCAGTTAACCCCTGACCTATGCCTACAGCTCCCCCTAGTGGACCACCCCCAAACCCTATTATTAAGCTCAATTAAATACGTAACAGAAGCTTAAAGTAATATTATATGTTAGGCTAAGTATGTTTATTGATGTCTTGTGTTTAGGGAATGGGATAAAAATGACTCCAATACGTTCCAGATATTGTGAGTCGCTATTGCAGGAACCCCAGACACACATTTTAACCATATTGAAAAATTATAAAGAAGTTTTTGCCCAAAAGTTGCTGTCTACCTATCTTGTTTCATAGGGTTTCATTCCAGGGTTGTCCAACCTTAGAATGTTGCGCAACACGTGACATGGGGAGAAGCGCTCTGATTGGTGGAACAGCAGACCAATCAGAAGGCCAACAAAGGGTCAATTGGGACACAGGCTGTTTTCGAAACCGCATACTACCGTACTGCCTACTACATACTGCGTTAGTATGTACTGTATACTGCATACTGAATGTGGGATTCAGTATACTACTTTAGCAGACCGACGCCGTTATCATTGCAGTATGCAGTATACGAGTTTCCCAGAATGCATTTCACGGCAACCGGTAGCAGTAGCTGTAAAACAGGCTAAAAGCTGTTTTATTTCCCGCTCTAGTGCTGTAATTATGTAACTTTATTAAGTTTTAATATTTTTTCATGCAAGAAAGTAACTGTTAAGATCCCAAATATACGGCCAGTTTATCCAAATGACGGCTGTTTAAAAGTTTGCTCCGATGTTTTTTGGAGAAGTGAAGCTCCGCAGCGACCGGGACATCACAGAGGCAGCAGCCGCTCTGGAGAGCTGCTCGGCCGGCCAGCACTACGACGTCATTCCGGAGGAGAAAACGCTCGCTAATTAACTTACCCGCAGGTTTTTAGAGGTTTACCACCGGCTGGTTAAATTATTTTTAGGAGATAAATGTTGGTCTCATTGATGAAATCTAACAATTGTGGCAGTAGCATTAGTTTGTTTGAATGTAAAGTGAAGCTTCTTGTGTGTAAGCAGCGCTGCCTCGGGGCTCTGGAGCCTAACGTTACGTACAGAAATCACCACATTTACAAAAAATAAATAAATATTTTACAATGAACCGATCAGTCTGCATTAAGTTTTATTTTATTAAACTATAGTTACGGTACACGGCTACACTACCGTCTTTGGTTACGCTCTGGTTACGGTTAGACGTCAGGGGAGCATTGCATTGTGGGATACAGTACACGATGTAGACTGGTCAGATGCATACTGGAAATATTTTCCGAATCAGTACGTCATCCGGGAACTTTTCGCATACTGCAGATTTTGCTTTTGTTCGCATACTGCTTACTACATACTACATTTTGGCCAAATCAGTACGTACTAGCAGTATAGTATGTGGTTTCGAATACAGCCTATGACTGGGGGCTGAGGCCTTCCGTGTCGTTCGCGAACGTAGGCTACTGACACGGTGATTCACGTTTACGCTGCCACTCACTCACCAACCTACTGCGCACACAGAGAACTGCTGCTGAGGTGAACGAATTTTTTGAACGACTCATTTTAAGGAACTGATTCTAGTGATTCAGTACAGTCAAAAGAACTTCCGATCCCATCAAGGTAGTATATCAGTGCTATTTACAGCTGGTTCTCCTGCCCCCTACTGGCAAATATATGTATAGGCTAGGCCTATAAATAGATATTGTAAATAAATATAAATAGCAGTCCATAAACCATAAAATTGCTCACTGAGAAAGAAAAGCATCAATGTCAGTTCTCCTAAAACAAAACAAAAAAATGTGAGTGCTGCAGCTGTCAGTTAGGCCTACACATAGGCTATACATTATCACAACTACTGCCTCATGTACAAGCCATTACATTCACTAAAGCTCACTTCACAAATGAAACAGAGGAGTTGATAGAAACTAACAGAAAGATTATGAAGATGCTGAAACATTCATGATAAAGAGACAAAAGTTTCCCATCAGCTTGCGTAATCACTAACACATCTGCCATGCACACACAAATGGAAATTTTTCTTTTCTTTTTTATCATCTAAGACTAACTCTATCGGTGGGACCAGTGTTTCCTGTGTGGATGTGTGATGGGATTTATTCAGTATCTGTGTGAGAGAAAGTCTGCTTACCTTTGATCTCGGTGGCCTCTGAGAGCAATGGAAGGCTTTGATCTCCCCCATCCTCTCCTTTGGTTTGGACCACAGCCCATGGGAGATGACTGCAGTATGCTGAGTGGAAGTAGCAGCACAGAGGATGGATGAGTGGAGAGAGGAAGAGAGGAAAAGAAAAAGATTATAAATATAGCAGTATATGCCATAAGATCTCATTTCAAGGTAGAGGTGAACTTCCTACATGCTGTATGTTTGCATTCAACAATGAGTGGAGAACAAAAAAAAGTAGTATGAACTTAAAATAATCACTGAAAGGCTTAGGGTTGAGAGTCAACATTAGTCTGTAAAATATTGACTACCACAGCTTCAACACTGTCATAAACCATCACATAACAACTTCATAATAGTAATGATAATGCATTTTGTTTATGTCTCACCTCCCATCACAGAGTAAAAGAAGATACAGGAAATAAGCAAAACATGAAATACAAAACAAGTTAGAATAAATATGATTCTAATGAATGCTAGTGCTGGAGTCAGTGTTGCCAGGTGTACGATAATTATCGTATTTGTACGATAATTTGGCCCTCTGTACGATGTACAATCAATAATCCCCAAAAGGGCCAAATGTACGATAATTTGACCATTTCATGAATGTGTGGTTGTAATCAGCCTGCCGCAACTATTTAGTCTAGTAGCCAGGGGGGGTTCCCATGCACCCGAAAGATATATTTTTCTAATTTAGCTTTTTGTAATCCTTAAGGTGTCAAGTAAATGAATTTTGATGATCCCCGAGCCAATTATTGTCCCATACATGTTTTTTTTTAACATCTTTTGTGGCCATCCTGGATTTCCGACTGTGAAAAATGAAAAATTGTAATCTATATAGCTCCTGAACTATACATCCTACAGAGACAACTGACCCCATTTACTTTTTGTCTTGGCATGAGGAATTGGTAGAGATGAAGATTGCCACGATTAAATCATGTATGGTACATAAAAAATAAAAAAAAACACATAAAAAAGTTAAAACAACGACGGAATTCTATCACAGGAACTCCTTCCCAATGCGCCCTATTGACATTTTTTTCCTAACTTTTATATTTTTACAATCTTCAAGATGTCTTGTAAACAAATTTTGATTATCCCAACCTGAAATATTATCCCATGTATGTTTATTTAGGCTATTTTTGCTGCCACCACCTGGATTTCCTAACATGATTTTTGAACATTCCGAAGTGTTTAATTTGGCCTTAAGTAGCTTGTGAGGGGTCAAACTAGGGGTTTTTCACGATTCTGAGTTGATTGCAAGCATTAGTTTTTCACCCAAAACACTCCTTGGTGGTAAAAAAACAGCCATGCCCACATTTCCCGCTCATCGGAACTCCCTACACAGGGAGCGTGCCTATGTTCCCACAGCCCTATGTTCCCTCAGCCCTTTGTTCCCACAGCCCTATGTTCCCACAGCTCTATGTTCCCTCATTTCTAAGGTTTTTTTTCTTTCCAAAATTAGGCCCTATGTTCCCACATTTCCTTTATGATCAATTTGCATCAGATTTTATCCCCATTTCTCCCAATTTGGTAGTCAATTTCACCCAACCTATTATCCAGTAGCAGTTGACTACAGATGTAATGTAGCTTTTAGCTAAATCTGGGAACATAGGGCTGACCCCTTCCAACACCACTACTCCAACATAGGGTTGAGTGACGAACCTTTATACCGAAATTAAACCCACCTCCATGAGTTAGTGCAATTTAAACAACAAACTTCTACAGTAGTACAAATAGCGTTAGTAGTAGTAGTAGTAGTAGTAAACAAAGCATTAGAAAGTTTGTACAGTAAGTACACCAGGAATTCCGGACATTATCAGTGGGGTAATTTAAGATAGAGCTGCTTGGTACAGTAACATTAGCGCAATTCGGTTAAAGCAGAAGTAAGCGATCCGGTCGTTTTGGCTAATGCTGCGTTCCAGGCTGGCTTTTGAAACCGTAAGTTACAGCTTCAAGTCACGACTTACGGCTTTGTAGCGTTACAGGCAACCCGCAACTCGCGTTTCTCCGACCTGATGCCTGTGAAAGTGCACTATAACGGCCACTCGTAACTTCCGACCCGCGAACTCGCACCAGATCGAACTGGTACGACTTCACAGGTCGGAAAAACACGAGTTACGGGCTGCCCTGAACGCACCATAACTTCTTGTCAGCCGACGGAGTTAGCAGCCCCCGCCCTCGTCATGGATCTATTGGTCCTCGTCCCTACGTCACCACATTCACGCGCATCCCTTGGCTGCACACACAGCCCTTCATGCTGTTCTCTCTCCTCATTGGATAAAAATTGTAGGATACAAGAAAAGTTTTCTCCTCGGCTCAGAGCAGAGCAGAGGGACTGACAGACCCGTGTTTCGGTCCAAACACTCTATGTAAGTGATTGCTGTCGGAAGATATAACTATTTAAGACTTATATTGACACAAAAATATCGCTTACTTCTGCTTCAATAGCGGTAACTCGACCACTGTTCGAGCAAGGGAAAACAAGCTTCTGGGGGGAGGGGGGGTGTTTGGCTCAAGGTCATGGTGCAAAGGACCCTAGGTTGAAATTACTCTGAATCATCCCTTTAAAATAAAAATGACTTGACTTAGAGTTTCATTTTGAGAAAATTCTTAGAAATAAGAAAAATCTTAGAAATGAGGCAACATAAACCTGAGGGAACATAGGGCTGTGGGAACATAGGGCTGAGGGAACATAGGACTGTGGGAATATAGGGCTGTGGGAACATAGGGCCTAATTTTCAAAATTTTCAGTGAAAAAAAATTTCTTAGAAATGAGGGAACATAGGGCTGTGGGATCATTGGGCTGTGGGAACATAGGGCTGACCCCCCTACGGGAGATCATTGGGCTGTGGGAACATAGGGCTGACCCCCCTACACACACCCCACTCCCCCCACCACCAATACAATGTATTACAGAGAGGCTATTCCTTAGCATGGCAGGGGTTGTCTTGTCTTTAATGTCACATGAATACGGTATATATTTTTTAAAATATTTTTACAATCTTTAAGATGTCTTGTCTGAAATATTGTCCTATGTATGTTTTTTTTTAGCTATATTGGTTGCCACCCTGGATTTCCTAACATGAAAAACAAAAATGTAAGATCGAAATAACTGTGAGTAGGGAAACATTACAAAAATCTGGGAACTAAGTCCTTACCAAGAAATTTCTCCACTATTGTGTTCAGGAAGGTGTGTAATATCACATATTAAAATATTGAAATTCAACTCACATGGGAAACCTCCTAAAAAACCGCTGAAAGTTGGGGTACCTGGCACCGGATTTTTGAAAATTCCAAAATGTTTGATTTGGCCATTTAATCCCATCGGTCACAAAAGTGACCATAAAAAGTATTTCCAGTTGAAAGGCCCTAAATGGAGTATTAATATGTTTCCAAAAAATACTTAAGCTATATTACTACTAAATACTCAATATAATATAACTATTCTACCCCTTCTTTGTAGGACATCATACCTCCAGGATTTTGCAATGTCGCGAAATTTATAAAAAAAATGTATTATAAATTATGCGGATTGGGAACAAGCAAGGGAGAGAGAAAAGACACCAGGCACGCACCATATTTCAGATACCAGCAAAAACTGTTTGTTAGAAAAGAAGGGTGGGGGAGGCGTGGCTTGACCGCTATGGAGTAGGCTGTGTTCGACGCGAGCTCCCGTTAAACCTCTATTTTAAGCGAAAAAAGTAAAGTGTAATTCGTTTCATGCTACAGTAAACTACTCCTAAACTCAGTCGGATGGTGTAACAAATCCACGGCGACGTCCAGATGGAAACGAGGCTGAATAAATACAAGTATACTGGACCCTCCAACACAAGTCCCAACACCTCCTGGAACCAGAGTACTGCCAAAATCCCGGCTAAAGTGACTCCGCACTCGCCTGCGCCCTCACCTGCATCCCCACCTGCCTCCGGAAAGATGAACGTTGAAAGTTTGAAGTCAGAAATCCTTCTTTCTTTGAAAGCGGATATTTCAACGGTGTTAAAGTCAGAATTGAAGAATGCCCTCGCTGATGATTTTGAAAACCTCAGGAGCGAGCTGAAGGCGGTGAAAACTGAGATAATGAACAACACCGCGGCGCTGAAGCACGAGATCGACCAGGCTAAAGTTAGCATCAAAGACGTGGAGGGGGGGCTATCTGCATGGTCGGATGAAGTGGTTAATTTGCAAGAAACTGTGAACGAGATGAAGACAGAAATCGCAGGGCTGAAAGCGAAGTGTGAGGATATGGAGGGACGGTCGAGGAGATGCAACATAAGAATCATCGGCGTACCCGAGACACCCGACTCAAGCACAACAACCTCTGTATCAAAACTGCTAACTGAGGTGCTACAGTTGGATAAAGAGCCACTGATCGATCGATCGCACCGGAGCCTTGGGCAGAAGAAGACGGGCGGAAAACCTCGAGCCATTGTTGCTAAGCTACATTACTACCAAGAGTGTGTCCAGATACTGCGGCGCGCCCGCAGCCAGGGCCCACTCAGCTTCAACGGGGAACCGATTACCATCTTCCCGGACTACACGGCAACTGTGGCTAAAGCTCGAGCTGCATTTACAGAGGTGAGGAAGCTACTTCGCGACCAAGAGGGAGTCCGGTACGGGATTCTGTTTCCAGCGCGACTCCGAATCACGTTCAGAGGAGACGACAGGGAGTTTACTGACCCGGACAAAGCTATGGCTTACGTCAAGAAAAGCATCCTTCCACCTGCGGAGGCTGGTGAATGACCGTGAGACTGAACTTCTCGGCTGATTACACATGTCTCTGTTGACATACGGACATGTTGAACACGTGTACCGCAGTGCCAGAAATTATCAGGTACAAATATAGTTATAACACAGTGTTTACATTTTCTACATTGTTCGACAGCTTGAACTGTGGGCTCAAGGGCCGACATATTATTTCATGCTCGGCTTAGTGTTACTAATAAGGTTCTGGTTTGATGCTTTAGCATAGTTAAAATGAAAGACATGTTATTTCAGTTCCTGATTACTATTATGGGTAAATTTGGTCGACCACAGTGGTTTGTTTACATGGATGGCACAGTGTTAGTGGAAGCAAGGCTGTATAACCTTGCTAAACCCAGAGATGGCAAAAGTACCCAGATTCTTTACTTGAGTAGAAGTAAAAGTACCTGTGTAAAAAACGACTTAAGTAAAAGTGAAAGTACTGATCCAAATATCTACTCAAGTAAAAGTAAAAAGTACAGGCTTTGAAATTTACTCAAAAGTATTATTAAAAGTAAAAAGTATTTCTATTACACGATTCACTGCAAAACAAATAACCACATGATAATTTATCTTGAATCCATTTCATCAATGTTATTGTTTGAACAAACATTGTTCACATAGCCTAAGTTTACCTGCCGGACACAAGATGTATCCTAATCTACTTCACTATGGTCAGTTGTAGGCATTTGTATTGTACACTTCAGGTTTACACATCACACTTATGAACATTACATTTTGGACCAGGATTGGCTCGTATACCAATTAATCAACTTTTTTAATATCACATCAGGCAACAATTGTTTCTCACTGTACAGGTGGTGTGAATGGCACACATAGGGACTACATACCCCCCCCCCCCCCCGTGCGCTCAGTGGATTGAGACACTTTAGGAGGGTTATTATTTATGGTCCTCTTCCACTAGCGCGACTCGGCTCTATTCGTTTTTTTCTTCTTTTTTTTTTTTGGCTTTTCCACTAGTACTCAAGCGCGACGTCCAACACGAGAATCAAACCTGCTAATTCTAAAAACCCAGCGGCAGCAGCGGCCACTGATTTGTACTGAGACTGTTGTTGTTCTGTCACCTGAGTTCACTGACTGCTGTGTGAGTGAGTTTGGAGCTGATGAGAGGAGAGAAAAAAGAGAGCGAGACGACCCGGCAGCGTGATATGACGACCCCGACCCCGCTGAGGAGGAACTATGAAGACTCAGCTCAAGTCGAGCTGTAATTTTATTTTGCCGTAAATGTATTTTGCCGCGGAAACCCTGATGTGTATATTTTAAAAAGTAACGAGCCTTTTGGGGAAATGTAAGGAGTAGAAAGTACCGATATTTGCGTTAAAAATTTACTGAGTAAAAGTAAAAAGTTGAACAAAAAAAGGCTCACGCACATCCAGAAATGCAGCCAGGTGCTGAGTCCAAGGAAACGATAATCAAAAACAGGAAAGGACTCGCAACACTGTATGAGCTCCCCAAAGTACAAAAATTTATTAGAGGACTATAAAAAGGACAACGTTTCGAGCAGTGCGCTCTTCGTCAGGTCAATCAAGACAAATGCTTACAGGTGTTCATTAAGTAGATACACAGGATCCACCCATGGGCGTGGGTGAATAAGACAACACCAGGTCTGACAATTAGTTGACGACATGGTCAGTAAATACAGTTGTGAAATAATATATAGACACATGTCGACCATTTTTAAATGAAATTAAGCAAACATATGCAAAAAGATAAGAATCCAAAAGAGAAATGACTCAAGTAAACAAAAACAAAAACAAAAACAAAAACAAAAACAAAACACACCTCTTATCTATTCCCCCACAGAGGAAAAAAGAAGAGGGAAATATATACACAGAAAGTTCCCTGCTTCAATTAATACATCTTTATAATACAACAATTTTAAGGGGTCTGGGGTGCCCGGAGTAAGAG
The DNA here is from genome assembly GCF_045865225.1 of Trachurus japonicus. Classification (NCBI taxonomy): domain Eukaryota; kingdom Metazoa; phylum Chordata; class Actinopteri; order Carangiformes; family Carangidae; genus Trachurus; species Trachurus japonicus. The sequence continues at coordinate 27,956,701 of NC_140923.1, forward strand.
TAACCTAATCAGCAAAGGGGTTCCCCTTCTCTATGTAAGGAGGAAAAAAAAAAAAAATATATATATATCAGTGCAGCAATAAACATTTTCTATAAACATACTGGCCCAGACAATAGCAAGAAACAAATGTTAATCCGGGGTAAAGGAGTTTGGTAGAACATGCCCCATCCCTATACTGGGAAAAATATATAGGATCTAAGAGGGCCTTCATCAGACAAAAGAGAACAATAATAAATATCTACTGAGCCTGAGGGTAGTGGTATAACATGTAGGCCAATCAGGGTCTAGCCCCAAACCTGGGGCATCGTGGGCGAGCAAAATGAGCTGGACACATAAGTCTCAGGAGCTTCCCTGAAAGATATGTGGGGGACATCCGTTAGTGTTACAAATAATAAAAACAATAGAAGCATGCATCACAAATCATCTAAGATAGCATCCATTCATGTACATAGGTATGCACAAGACAATGATAGGCTAACCATACATCAGATAGAAAGCACATTCACAAAAAGGGTTTAATAGAAAAGTCTTCATTGAGCCCCTTCGGGGCTCGAGTTTGAAAATAATGAATCCAAAAAAGTTCTCTTTGGAGGAGATATTTCTCTAAATCTCCTTTTCTTCTTTTTGGGAGAACTTGTTCAATGCCCGTGTAGCGGAGGGAAGCTACAGGATGGTTCTGGCTGTTAAAATGTCTCGCAACAGGACTTTTAATGTCTCCTGTGCGTATCGCACTGCGATGTTCAGCTATACGGGTCTTTAAGGATCTACAGGTCTTACCTACATAAGCCAGTCCACAGGGACATTTCAACAGATAAATGACATTAGTGGTGGAGCATGAAATTTTGCCCCTGATTTTAATAGATTTGCCACTCTGTGGATGATTGAAATATTTACTTCTGGTGGTGAAGTTGCACTGAGTGCAAGAATTGCAGCTGTAATTGCCCTCAATATTATCAAGAAAAGTCATCGTTTTTTTAGGTGCATGATCAGAATGAGTTATCATGTCACCGATGTTTGCAGCTCTTCTGTAGATTATACGAGGAGCAGTTTTGCATATTTTGTTAAAAATTCTTATCTTTTTGCATATGTTTGCTTAATTTCATTTAAAAATGGTCGACATGTGTCTATATATTATTTCACACTGTATTTACTGACCATGTCGTCAACTAATTGTCAGACCTGGTGTTGTCTTATTCACCCACGCCCATGGGTGGATCCTGTGTATCTACTTAATGAACACCTGTAAGCATTTGTCTTGATTGACCTGACGAAGAGCGCACTGCTCGAAACGTTGTCCTTTTTATAGTCCTCTAATAAATTTTTGTACTTTGGGGAGCTCATACAGTGTTGCGAGTCCTTTCCTGTTTTTGATAAAAGTAAAAAGTTGTCAGAAAAATAAATACTTCTAAAAGTACAAAGTACCTGACAATTCTACTTAAGTACAGTAACGAAGTATTTGTACTTCGTTACTTGCCATCACTGGCTAAACCACATGATTAGCCATATACTTTCTCTCCCAAGAATCATAATCTAAGTTTACTTTGCATAGCTTAAAAAACAAAACAACAAAAACAACAACACTACTTTGCACTTTACTATTTCTTATTTTCTTTATGTTTGAGGCTCGACGGGAGCCGCAGCGTTTAGCTTTTCTTTTAGCTTTTCGCCCAATCATAAGCACTTATTGTGTGGATTTTTTTTCCCGGGGTTGTTGTTATCACCTTGTTCGGGTGGGTGATAAGGGGTGGGTAACTACTGGACCTATGTACGAACTGAATCTACTCCACCAGACTTTTATTTTTAGTTATGTTTGTTTTTGTGTTTTTGTGTCCTTGGGTTTCATATATGGTGCTCATTTCTCTGTGTACACAATATGGCCAATATAAACAACACCAGAGGTCATGATGGTTGCCCTGCTAATTTCATAAGTTGGAATGTTAAATCACTCAATCACCCAGTGAAATTTAAAAATATATTCTCACACTTAAAACAGCTCAGAGTAGATATTGCATTCCTACAAGAGACCCATATACGTTCTTGTGATAGTTCTCGTCTTGTTAGGGGATGGGCTGGCCAGGTGTATCAATCCAACTTCTGCTCAAAGGCTCGGGGTGTTGCAATTATGATAGGTAAAAATGTACAGTTCACGGCATCTCACGTACAGACTGACACTGCAGGGCGATATGTCATCGTGGCAGGAAAATTATATTCACTCCCAGTTATTTTAGCCTGTGTTTATGCACCGAACTGGGATGACCCTACATTCTTTACCAATTTTTTTTCTCACTTACCAGATATGACTTCACATTATCTTATACTCGGTGGTGACATTAACTGTGCACTTTCTCCTCTCTTAGATAGGAGTGTTTCTAAGAGGGCATCCCTGTCAAAGTCAGCCAAATCTATTCAGCTCTTTCTGAAGACCTACGGTGTAGCAGATGTGTGGCGGTTTCGCAACCCCACCTCCAGGTCATACTCTTACTACTCCCCGGTTCACAAGACGTATTCACAAATCGATTACTTTTTCCTGGATAAAAGAATTCTGCATCTTACAAAAGAATGTGACTACGGGGCTATGGTTATTTCGGATCATAGTCCCTTAATCATGAAAATGTACATTCCCGGTACACAATCATCATACCGTCCATGGCAGTTTAACCCCTTGCTTCTGTCAGATGATGAGTTCAATAAATTCATATCATCTGAAATCAAAATGTTTCTTGACATCAATCAAACCCCAGGGATGTCATCATCTATTGTATGGGAGTCACTAAAGGCATATTTAAGAGGTCAAATTATTTCGTACTGTGCAAATAAGAAAAGAACTAGCACTGAGCGTATTAGAAAATTAATGGATGAGATATTAGAATTGGACAGGCTTCATAGCCATTCCCCATCGGCAGACATACTCAAAAAACGCTTGTCATTACAGACAGAGTTTGATCTCCTGTCCACCAGACAGGCAGAATACCTGATTTCCAAATCAAGACATGGTTATTATGAGCACGGGGAAAAATCCGGCCGAGCACTGGCTCACCAGCTGCGCCAAAGAACTGCTAATCAAACCATCCCTGAAGTTAATGATGTATGTGGTATAAAATGCACTGACAATGACAAAATCAATTCCTGTTTCAAAAATTTCTACCAATTATTATATACTTCAGAAGTGCCCACCAATCCCTCTGTCCTAGAGGACTTTTTTAAATCCCTGAAAATGCCTTCTGTAAGTGTAGAACTCTCGGCTGAACTGGAAAGGGATTTCTCAGTTATGGAGATAATGTCGGCAATTGGTGCCATGCAAAGTGGCAAATCTCCTGGGCCAGATGGTTTCCCAACCGAATTTTTCAAAAAGTTTTCCAACCAGTTATCTCCCTTGTTATTGTTAGTGTTCGAAGAATCCTTAGTCACTAATTCCTTGCCCCTAACTATGCGTCAAGCAGTCATCTCTTTATTACTTAAAAAGGATAAAACCCCCCTCAATTGCAGTTCATATCGTCCTGTCTCGCTGCTGAATACAGACGCAAAGATTCTTGCAAAAATTTTGGCGCGTCGTCTTGAAAACATTGTACCCAGTATTATCTCATCTGACCAGACAGGATTTATAAAAAATCGCTATTCATTTTTTAATATCAGGCGTTTATTTAATATCCTTTATTGTCCCACTCCACCCGATCCTGGGAACATTGAGGTGATGCTTTCACTCGATGCTGAAAAAGCGTTTGATCGGGTGGAGTGGGACTATCTTTTCAAGACTCTGGAAACATTTAATTTAGGCCCTAAATTCATCTCATGGATTAGAATCCTATACACGCTTCCGATGGCTGCAGTTCGCACCAATAATAATTTATCCACCTATTTTGAGCTGAAGCGGGGCACAAGACAGGGGTGCCCTCTGTCACCACTTTTGTTTGCTGTTGCACTTGAGCCGCTTGCATTAGCCCTGAGGCAGTGCCCCACCATTAAAGGGATACACCGGGCAGGTTTGGAGCATAAAGTCTCACTTTATGCCGATGACATGTTATTATTTATATCGGACCCCCTCTCAAGCCTTCCTGAATTATCGACTTTACTCACAAAGTTCGGAAAACTATCTGGCTATAAGGTCAACTTTGAGAAAAGTGAACTTATGCCTATCTCTTCTGTAGACAGATCATACTTTGGGACGACCCCCTTTAAATTTAGTCCCAACAAAATAAAATATTTAGGTATTTGGGTCACACGTAATCACAAGGATCTCTATAAGGCTAATTATCATCCCCTATTAAGTAATCTTAAACAAGACCTGGAGCGTTGGGACCCTCTGCCTCTCTCCTTAGGGGGAAGGATCAACACGATTAAGATGAACGTTCTCCCTAAGTTTTTATATTTATTTCAATGTCTCCCTATTTTTCTAACAAAATCTTTTTTTTCCAAATTAAACAGTCATATTTCATCATTTATTTGGCATAAAAAGCAGCCCAGGATTAATAAAAATATATTACAGAGGCCTCGCACAATGGGAGGTATGGCACTTCCAAATTTTATGTATTATCACTGGGCTGCCAATATAAGAGCTTTGCTATACTGGTTGAGAGATGATGGCTTGGATGTTAATAGTACTGAATGGACAGGGCTGGAGAGGGCATCCATTGGTTCTTCCTCCCCAGCAGCTCTATTATGTTCCAAATTACCTTTGGATCAGCCTATCTCAACATTCACTACTAATCCAGTTGTTATTCATTCAATTAAAACCTGGAACCAGTTTAGAAGGACCTTTAACCTCACTGATCTTTCACTTGCTACACCATTGATGAAAAATCATATGTTTGTCCCGTCAATGATGGATGAAGCTTTTAATGTCTGGGCAAGAAGTGGATTATGTACATTGTCTGATCTTTATATTGAAAATAAATTTGCTTCTTTTGCACAGCTGCAACAGAAATATGCCCTTAACAAATCACACTTCTACAGGTATTTGCAGCTTAGAGGGTTTGTGTCTTCCAACTCTGACTGTTTCCCACTGAGCCCTCCTGAATCTCTGCTTGAAACAATTTTGAAATCTAAAGTCAACATAAAAAAAATAATAGGCAGAATTTATACATTACTCAATACACATAACATGAACAGTCTGGACGGCCTTAGAGTAAAGTGGGAAACCGACTTAGATCAAACGATTTCAGAGGAAACATGGCAAAAAATTATTCAGCGAATTTACTCTTCCTCTATATGCCTCAGACACACTGTGGTTCAATTCAAAATAGTCCACCGTCTTCATTGGACCAAAGATAGATTGTCTAGGATTAAGGCAGGTTTTGACCCTACATGTGATCGTTGCAGACAAGCTCCTGCTACACTACTGCACATGTTTTGGTCATGCCCTATGTTATACAGTTTTTGGCATTCTATCTTTGAGGCATTCTCCAGAATTTGTGGGAAAACAGTGCACCCATCTCCTTTGATTTCACTATTTGGTGTGGCTCCGGTGGGTGCTGCTTTTTCTGGGAACCACCTAAGTATGATGGCCTTCTGCTCTTTGTTGGCCAGGAGACTTATCCTGTTTAAATGGAAAGATGCTTCCCCCCCAACGTATGGCCAATGGATAAGGGAAGTTATGAGTTATGTTCATTTAGAAAAAATTAGATATACTGTAAGAGGGACCACTAGAAAATTCTATGTCATATGGCAGCCATTTATCTCCTTTGTGGAAGGCACGGCAGCTATTAACATATCTATGTAACCCAAATGTATGTTTTTTTTTGTTTTTTTTTGTTTTGTTTTGTTTTGTTTTGTTTTGTTTTTTTTTCTTCTTCATTTTCACTTCGTTATAGTCTTCTTTTTTATTCACCTAGTCTGTGTATGTGTCAATCTGGATGTATTGAAATTTTCTTGGGTTCCAGTACAAGTGGGTGGGGGGCACGGGAAGTTTGTTTGTTTGGACAGGAACTAATCTTGTTTGTTCCATGTGTGAATTGTATTTCTTGTATTTGCAGGGGTGGAAAGAGTACCAAAAAAATCTACTCAAGTAAAAGTACAGTTACCTTGATGAAATTTTACTCAAGTAAAAGTAAAAGTACTGGTGTAAAAATCTACTCAAGTAAAAGTAAAAAGTAGTTCATTTAAAATTTACTCAGAGTACAAGTTACTTAGTTACTTTTTTTTGGCCTAGAGATTGGCCTAACATTCTCTGTGCAAGTCTCTGTGTTCCAAATTTGTCCCTTCTCCATCGATACACTGGTCTCCATCATCTTTTAGCTCCTGTGGCACCAACTTGATTCTGACCTTCTGAGCCAATCAGATGGACAGTTACAGTTACTGGCACTAAGGTTGTCACGATCATGATCATGATACTAACATTTTCAACTCAATATCGATATTAAGGAAAATATTCGATACTCAATACCATTTTCAATACGGATAAAAAAAAGAAAAGAAAAATCTCTCTCTCCCTCTTTCACTCACACACACCTGTTTTTTTTACTGTCTTTCCTGTCTGCTCTCAAGGAGGAGGGGGGGGGGGGGGGGGGGGTTTACTGTAGGTTCTCTCTCTCTTGCCTCTTTACTGTAACTGCTCTGAAGCAGTGGGCTGCTTGTCTGTTCTCTGAGCATGGCCATGGATCTGACTGGGCTCCTACATTTAACTCAACGGACTGCCAGTCCGGCCTTCAGCCCCGGTGTGTCTGGCACGGTCACCATAAACGTAGCCGAATAAATGGACATGCCTGATAACGTTGTCTTTAATCATTAACGTCAGCTTTTAACCGCTAGCTGCGGCTAATGGCTAATATTAAGACGACAACATAGCGACGAGCCCTGTTATGCACTAACTCACGTAGCAGGGAGGGGGAAAGAGGTGTGTACCTGCCTGCATAGATGACCTGCTGCTGCTGTGTGCGTCTGTGAAGGGAGAGAGAGAGAGAGGTGGCAGCAGCGTAGCTACTTTTGACAACCCACACAGAGTTATATATTTTTTACTTTGTAACTTAAGCTATTTAACCTCTTAATGCACGCCCCTATTTTTCATGTTTTTTGCCATAACGCCATGCCCAAGTTGTGAGCAGCACAGATGGCAAGGCAAGGCAAGGCAAGGCAAGGCAATTTTATTTGTATAGCCCGTTTTTACAAACAGTTTGTCTCAAAGGGCTTTACATGGCATCGTAACAACATCCTCTGTCCTTAGACCCTCACATCGACTGAGGAAAAACTCCATGGAAACCCTTTTAACAGGGAAAAGTCGGAGAAACCTCAGGGTGAGCAACAGAGGAGGGATCCCTCACCCAGGACGGACAGACGTGCAATAGATGTTGTTACAGACAAGAAAACAGTTTACAGATCCCACATAGTTTAAGATTCAGAGATGTGCCTGGTATCATTGTAAAGGTAACACTCTCAGGATTACTTTTAAGGTGTTTTTTTGATTCTGTGACTTTACTGACAAAAATGGCAAAGGTTAGAATGATTAAATTGTTTCCCCGCCCATAGGTTTGCCTATAGAATGACATGGGTACAGACATTCAGGGACCTCTCAGCAGGCTATAGACACAATTAGGCCACAGCCACAGGTCTTGGCTTCCTGCAGTCCAAATTTCAAGTCAAAAGACCAAAAGAAACAAAAAAAATACAACCGCTAAACTCCTGGCGCGCAGTAGAGGGCGCACCCCTAAAAGCAGTGGATTATAGAACTATACGCCTATCTGCATTGTGTATTTCTATGCGGCGGAGCGGGTGGCGCGCACGTCGGATACACGGGGGTTTGTTTATCAGCAACCAAACGTGATGGCGTAGTGTCATACACCGTTGAAAACCTCAGACTATTGGCTAAAAGGTTATCTGCTTCATTTCACGGACAATTTCTATTGGCTCAAGCAGCTGTCAATCAAAGTCACGTTGTCAGTCTCATCGTCACGTGTCCTCGATAGGCTCGTTCGAGATGAGCCAGGCGTGCGCAGAATCGATCGCCGGTGACCAGCGCACAATGCATGCCGGTTAGATTTGTGTCCGACTTGATCCCGACTTGCTCTGACGTCATGCACGCGCCTGCAACGATAACCTCACGAGATCAAGGCGGCCGCAGTTTTTAGAGCCAGGCGCCGCAGTTGCTCTCCACCGACTGCTACCGCCTGCAAGCCTCAGGGCATGATGGGAAACGCACCGGATCATGAGCTGATTGGCTCTTAGTTAGGACTGCAAACACTACGTGTTGTTGTATAATGCTAGATTATATGAATCTCATGTTGTAGGCCTATACTGCTTAAAAAAATATTCACACTGAATCAAACTTATATCCTGAGAAATATATTGGTTATTTATTGGACAATTGCAGTACAGCATAAGAAATATATACTTTGGTGACTTCCTGTTTGTATTGACGGCGGCTGGAAACTGTCCGACTTGACTGCAGCTTTCTGTCACCACCCCCTGCTGCTGCCGCCTGCTCTCGCCGACCGTCCAGGCGAGGCGCAGTTCATCTCGAACGAGCCTATTGGCTTTCGAGACATGTCCCGGCCCATCCTCGCCACCGATTGGCTACTGCGTGGTGTCGTTTGAAGCAGGAAGACCTCACGGATGTAAACATTCAGTCACATGTAGTCACAGATCGCCGTGCAACTCGTAAAATGCGGTACCGGGGCCGGTTTTTGTTTTGATCCGCGTGTATTACGTTACGCATTGGACTAAACACATGGACATATTGAGGAAAATACTTCGGTTAGAAGGAAACTGATTTCATATTTCACAAGCATGGGTACTTGGCAAGCTGTACAAACGGTCTTGTGTCATAAGATGGTCGCTGTAGATCAGCTGTGGATAAAGGGAAGACTTGAAAGGTATGTACGCATCATACGTTAGCTTAGCGGCTAGCCGACCTAACTGCTAATCCTGTTAGGGCTGTGAGCAACCAAAAAAATCATGGGTGGTCTTGAATTGATCGGGGCGATCTAAGCTTTCTAACAATGTATAACATGAATATATATGCTTAAGGGCTGCTGTTAAAAATGTTCGGGAGTAATTGATGCTACAGTGGGTACTAGTTTCATTTGGACGTTTCCCTCACGTAACGCGTGATTCACGCGTTGCGTGAAATTGTAGGTCACACTGTAGCCACTAGGTGGAAGCATCGTACTGAGATGCAGCTCAAAAGATTTTGGGGTAATTCCACGTTTGACCACAACGTAGCTGCAATGGAGAGTGGCGCTGTTCATAGGCCATAGGTAGTTCATTTGCAGCTGTGGTCGAGAGAGCTAGAGAGTGGATGGAGAGAGGGACCGCTACGCCGGTCAATCAGATCAATGTTGTTGTTTTTATTGTTTCACAGTGGTTACAGTAGCCTACGTTCAACAGGATCAGTGGTTCTCAGCCTTTTGGGGGGCCCCTGCATATCTTTGATCTCTCCTGTAGCCTGGCTGGGTGGCTCCAAGTTTGAGGAGCGCCGGGTCGATTGATACACTTTTCATTAAACGTCTTTTTCAAAGATGATGTTATGTACACAAACATTTGTATCATGTGATCAACAACTCACATGTGTATTCTCTTAGTTACAAGTGTAATTTAACACATATTGGATGATCGCGATGATAACTTTGAACATAAGTTGACATTTGTCTCAAACGCCCCACCTATGCGGGTCGTTAGAGACACAGAGGAGGGACGGTTGAAACAGCATGTTTTAAACAGAAACTACTGTCATTACTCTCGTTTTTATGCAGCATATCAGACAACATACTCGTGTACTCGTCATTGCCAAAATGTCACATAATTTCTCACAATATAAATAGGTCACATAAATATTTTTGTCCCGTGCGTAATTGTCAGGATCCGCATTTCGATTAAACTCGCCTTTCTTCTTTTGTACGAGTTGTTGGACGACTGCATTTTCATTTTCATTTTCATTTCATTTCATTTTCCCCTCACTTTGCTGAATATCTGTTGATTCATGTCATAAACACGTTTTGTTCATTAAAAATATCTGGTGTTTATTAAAAATATGTTGTTCATTCAAATCGGTTGTTGTTCATTGCAAAACAATAGGGTATTAATTCGGTGATTTATATACATATTTTGATCGCGCAGTGTGACCACAATCACTACGCACGGTGGCGTGAGGGACATTTGAAACAGCTGTATCAATCGTCCCTGCAGCGACTACTGACACTTCAACCTGCATCCAAACATTTAGCATACTGTATCTGTCGGGTGCTGTCTCTTATCCGGTACAAAGTGGGAGATGACAGAACTACTTTAATCGAGGGAAAGCTACATTGTTGCGAGTTGACTCCGGCCGGCGTGTGCACGTGCACTAAACCTGTGAATATTATCGTTTGTCCCGGACTCCCGGTCATAGTTATCTCAAGGAAATTTAAATCGAATGCAACTGGACTTGGTTATTTGTCTGGTTTCTGAAGCTTACGACTTACACAAATGAAACATTCGATTTCTGGGCATTTATAGCCTACCTCGGGCCGACAATAGCTTATTTTTTCTTCAATTATTGTTTTCATCAGTTATATTTATCATAATATGCCCAATTCGGGAGGGAGAGAGGGGGAGAGAGTGCCGCGGTCACATTACATAATGTAACAGTTTCCAGAAAAATACAAAACAGGATATTTATTCATGTTACCATCTGTTTAGGTAGATAAAGGTCTCAGTCACATTTGAATAAAAATAATGCAATTAGGCTAAATATAGGATCTTTTTTTTTTAAAGATAAGCCTATTTTATTTTTAGTTCCATAATTCAGAGATGATTTTCACTTAACGAAATGAAACGAAACAATGAAGCCTACAGTTTTGTCCTCCGGCTTATGAAAAGTGTGAGGAGAGGTAGCTACTGTAAGAACCGGTTTTTCAAAGATGACTGAACAGCTGTGTGAAGTTCTGTGGGGGGCAGGGCTGTAGCCTACTTGAGTGAAGTATCCACAAGCACACCTATTGATCAGAGATAAATGAAGGTGATAATGTGTCGCTGATGTTTCTAAGCTGGTCCTACAGACCGCTGCATATAAACCCCACTGTAGCATTTTCACCCAGCCTCGCTTTCAATAAAACACACACTAGCATTCTATAGCCTAATTGCAATCAGTGAAATATATGAAATCAATATAAAACACAATTTAAATATGAGAGTTGCTGTTGCTCTAGTTTAATAGCGCTGCAGCTGCATTTACCGTGCGCCCCTGTCTGTATGTGAACCTGTGTCTGTCTATGTGCGGGCAGAGATCAGAGATGGGTTTTTTTTTAATAACCATATATGGTCAGCACGTGCATAATTAAGTAGCCATGTGCTCTGTGCAGCGGCAACAAAGTAACAACAAAGACAACGGGCAGAATGATGCTTCGGCGGACCTGCCCTCGCTTTTGAGGTCGGTTGTGAGAAAAATGCCTACTGTCCAGACAACTGTGTTTTTTTTAAAGCACCCCTGCATTACACAAACACACACATACGGTATCTATATAGCCGCACATATAGGCTATAGCCTATCAGTGATCATAATAGAAGCCTATTTCTATCGAGGGAAAGTTATTTCAGGATATCCTGTTTTATCGCCCAGCCCGAAAGTGACATAGGCTATTGCCCATTCATTCATGAGAAATCATCCAGCAACACTCTCAGTCAAACAAGGTGGGGAATGAACACTACTGTACAGTAGTTGGCTCATTTTAAAAACACACCGGCAGCATCACCCACTGAGTTAATTAACTGCTGTGTGGAAAACCACGCTGTGGTCCGTAATCGCGGTGCAGACGGGTGTGTTTGGAGCTGACAAGAGGATCGATAAAAGAGAGTGAGACGTATAGCTGCCGTCGTTACATTTTTCTCATTGAAAAACTATACTGTATTATTATTATATTGCATTCCCCATTCGTGTTCACTGCTCCGTGCTGCTGTCTTATAGAGGCGATCTGCTGCTCACAGATGCCACCTGGCGGTTGTTTGGGCACATTGCAGCTTCTGGTGAAAACACAATTACTCCTCCACAAAAAATCCGCGTGAGCCTCCCGTGACTCACACGTGAATCTCGCGTGAAACCGTCCAAATGAAACTAGTACCCACTGTAGCGCCACCTTCTGGAGCCGTACCGTGGGCGGTACAGCGTGCGTTAACTGGTTAAAATGTAACTAAGTAAATTTCTTCCAACAATATGTACTCAAGTAAAAGTAAAAGTACTGATTTTAAAAATTACTCAAAAAAGTACAAGTACACATAAAAGCTACTTAATTACAGTAACTTGAGTAAATGTAACTCGTTACTTTCCACCCCTGTGTATTTGTTATATTTGAAAAATAAAAAAGACCTTGATCAAAAAAAAAAAGAAAAGAAGGGTGGAAAAGCACAAAAAAATATACAGTGCTAAATTGATGCAAACATAATGGGCCCTAGTTTCCTAGACCGAGTGAAGTCTAAGCTCAGCGCAGCTTCGCCACGCCAACGAGGCGTGTCCAGGTCCATTTCGCAAGTTTGGTGGGCAGCGCGGTCCGACTTAGGCCAGCGCAAGCCCTCCCTTCATCCCTCCTACCGGCGCAAACGGCAAAGGGGGAGGAGAGAGGGCGGGAGGGAGACAGGAGGAGGAGAGAAAGGCAGATTCAGATCTTCACCAATCAAATGAGCTCCTCTCCTCACCTTTAACTGCGCCGCGGGCGATGCGCGCTGCAAGTTTGTTATTTTATACTTTGACATGGACGGAGGAGACAGCGACGCCAGTGGCCGAACCTCTCCCAGGAGGAAACAGCTGTTTTGGTCCGGAGATCTGAGCTCAGAGTGGCCGAATAATGAGTTTACTAATATCCTTAATCAGGTTTGACCTGATACACTGAGAACCGCTGCCCAGTGTAAAAAACAACAACTCATAAACTAATAAAGAAACTCACATTTATTCAATTCAATTTATTATTCCCTGTGTAAGACAGATGAGAGGTGTACACTAATCACAACATAAACAAACACCATGCGGGATGAAATCAGTGTAAAGGACGCTCTCTCTCTCGCTCTCTCTCTGTCCGTCTCTTTTTTTTTCTGTGATGAGAGATGCTGAGTATAGGCTATATACTGACTATCTGACACCAAGGCTGTTGTGGTGGGCTAAGAGAGATGATGATTTGTGTTTTGTTTTTCATTACGGCTGCGTGACGCTCTTGGGACATCCGCAGCTGCTTATCAGTGCCAGTTCGTCCCTGCTGTGTTAATTCAGGTGGAGTTTCCATTACGTGTGCCGACAGCCTTTGATCTCTGCTTTGATCTGACGTCAGATGTGACGGGACAATCTATATAGATATAAATTCACGTGTTGATTCCATTAGCTGCATTAAATAGTGGTTATTGTGGATATTTATTGCATTGAAATGTGTCTGGAACTGTGGAAATCTGCCTGTGAGGTCTTGGTGACGTGTGTGCACTGCACGTCAGTCAGCCAAACTTCCACTGCACCTGCTGCGCTTGGCCCTTCGCTGAGAGTAGACCTGGTTTGAGGTGGCGAGCTTTCAGCGCAACCTCGGCGGGACATTTTCGCATGAAACTTCCACTGCACCAAGCTGAATCTGTGACGCCTCCCCCTGCTGCGCGGCCATGCCTATCTCAGCGCAGCGCGATCTGCCAATCTGCCAATTTGACTTTGCGCTAGGCTGCGCTGGTCGAAACTTGCATTACACCGGCTGCGCTACCTTGCGCCACCAAACTAGGGCCCAATATGTTCATTTGCATCACTTTCCATCCAGTATCCAGGCTCTAAAAGCGGTCATTCTTGAAAAATGGAAAAAGATAGATGTTGCAATATGTCACCAACTTGTTCCATACCCAGAAGACTTGGTGCTGTCCTTAAAAATCATGTCTGGTCAAACAAAATACCAGTTGTAGTAGCTTTTGTTGTGAGGTGTATTCATTTTGCATTAACCAATTTGAGTACAACTAAAGAAAGCCTACTTTAATGTTTTATAAAACTCTTAAAAGTCTTGCCAAGATTTAGGAAATTGTTCTTGTCTTCATTAAGATTATTGGGGGGGCAACCGCCATTCCGACATGCCGCCATTCCGACATTAGGCCCTAATTGTCGGAATGGCAACACTTTACTCTTTAATAAACGTCCCACCATTCCGACAATTTTCGTCTCCTAAGGTCGGAATGGCGGTATTTTTTTCTTTTTTAAACGTGTTGCCATTCCGACAAATCTTTTAAAAGCCTATATTTTGTAGTGCTGAAATATGACCAAGCCGCTGTCCGCTGTCTCAGTGCTGAAATGAATGACAGCGTGTCACCGCCAGAGAGAGAGAGAGAGAGAGAGAGAGCGAGAGAGATGCGCGACGGCTCTGACTCTTTCTTTTCTTTTTTCCATGGACCAGCTTTCCTGCTTGTGTACACATTTGTCTTTCATCTTATGACACGCGCAGTCCCTGCAGATTGGCAGCTGATTTGAGAACCTAATGCATATGATTTACTATTGCGCATTTCCTTTTGCTGCTGTAATAATTATACAAATACGATGGAAACTGGTAATAACAAACATGCATCAAAATTACAGAAAGAAGTGTCAGGCAGGGAAGTGAAGTTTTGCTCGGTGCAGAGGGAGAGAGCAGAGCACAGCAGCGGATATTTAGCCTAACTGCTCCACAAAATGACACAAACAGGAGGCAAAAAAGAGAGAAAGAGGCAAACACATAAGCCGTGAGTCTCCTTCACCTAACCTTTCCAAGCTGACCCATAAACTAGGCAATTAGTCATTATTCTAAAGCCTAAAAAACTCAAAAGACAATTGTAATGGTATATTTGAATATTCCTTTGTTTTAATCACTTGTGACGTCCCTACCCCCTGCTTTCCCTCCAAGGTATCAGAACTCCTTTATTTGTTACCCATTTGTGTATTCTAATGTCTAGACCTTGTAATTGCATTTCCAAGTTTCAGAGACACTGTTCTGCCCTGAATATGTTTAATATGTTTAAAAGACACTCAAAATGACATTGAAATGTTAATTTACTGTTTTCTACGTTTATATGTATTTCCGGCGCTTTTATTTTGAAAATCTCCCGAACCGGATGTAGGAAGTGAAAACGTAAACGAGAGGAAAAACGAGTGTGTGTACATCGTCTCACGGCCGCATCAATGCAGTTATCTCTCAGAAAGCAATGGTTGTAAGTGTTACACATAGTTTACAGGTTTGATAAGATGTGTTAATATCTTTCAAAGGGTATTTTGTGTATAAAAGTAACGGTTTAATGCCGTGCTTGTGTGACAGTAGTGTATATACTTACCTGCTAAGTTGCTTTGTTTTTTAGCCTGCTGTGCTAATACCTGTTGAGTTAATACGAAGCAGTCAACACGTTGATACTGATATTTACATGACTGTTTATTAAGACACTTTTTTGTATCTTTCTTTTCTAGTTTTACACCGAATTCAGTGCAGTCAGAAATGCTGACTTATGTGTAAGAAGATATTAAAGGAGCAAGCCGCTCACTTCCTGGCTCTTGAATAAGGAGTTTGGCTGGCTGTTTAATCTGTGTTTACGCAAGAGCATAACACATAGAGAGAACAGTACAGTAAAAAACCATATCATCAGAGGGATTCGCCTGCTGCAGTTATGGAAGCCCAGACAACGCAGAAGGATGAAAAGGCAGCGTCAGAGGCCAGCTCAAAGCGCACATCTTCCTCCAAGCATTCAGTGGCTAGCGCTGCTGCTAAGGCCAGAGCCGCAGCTGAAGCTGCACGCACCAGAGTCACATATGGACAAAAAGAGCTGGAATTGAAAAAGCAAAGAGCCAAATTGGATTTGGAAAAAGCTACAATAGAAGCGGATCTAGAAGCACTAGGACAGCGGTACTCAATAGGCGGCCCGCGGGCCGCATCCGGCCCACCGAACCTTCCAATCAGCGACTGAGTTCTACTAGTTTACATATTACTGTATACTGTATTTCTCGGGCTCCGTGCGCCTGTAAGTCAAAGCGCTGGGACATGGAAACACGTACGGAGCGTTTGTGTGCCTGTGAGGCGCTGCACTGGGATACAGAAACGCTGACGAACCCAAATCACCATGCGCGAGTGTTCGGGGAGCGGGCTGGAGTGCAGGGTTTTCCCTGCCTGTCTGCAGAGACCGTGGGTGATTTTCACCGCCGTCTTGGTTCAACTGTGTGTGCATCATGCATGGGGGGCCGTTCAGATGAAGCATCTTTTGCGCGCGCTCAAACCCATTCAATGTAGCCGCGCGTCATGCACGCTCACAACTCAAAAGCCGTAGCCGCGCGCATTTGATGAGACGCAATTGTTTTTTCGTGCACGTCAGTGGTGCACAGCTGCACGACCTGCTTCTACCCCGGTGTTGTGTCCCGGTGCCCTCGGCCTGTGTCACCTATGTTTTCCACTGAGCTCTGCCTCGTTTGAAAGGTGAAGGAAGCCCGTGTGTGGAAAGACGTCGCCTCCGAGATGTAGGATGTGTATTATAGAAGAGAAACACACATTTCAGGACCAATGACTTGTATCCTCAGAACAGAGTCAGACATGTCCTGTGATGGTCAGGTCATATTTAAGCTGAAAATCACAGGGCATGTCTGAGGATACAAGTCAGCAGTGTAAAGCTCCAGCATGATATGTAAATGATGATATGATAATGTCAAGATTTTTCATATCATACAAAACACTATGAAGTGTATAAATAAAAATTTTGTGCTTACAAGTAAAATAAAAATATTTAAATTATTAGACGAAAAAGGTGAATTTAATTTCAATCTAGGCCTATTTGAATGTGCGGCCCCCAAGGTGTCTGTTAAGAAAAATTCTGGCCCTTCGACAAATGTATTTGAGTACCCCTGACTTGAAAAAGCAGCTGCTGCTGCTAACGCAGAGGCTGAGATTTTAGAAGCTGCAGCACGATCAGAATATGAGGACATAGGCAGTGTCCTCAGGAGTGACGTCTCACCACAGGTAACCAAACAGCGAACAGAGGCATATCTGGACCATCAAGCTCAGACCAGCTTCAGTCCTAACACACCTGCCCCAGACACACTGTTCCCTCCCCATATGAAAAAGACACAGCCACTGACAACGCAGGAGGCCCCTGAGTTAAGCCCCATCCACCGTCATGATGGTTCACCCACAACACCAACGCACATAAAGACTGCTATTGCTATTGCTCCAGCTGCTAACATGATAGACTTTGCTAAATATCTGGCACGCAGGGAGTTAGTAACTACAGGTCTTACCAAGTTTGATGACCAGCCTGAGAGCTTCAGAGCGTGGCAGTCCTCCTTCTATAACGCCACTCAAGACTTAGACCTAACAGCTGGTGAAGAGTTAGATCTCCTGGTAAAATGGCTAGGAAAGGAATCATCTGAACACATTAAAAGAATTCGAGCAGTACATGTCACTAACCCTGAAGCCGCACTTCAGATGTCTTGGACAAGGCTCAGAGAGTGCTACGCCGCCCCTGAAGTGATAGAGAGCGCTCTATTCAAGCGGTTGGACAATTTTCCTCGTCTCACTTCAAGGGAGAACATTAAACTAAGAGAACTTAGTGACCTGCTCATGGAGCTGCTCTCAGCCAAAGACGATGGGTACTTACCTGGACTCAGCTACCTTGACACACCTCGGGGCATTAACCCCATCGTCGAAAAGCTGCCAATAAACCTGCAAGAAAAATGGCTGTCTACTGGGTCAAGATATAAAGAACATTATGCTGTAATTTATCCCCCGTTCTCCTTCTTTGCTGACTTTGTCAACGGTGAGGCAAAAGCTAGAAATGACCCCAGCTTTGTCGTGATGAACAACAGCCGCACTCATTTCCGTAATGAGAGGCCCATAGCAAAGCATGAGGGTGTGAGAACAACTATAGCCGTCCACAAGACAGACTTGTCAGCAGCAGCAGGTCCAAACTCAACGTATAGAGCAGAGATGGAGAAGAGAAACAGTGGTGATCCAGCTAAATACTGCCCACTTCACAATAAAGCTCATCCTCTGGAAAAGTGCAGAGCCTTTAAAATGAAGCCGCTGACAGAACGCAAAAGACTGCTAAGAGAGCACAGACGATGTTTTAGGTGCTGCTCTGCAACTCACATGGCCAAAGACTGTTCTGTGGAGCTGAACTGCTACGAGTGTGAGAGTGATCGACACTGCACCGCCATGCATCCAGACATACACCTCTCACCAGCAGCGTCATCTGTGACTGAGCCAGTCACAGAGCAGCAAAGCAACACGCCTTCAGAGGTTACGTCACGGTGCACTGAAGTCTGCGGAGAAGGTCTCCCAGCACGATCTTGTGCAAAGATATGCTTGGTTCAAGTTTTCCCACAAGGACAAAAGGAACGCTCAGTCAAGATGTACGCCATCCTTGACGACCAAAGCAATCGCTCGCTGGCTAGAGCTGAGTTTTTCCAGCTGTTTGGTATCCAAGGCAACGCTTCACCCTACCTGATGAGAACATGCGCCGGCACTGTTGAAATGACTGGAAGGAAGGCAGTCGGTTTCCAGGTACAAGCAATAAATGGTGAAGTGTGTTTAGACTTACCGCCACTCATTGAATGTAATGAAATCATGAGCAATCGATCAGAAATCCCCTCACCAGAGGTCGCTCTTTCCCACGCTCACCTGAGACCTGTGGCGCCCTACATCCCAGAGCCCGATCCTGAGGCGCAGATCCTGATCTTACTGGGGAGAGACCTCATACGTGTACACAAGGTGAGACAACAAATCAGTGGGCCCCACGATGCACCCTTTGCCCAGCGTTTGGATTTAGGGTGGGTTATAGTGGGGGAAGTTTGTATTGATAGTGCTCACAAACCCACTGTCGCCGTCTTTAAGACCAACGTCCTGCAGAATGGACGTCCATCCTATCTGACGCCTTGTCAGAAACACATCAGCGTCAAAGAAAAAGTGAGCTACGGCGGGGAGCACAGACACGGCACCTCTACTCACCTCTCCAGCTGTTCTGGCAACGGTGTGGCAGCTCAAGACAAGCTTGGATGCAGTGTGTTCGTGAGAACAGAGAATGATGACAAACCTGCCTTGTCTTTCGAGGATGAAACATTTTTGAAGGTCATGGAAAAGGAGTTTCACAGAGATGAAAAGAACAGCTGGACTGCTCCTCTACCTTTCCGGTCCCCCAGGCCACGCCTCCCTAATAACCGTGCTCAAGCCCTCTCCCGTCTCCACTCCTTGCGGCGTACTCTGAGTAAAAATCCTGAAATGAAAGAACAGTTTGTAGCCTTTATGAAGAGGCTTTTTGTAAACGGACATGCTGAAGAAGCTCCCGTTCTTCCTGAGAGTGCAGAGTGCTGGTACTTACCCATTTTCGGAGTGTACCATCCCCAAAAGCCGGGTCAGATACGAGTTGTATTTGATTCGAGCGCACAAGAAAATGGCATCTCTCTTAACAACATCCTGCTTTCAGGCCCCGACTTAAATAACTCGCTCCTGGGAGTGCTGCTCAGATTCAGAAAAGAACCGGTCGCACTGACTGCTGACATCCAACAAATGTTCTATGGATTCTTGGTGAGAGAAGACCACAGAGACTACTTAAGATTCCTCTGGCACAAGGATAACGATCTGACTAAGGAAGTGATGGAGTTCAGGATGCGAGTACATGTGTTCGGGAACAGCCCTTCGCCGGCAGTTGCGATACACGGCCTCCGGAGAGCTGCCCAAGAAGGCGAACAAAAGTACGGCTCTGACTCTCGCCACTTTGTTGAGCGACACTTTTATGTGGATGATGGGCTCATCTCCCTCCCATCTGAGACTGAAGCCATCGATCTGCTCAAGCGCACTCAAGCTTCGCTGGCAGAATCAAATCTGAAACTGCATAAAATCGCCTCTAACAGTGTCACAGTGATGCAAGCCTTCACACCTGACGACCTGGCTGCAGGTCTGAAAGACCTGGGCCTCGACAAAGAAGAGCTTCCAGTGCAAAGAAGTCTCGGTTTGTGCTGGAACATAGACTCTGACACTTTCACATTTAAAGTGGCAGTCAACGACAAGCCATTCACCCGCCGTGGAGTGCTATCCACCGTCAATAGCCTCTTCGACCCATTGGGCTTGGTTGCGCCAGTGACCATTAAAGGGCGAGCCTTGCTCAGAGAACTTTCTGCCGACATTCACGAGTGGGACACTGAACTTCCTGCAGACAAGTTAAACAAATGGGAAACATGGAAAGAATCATTAAAGGACCTGAGTGCACTACATCTTCCCCGCTCCTACATACAACGGTCCCTCTCCAGTGCCACATACACAGAGTTATGTCTTTTTTCTGATGCTTCAAACTGGGCAATAGGGGCAGTAGCTTACCTCAGAGTTGTCATGACAGATGGACAGTGTCGAGTTGGCTTTGTGCTCGGAAAAGCTAAGCTGGCTCCTCAACCCGAGCCCACCATTCCTCGCCTCGAACTGTGTGGAGCTGTGCTGGCCGTCGAGATGGCTGAACTGATCCTCGACGAGCTTGACCACAAACCAGATGCAGTGAGGTTCTATTGTGACAGTAAAGTTGTCCTTGGTTATATATACAATGAATCAAAGCGATTCTTTGTGTATGTACACAACCGTGTTCACCGTATACGCAAGACAACTTCCCCTCAACAGTGGCATTATGTGCCTACAGGTCAAAATCCAGCCGACCTGGCCACCAGATCTGTTCCAGCGTCCCAACTTACCAGCAGCATGTGGTTTACAGGGCCAGAGTTCCTTCACAAACCGTTTCTGGCTGAAACACAGGAGACCTTTAAGTTGGTGGGTCCTGAAACAGATGCAGATGTGAGACCCCAAGTGACCACCCTTGCTACCTGCATCAGTGAATGTAAACTTACCTCAGGACGCTTCCAACGCTTCTCCACTTGGGGGTCTTTGCTGAGAGCAGTTTCCTTCTTGATCCATCAAACTCATTCATTCAGATCTGACTCACCAGCTACATGTAAAGGATGGCATCGATGCAGCAGACTTCGTACTCCAGAAGAGCTGACAGCAGCCAAGCGGTTCATACTCACGTCTGTTCAAAGAGATGCTTATCCAGAAGAGTACACTGCACTGCAAGAAGACAGAGAAATTTCAAGAACAAGTACAATCCTGAACCTCGATCCATCCATGAATGATGGCCTCTTACGGATCGGAGGACGTCTGAGACATGCATCAATCAGTCCAGAGGTGAGAAATCCAATCATTCTCCCGAAACAAAGTCACGTCACAACACTACTGGTGAATCATTATCACATGAAAGTTGAACACCAAGGGCGACAATTCACCGAGGGTGCAATCAGGGCTGCAGGCCTGTGGATTGTTGCTGGCAAGAGGCTGATAAGTTCAGTCCTTCATCGTTGTGTAACCTGCCGCAAGCTGAGGGGAAGACTTGAGGTCCAAAAGATGGCCGACCTCCCTCCAGAGCGCCTGAGCTCATCAGCGCCATTCACCTATGTAGGATTGGATGTTTTCGGCCCCTGGGAGGTTCTCACCCGACGCACCAGAGGTGGCGCAGCTCAGAGTAAGCGCTGGGCCATACTTTTTACATGCATGAGTACCCGAGCTGTGCATGTAGAAGTCATAGAGTCCATGGATACAGCCAGCTGCATTAACGCCCTCCGAAGGTTTTTCGCTTTAAGAGGGCCAGCGAAGCAGCTGAGATCAGATCGGGGCACAAACTTTATCGGAGCCAGTTCTGAACTGGGCATGAGACCAGATGATCTGAAGCAAACCAGCACTTTGAAATACTTACATGAGAATGGTTGCACATGGGAATTCAACCCCCCGCACGCATCCCACATGGGAGGGGTGTGGGAGCGCATGATTGGCGTGACCCGGAGGATACTCGATGCCATGTTGCTGCGAACCAAACATGCTCACCTGACTCATGATGTGCTCTGTACTTTAATGGCAGAGGTGTGTGCTATAATCAACGCCAGACCTTTAGTCCCGGTCTCCTCCGATCCCTCCTCTCCAATGCTGCTGACCCCTGCTATGCTCTTGACCCAAAAACCAGGTGTGTCTCCTCCTCACGGCAGTTTTGGGGAAAAGGATCTTTTCAAGTGTCAATGGAGACAGGTGCAGGCACTTGCTAATGAGTTTTGGAGTCGATGGAGAACTGAATACCTCCACACCCTTCAGCCAAGGCGTAAGTGGCACACAGCATGTCGCAACCTGGAGGTCGGAGACATTGTGCTACTTAAACAGACTGATTCCCCCCGCAACGAGTGGCCTATGGGTCTGGTCACATCTACCAGTCCAAGCGGTGATGGGAAAGTCCGCAAAGTTGAGGTCAGGACAACATCACATGACAAAGTAAAGACATTCTTGCCGCAAGCTGAGGGGAAGACTTGAGGTCCAAAAGATGGCCGACCTCCCTCCAGAGCGCCTGAGCTCATCAGCGCCATTCACCTATGTAGGATTGGATGTTTTCGGCCCCTGGGAGGTTCTCACCCGACGCACCAGAGGTGGCGCAGCTCAGAGTAAGCGCTGGGCCATACTTTTTACATGCATGAGTACCCGAGCTGTGCATGTAGAAGTCATAGAGTCCATGGATACAGCCAGCTGCATTAACGCCCTCCGAAGGTTTTTCGCTTTAAGAGGGCCAGCGAAGCAGCTGAGATCAGATCGGGGCACAAACTTTATCGGAGCCAGTTCTGAACTGGGCATGAGACCAGATGATCTGAAGCAAACCAGCACTTTGAAATACTTACATGAGAATGGTTGCACATGGGAATTCAACCCCCCGCACGCATCCCACATGGGAGGGGTGTGGGAGCGCATGATTGGCGTGACCCGGAGGATACTCGATGCCATGTTGCTGCGAACCAAACATGCTCACCTGACTCATGATGTGCTCTGTACTTTAATGGCAGAGGTGTGTGCTATAATCAACGCCAGACCTTTAGTCCCGGTCTCCTCCGATCCCTCCTCTCCAATGCTGCTGACCCCTGCTATGCTCTTGACCCAAAAACCAGGTGTGTCTCCTCCTCACGGCAGTTTTGGGGAAAAGGATCTTTTCAAGTGTCAATGGAGACAGGTGCAGGCACTTGCTAATGAGTTTTGGAGTCGATGGAGAACTGAATACCTCCACACCCTTCAGCCAAGGCGTAAGTGGCACACAGCATGTCGCAACCTGGAGGTCGGAGACATTGTGCTACTTAAACAGACTGATTCCCCCCGCAACGAGTGGCCTATGGGTCTGGTCACATCTACCAGTCCAAGCGGTGATGGGAAAGTCCGCAAAGTTGAGGTCAGGACAACATCACATGACAAAGTAAAGACATTCTTAAGGCCTGTCACTGAAGTGGTCTTACTCCTGGCAAAGGAAAGCCAGAGGTCAAATCAGGACAATTAAGTCTTAAGTGGCATCAGTAAATGCCAGACGGGGAGTGCTGAATATGTTTAATATGTTTAAAAGACACTCAAAATGACATTGAAATGTTAATTTACTGTTTTCTACGTTTATATGTATTTCCGGCGCTTTTATTTTGAAAATCTCCCGAACCGGATGTAGGAAGTGAAAACGTAAATGAGAGGAAAAACGAGTGTGTGTACATCGTCTCACGGCCGCATCAATGCAGTTATCTCTCAGAAAGCAATGGTTGTAAGTGTTACACATAGTTTACAGGTTTGATAAGATGTGTTAATATCTTTCAAAGGGTATTTTGTGTATAAAAGTAACGGTTTAATGCCGTGCTTGTGTGACAGTAGTGTATATACTTACCTGCTAAGTTGCTTTGTTTTTTAGCCTGCTGTGCTAATACCTGTTGAGTTAATACGAAGCAGTCAACACGTTGATACTGATATTTACATGACTGTTTATTAAGACACTTTTTTGTATCTTTCTTTTCTAGTTTTACACCGAATTCAGTGCAGTCAGAAATGCTGACTTATGTGTAAGAAGATATTAAAGGAGCAAGCCGCTCACTTCCTGGCTCTTGAATAAGGAGTTTGGCTGGCTGTTTAATCTGTGTTTACGCAAGAGCATAACACATAGAGAGAACAGTACAGACACCCAACCTCTCATTTCCTCATGATATACTCAAACCCTTTTGTATTTTAAAGTGCATTGATTAGACCTCTTAATCACACTCCAGGATGTCGGTGCCAATACCTGTGAAAAGATATCCTGAGTAGGGGGCTGACCCCTGCAGCAGACAAAGGGGTGTGGAATATACCTGAGGGGGCGTTCCTCAAGTATAAATGTTTAGGTCTCTCCATTGTCGTTGTCTTTTCTTTAACATCACCCACTTGGGTCGAATTGACCTTCCCTTGCAAGGAAATAAAATCATGTCCGCCGGCAAGTCCTTATTTCATTTTTCACCAGCAACAGCAACAGAAAATTTCCACGACACAATCAATCATTTTTGACTGCCATTTTCGATTCAAAAATATGTCAATTTGATAGGCTTTCAAATCACCAAATGATTTGCTGTGAATAATTTCGTTTGTTGTAATGATTGTGAGCATGGACAACGGACGTCTTGTCTGTTGATTACTGTACGCTGACCGAAATGTCATGCAAGCGGAGCTGAACAGGCAGATGCGTAAAACACATATTTTGACTACTTCATGCTGTTGCTATTTTAAAAAAAGTTACCTTTAGTTTCCTTTGGATTTTTGTGCGTATTATGAAGCTGTCCTGGTCCATGTTTGTAAGCCTTTTTACCAGGAGTAAATTCCCCAAAGTTGCAACAACTTGTAGTGATACACTGGGTTTTTCCTGGCCATAGTCTATTGGAGCTGGGGTAGTTGATTTGCAGGTTTGCGCACGGGGACGTGCGGACCTGTAATGAATAAATGAATGTTTCTTTTTTGCTGTAAGTTGTGTGCGTAATGCGTAAAAGTGCATTAGTGGGACCGAGGGTTTAAATGGGGAAGTGACGTGGTGAGAGGGGAGGAGAGTGAGAGACACAGTCGGCGTTTGGACGGCTGGCGTGGCGGCAATTCCAAAGCGGCATAGTGGATTATTTTTCCTGGTGGATTACCCTGTGGATCATAAAGGCCCGTTTGGACACCTCACGGCCCGTTTTCAGCCAAGCGGGACGAGGGAGAGGACTGGCGTGGTCACCTCGGCGGAGCCGCGGCGTCTCTCCCGTGTGGACAGTAGGACAAACAAACTCTCTCTCACTCACCCTCACCACGCGCCAACACACACACACACACACACACACACACACACACACACACACACACACGCACACACACACACCTGCACACTGACTGTGCGCTCGCGCACCCCCGCACACACACATACACGCCGGTGTTACAAATCAACTGGTTTCCACGTTAACTGGTGACTTTTGTTTACAAATGTTGGGCCGTTGCCAGATGCTCCGATCACGGAGAGAAGATGTAGGTGACCTCGCGAATGCCTGAATGAATGAATGAATCTGTTGATCTCTCGCTCCACCTCATTAATCCAAGCATGATGCTTCATGTTGTGCATTACAAGTGTGGGACCCGAAATGCTGGACACAATATTGTGTATAGGATTCTCAAATAAAATTTGAAAAAAAAAAAAAAATCTTGTAATGGGATTCGAACCGAGTCTATCACCAGCTGGAAAATGTATGAACCTGTGCTTACCCATTACACTACATCCTTACAGGTGACATGGTTGCCACAAGACCATGTGATGACTGTTGAGACGTGTATAGTCATGGCTGTCAAAACAGTCACCACGGGCCAAATTAACTTGTGACCACTGTTATTGCAACGAGTTGGTGATGCTCGAGGAAAATCATGCATTTGATGTTTTGGACACGTTTAACAATGTTTGTTGTAAATCATGTTGAAGCAAGTATGTAAATAAAACAATTTGAAATCGAGCAGAGTAGTAGGGTCTGTCATTATTTAGATAATATAAGATTTTTGATATTTAAGTCATTATGTGGAAAGATCGTTTTCATCACACCACGAAAAAGTTTTTCCAAACAAAATTATGAAAATTACCAATTTTTCAGAGCTTTTATAGAAATGTCAGCTGCATAATTTCCAGAACTGCAAATTGATGTATTTTTTTAAAATTAATTTTATGTGAAAATGTGTGTTGTGATGGAAATGGCAATGTGTGGTGGAAATGACTGCACATGTTGGAAATGACATTTGACATACAAATAGCTGAGTCACCTCCAAAAACGTGATGTAGTGAAATGACTGTTGTGAAAATAACAATCTGTCATATTTTTTTTTAATCTTATGATATAATGGCATGATGGTCTCATCTTTAAAGATAGTAATAAATGTACACAAAATGCACAATATCATTTTTATTTTATTTCATTTTATTTTAATTTACTTTTTACATTATTTGTAGTAGCCTACATTCAAAGGAAATATGAGCTGTTTAAATGACGACCAATAAACATACTCTTTGTTTTGAAAACATTAAACCTTGATTTTCTCTGCTTTCAGTTGCTTCCAGGGAGCCAACTCTTCTTTTCAGCCATTTGCTCTCCTAACAAAGACTGTTAGAGTAATTTCAAGTATACTTAACCTTTAAAAACCATCCCTAAATTTACATTTTGTGGTGTGTGATGGAAATGACGGGGGACAGGGACAGGTGTTCTTTTTATTAAAAAATACATAAAATATATCTTACAACACATGATACATTTCATTAAAATAGGGATTTATGTACCACTTGTCTATAAAGTTACTATTAGATTACAATTTAATTCAACATTAAGAGGGATTGAATGTCACAAATCTGGCCCAGGGACAAAGGGAATATAGTAAAAACAATACATATAAACAAACCTATGATTTATATAGTAAAATAAATTAGGTGATCTATAATTTATTTTTTCAAAGTTCCTCTTGAGGTCATGTAATGGTGCCAAAAATAGAAAACATGAAAGGTGTTTCAGTTTTGGTTATGGCTGCCAGGGACACAGATTCTACAATGCACACACCACTTGCCCCAAAGAAGTCATGTCAGCTGTATGTCATGAGTAATCGGGTCAACCCTAATAGGCTAATGGCTTGCACCTAATGGGTAAGAATCATATTTAAGAGAAGTGAACATGAGTGAACAGTTAGGCAACAATGGATGGCAAAATTGTCAAACAGATAAAGGATTATCTAACCTACAACAAGTTTCCTGTGGGCTCTGACAAACAAGAGCGCTTCACCATTAAAAGAAGAGCATCTAATTTCCTAAACAAAGGTAAATATCCTCATCCAAAATGTGTTCCAGGGCTTTCAAGTTTTAAACTTTGCTTGGAGTGAGATTTCTCAGCAGTTTAAATAGTTTAAACAAGAAGCAAGTCATCAGAAATCAACAGATGAAAACTAGAAAGATATGAAAGAAAGGTGTAAAAAATAAAAAATAAAAAAATAAACTAAACCAAAAAACAAATTCAGATGAGAAATACAATGTATGGCATGTGAACAGGTGGGAATGTGTGTGTCCCACGCCAAATGTGTGAGACTTGAGAGCCCTGGATCAGTGACATGTGGTCCATCGGCAACAAAGGGAGGTGAAAAGTTGTGACGCTTCCAAGGGACCATGACTGACAGAGGCCTTGGTCATTAGAACATACATTTATGTTTGTAAATTGTCATTGTTCATCATTGGTAGACATCAAAATAATATTCTAACATTAAAGAAGGTATTGTGGTCCTTGTATGTAGCATTACATTTAGAGTCCAAAATACAGTCTGAACCACATGTTTTGTAGAGGTTAGTCACTAAATATTGAACAGTTAGTGTTGAACCACAAGAGTTGTCACCATGCACAGTGTAATTAAAATTGTTGAATGGTGTGGTCACAGCATGCATGGTCGATATGGCCTGTGCCTGGTGGTTTGGCCTAATTTCACGTCAATTCATTAACCTCACCCTCTGTAGATGGGGAGCTTTTCTACATTTGTAGAAGGAGAAAAAACAGAGGGGAACATGTGGCCAAGGTGGTCACAACGCAGGAGGAGGCTGACCGTGTTTTCAGAGATCTGCACTGCAGTGACATCGGGGCCCACTGTGGTGTAGACAAAACACATCATGCTATTATTCAACGATTCTACTGGCCAGGCATGGAGGGGGACATAAGAAAATGGGTAAGTGAATATAGCACTGTACCCCTCAGTTTCTCATTAACCACATACAGTCCACGGAATTACCATACAGCAATGTGATTATTCTCTATGATTCAGGCGCAATATTGTGGTCACTATGATATGAGGACATGTGGAATAACTTTGTTTCCATTCATCTGGCAGGTCAGTCAATGCCCTGTATGCCAGGCAAGGCGGCTGAGCCTTAAAGAAAAAAGCCAATATGTCCCAATTGATAGCTTTTATGTGACGTCACGGCCCGTATGGAACGCCCCCCTGGCGGTCAAAACAATCCACTTCCCCGCTGTCCGCGGCTTAGGACAAGGCAGAAAAACACACACTGCTCCCTGCTGCTTCAAAAATACCGGTGTTATGGCCCAACTGGTGTCTGATTTAACTGGTTACCGTACCGAACAACAGCTGTGCTGCACTTCCGTCCGCAGATTTGTCACAAATTCACAAATCAAGCCGCAGTTCATATGTTACTGTAGCGAATATGCTTCTGTGAGTGAACCTGTTCAGGCAATCTACAGTCAGTCAGCGCCACACTACTCTCACTCTGCACAACACTGCACAGTATGACAAAGCCTGTCATGTTAAAGTTACGAACTAATGGAAAACACTCTGAAAATACAATAACAACATCGTCCTCGCCGCGCCGCGGTCGGTCCCGACCCCCGTTACCGTGTCGCTGCCGCCGCGGGCGGTGCTGTTGCCGTGTCCGGTGGTTACCATCGCCGCCGCCGCCGCCGCCGGTCCCGCTGCTATCGGACCGCCGTCATCGTTGCCGTCGGTAGCGGTGCGTAGCAAAGCTCCGGGGGGTAAAGGGGGGGCAACTGGTCACCGTGCAGCCCAGCTAGGGCTCTGGTTTGTGGGTGAGAGGAGCAGGGAGCCTGGGCTCAGTGGGCTGGAGCTCAGACTGTGGAGCTCAGCGGAGCTGCGGTACCAGGACGGTGTTCCCACACAGGAAAGTTACAGGTACATTTCTACCACTTCAACGAGTTCAGAAACATTATTTTAAGATAAAAAAACTACAAAATGGGGCTTTTAATCAGACACCAGTTGAGTCATAACACCGGAAATATTGGTTGCAAGCGGTGGAGGATGATGGATTCTCCACCAGGTAAATGTAAACATCGCCCAACTCGAGCTTCGGCAGGGAACTGGTCATTTTAAACAGCTGGTATACAGCAGCTGGTGTTGAATATGGGTCACAAGTGCCCAAAACTTCAAAGCTGTTTTTATATCTTTCTTTCTCGGCTGCTGGCAGATGATTTAAGTCATTACTCGGTTGTTTGTCCATAGAAAGTCCATTGCGGGGCCACTTTGGAATGTTGCTTTTGACCGCCAGGTCCCTGGGAAGTGACGTCACTGAAAGCTATCAATAGAGGTGAGGTTATTTGTGTGACTGGGTGTGCTGACTAACATTTTCACTATAGTATACAGTGGTTAACCCTCAGTTGTGTCTTTCAGGTATCAGAGCCATTTGAGCTTGTGGGAATGGATCTTCTCAAGCTCACCGTCACTGAGAGTGGTAATCAGTACATATGTGTAATGGTTGACTACTTTACGAAGTGGGCAGAGGCCTATCCTCTTAAAAATAAAACAGCAGATGAGGTAACCCATTGTATTCTTGATTTTGTATACAAATTTGGGGTACCTCAAAGATTGCTGACAGATCAAGGAACAGAGTTTAAAAACAAGGTGAGATAAGAATGCATGTTAACTGGCTACCCCAGAATGTTTATCCATGCTCACTTGTGATTCTCTATTGGCATGTGAAAGATCAACTCTAAACTCTGTGACAAGCTGGGCATAAAAAGGAGCTACTGTGCACCTTACCACCCACAAACCAACGGGCTGGTGGAAAGACTCAACAGTAGTATCCAAAGGTAAGTTGCATTCATAATGCTCAGGACCACATCACAAGTTAATTGTAAAAATATAGAGTTAAAGCAGATAACAGCGGCGCGGCCGTTTCGGCTAATGCTGTGTTCAAGGCAGGCTTTTGAAACCGTAAGTTACAGCTTCAAGTCACAACTACGACTTGGTAGCGTTCCAGGTAACCCGTAGCTCGTGTTTTTACCGTCCTGTTGTCTGTGAAAGTTCCCTATAACGGCCACTCGTAACTTCCGACCCGTGAACTCGTACCAGATCGAACTGGTATGACTTCACAGGAAGGAAAAACACAAAGTACGAGTTTCCTTGAACGCACCATGAGTTAGCAGCCCCCGCCCTTGTCAGGCATCAATTGGTCCTCGTGCTACGTCACCACATTCACGCGCATCCCTTGGCTGCACACACAGCCCTTCATGCCGTTCTCTCCCCTCATTGGATAACACTTGTATCCCACAAGGAAAATTTTCTCCTCGGGTTACAGCAGAGCAGAGTGACGGAGAGACTCGTGTTTAGGCTGAAATACTTCATGTAAGTGATTGCTGACGGAAAATAGGACTATTTAGGACTTATATTAACAAAAACATTCCACTGATATCTGCTTTAATGTCATACTCCCATGTATCTGAACATGTTAGATGTCTGGGCAAGCTTGCAAGAGACAAGCCAGAAAGATGGGA
Organism: Trachurus japonicus; assembly: GCF_045865225.1. Taxonomy (NCBI): domain Eukaryota; kingdom Metazoa; phylum Chordata; class Actinopteri; order Carangiformes; family Carangidae; genus Trachurus; species Trachurus japonicus. The sequence goes on from NC_140923.1 coordinate 27,987,227, forward strand.
CCAATTTCTCCAGCAAACAATGTTTGGCCTGAGGACGAAAATCCACCACACAACGAAGTATAGCCCCTTTTATCTGATGTTTGGGAGGGAGACAAGGTACCCGTCAGAAGTCCTCAGTGACTATGAGGTAAGGACATCAAGGTATTGAAATGTTTAACATAGGGCAGTCATTGTGTGTGTGTGTGTGTGTGTATGTTCACTTTTTTTTGGTTTTTTTTGTTCTGCTCTTATAGATAACAGATGACAAAGTTGAGACGTTGGTGGGGACTGAGACGGTATCTCATGGCGTCAAAGACCTCACCAACGTCTACAAGGATGTCAAACAAAATGTTGTCTACTCTCAAAAGAGGGTCCAAAAAAGAAAGGACAGGGGTCAAGAGGACAACTTCAAGGTTGGAGACAACGTTCTTATGAAGAACATTAGGGAACACCAGAGGAAGGGGGGGAAACTGGAGAAAAACATGCTGGGGCCGTATGAGATTGTCACCATCAATAAAAAAAACAACACACCTTCGACCCCTAACGGGCACCTCAATAATCATGGCCAACATTGATCATCTCATTCATTATATTGAGCCAGGGGAGAGGGTTCCAGCCAAATTAAAAAAAAGAGCGGCATGTCCCTCTCCTCTGGCCTCAGACAGCAGCCTTTCCACATTATCATGTAGCAGCTGCCCTTCCCACCCCTTGCCATCTCCAGCCACAGCCAGCAGCCCTACTCACCCCTTGCCCTCTCCAGCCACAGCCAGCAGCCCTACTCACCCCTTGCCCTCTCCAGCCACAGCCAGCAGCCCTACTCACCCCTTGCCCTCTCCAGCCACAGCCAGCAGCCCTACTCACCCCTTGCCCTCTCCAGCCACAACCAGCAGCCCTACTTGCCCCTCTCCAGCCACAACCAGCAGCCCTACTTGCCCCTCTCCAGCCACGACCAGCAGCCCTACTCGCCCCTCTCCAGCCACAACCAGCAGTGCTACTCACCCGGCAGATCCTCGGCACAGTAATGGTGTGTAAATGTAGAATGTGTATGTAGTATCATCATTCTGTGTTGTCTTACAGTAACATACAATGTTATTTTCCAGTCATAAATATATGGAGCCGAGACAGCGAGATTCTATGGGCAAAACTTGGGCCATATAATCTTTTCACGGCAGACCTGCAAAGCCTTGCCCCTGGACAAGAGGTGGAAAGTGAAGTATGTAGGCTATTCAGTCCTAAGCAGGTGTTCCAAATCTTAGGCAGATCTGCCCATTAATGTGTCACCTCTTTGCAGATATTAAATGCATACCTGTGGCTGGTGGCGAAGAGGGTACCACAGAGGGTGTTTGTAATAGACAGCTTTGAAATGACAGCTGTGTTGGATGGCCGTTCTCGGGGCCTAAGAAAAGTGAGTATGCATTGAAATAATGACTAGCATAGTGGAGTGTCTTGGTGGTTGAGCAGTTAGAGCGCATACCACAGAGGTGCAGTGACCCTGGTTTGAATCCAGCCAGGGACCTATGCTGCAGGTCATCTCTCTCTCTCTCTGTCACATTTTCATTCTTGTCAGATACTATTATATTTAAATGAGCTCAGCCCAGAATTACAAAAAAGAGAAAACGACTTGTGTATAATTAACATTATTGTCATTCTTTGTAGCTGGATGTATCAAATTACGATATCTTAATCGGGGCAGTGTGTAAAGGGAGGCACTGGACGCTGGTGGTGAGTGCACTTTTGTCCAAAATGGTATGCTCATCTTTGACACACTTGCAACGGCCATGCACATTTAGGACTCCATCTGTATTTTTGACAGGCAATGTATCCACACAAGCGGGAAGCTGTATTTGTCGATCCATTTGGGGCAACAGCTTCCCAGATGGAACACTGCCGCAACACAACGAGGTAAGCCAAACTTGAATGATTCCTCTTAGTGGGCCAAAAATCTGGTCTGCTAAATGGACACAAAAGCAGTACCTCATACTTGGACCTCTTAATTCATGTAGAGCCTTCATAAGAAGGTACATAAATGTCTCTCGCTGGACCAGTGGGACAGTCGTGCACCCCCGCCAGCAGGACAGCACGTCATGCGGGGTGCTGGTTTGTAAAGTAAGTTTTATAGTCTCAATTAATCCCTTTTTTTGAGTGAGATGGCTTAATCCAATCTGTATTCAAGATGGCAGAGAATATCATGATGGGGACCCAGCAGCAGTTTTCTGTTGAAACAGAGGCCATAATCAATATGAGGCTGGAGATGGCAAGCATGCTGATTGCAGAGTCAGGTATGAATGTGATTGTCTTACATAAATACATAACAGAAGGTAATACTTAATACTGAGTTAAATTACTTAATTCTGACAGATTCCATGACAGACCTCTGCCACTGCTGTGGCGAGAGGACTGATAAAGAAGAAACCAGTGGGCATGTTGACTGGGTAAGAAACCACAGCTCTGCTTGATGATATTGACTTCATTCACTTTGAGATCCTAACAGATTATTTGTTTTTCAGATCCAGTGTACATCATGCCACCGGTGGTACCGCTGGGGGTGTGTGGGAAAACCAAAGGCAGATGGGGACTACATATGCCCTGTTTGTTAGGCTAGTGGTCTAGCCTATATTTTGTTTGTCCATTTGGCACACTTAGGGGAAAAAATCCTTCCATCTTCTTTTGTTATAGCTACTAAGTTTAGGCAAGGAAGGTCATTTTTATTTGTATAGCCCGTTTTTTACAAACAGTTTGTCTCAAAGGGCTTTACATGGCATAATTTAAAGGCCAGAAAGTGTGTTTCCTCTTCAAATGTAATTGAGAAATATTTTTCTCTTTCATTTCTTTTCTATTATATTGTTACTTTTTGCCCACAGATCCTGTTGGGTTTTTATGTTTAACGTATCTTTTATATGTCCTTGGACATAACAGTGGTCACAAGTGAATTTGGCCCATGGTGGTGTTTTGACAGCCATGGCTATACACGTTATTTTTATTTCAACAGTAATTGTATCACATTGTGACACCGAAATACCGTGTAAGCAGGTGGCGTAGTGGTCATCTACTTGCCATTGAGATTTTATGGTTGATGGCGACTTGGGTTCGAACCCCATGTCATCGTTTCATTTATTTGTAATTGCAAATGTCTGTAATGTTCTGCATCTGGGAAAGCTATAAGTTAATTTCCCTATGGCACAGGAGTGAGTGTGTGCTAGTCTCGAATAAACATGCTTGAAGAACATCTCTGCCTCCGTCAACTTATTCAGAGTTCAGTACGAGTAAAAGCTGCAAAGCCGAATACTATCATGTGCAAGTCAAATTAATGTATCACTGTGTGCCAGGGGAATTGGCAAATTATCCATTGAAGTGTAATTGAGAAATATTGTTCTTTAATTTTTTTTCTATTATGTTGTAGGTAGTTGTCCACAGATCTTGTTGAGTTGTTTTTATATTTCACGAATATATGTGAAACGTATAACAGCAGTTTACAGCTGCTTTCACATGCTCTAATGGAAAGTGTGCTCCAATCACACGGAGTAGGCTATTGCCAAAATGTGTGGAATCCTATATGCCACCACACGTTAGGCTACTTCGCTCGACTTCAAATTGTTTTATTTACACATGTAGACGTAAAAATGTCTGAAACATCAAATGCGTGATATTCCTCGACCATCCTCACCAGACTTGATCTTGATCATCGTGAAATGTTTTTCAGAGGTGCAACAAGCTGGAGTTGCAAAGCGGTATCATTGCAATAACAGTGGTCACAAGTTAATTTGGCCGTGGTGTTGTTCTGACAGCCACGACTACTCACGTCATTTTATTCTCTACAGCAGCACGACCTTGTAACTCACTAAGACACTGGAAAGAGATAGTGTAGTGGATAACGTATAGCGTTACGGTTTTGCAGTCGGTGGCAGACTCGGTTCGAACCCCGTGTTGGCTGACTTTTTTTTTTTTTTGTAATTGATTTTATTTGAAAATGAATACATGTTATTGTGTCCAGTATTTCGGATCCCACAATTGTAATGCACAGCATGAAGCACCATACTTGGATTAATGAGGTGGAGCGAGAGATCAACAGATTCATTCATTCAGGCATTCGCGAGGTCACCTACATCTTCTCTCCGTGATCGGAGCATCTGGCAACGGCCCAACATTTGTAAACAAAAGTCACCAGTTAACGTGGAAACCAGTTGATTTGTAACACCGGCACGGACAATGACAGTGCGCTCGCGCACCCACACACATACACACGCATTCCCACAGCTGGGACTCAGATTTAAAGGACAGCGGGAGGGGGGGGGGGCTTTCGGGTTCTGTTGATCTGTGTGTAATTGTTTATTAAATGCCGCCTGTGATGGGCGCGTTTTGAGTTCAGTGAAATACAGAGACTAAGACTAAGTAGCGACTTTGTTTATTGCTTCCCTGGACGCACCAGTGGCGCGAGCCTAGGTCCGCCTGCAGCAGGACTGCGTTGTGCCAGTTCCCCTTATATCCTTATTGTAAGGGAAATTGTTACAAACTGACATCGGAGTGTGTGATTGTAAATGGCGAGACTTTGTGTTTGTTTATTTATTAAGCTTCCACTGACTGTATCACATCTTAAAACATGAAAAACAAAAAACAAAACAAAAACGGAAACAAACACACACCCTAACCACCGCTCGGAGTAACGCACATTTCCTTATGGAAATTAAAGCCTTGTCGGAATGGCGGGACGAAACTGTCGGAATGGCAGGACGTTTACATGTCGGAATGGTGGTATGTCTGGATGGTGACATGTCTGAATAGTAGAATGTCGGAATGGCGGTATGTCGGAGTGGCAGTTAATCTTACTTGTTAAAGGGGGTGTACTCATCTATGCTGAGCACTGTACATATATGTCCAGGAAATGTGTCCCATCTTCAGGACATGAGTGAGAGAGGATGAGACAGTGGAATAGGTTTAGTGATGAGGAAAGTCACTGTAAGAGCATGTGTGATAGCACACAGGCCCAGATTAAGAAATATGAACAGTATCCTGTAAATATCTCAATAAAAATAAAAATATGAATATTATGAATGAAAATAAAAATAAATTAGCTTTTTTTTCTATTGATGATGTCTTCAAGCAAAATGAGAATATAAAGCTGGTGAAACCTTACTGTGATTTCAGAAAAGGTTGTTAAAACAATAACAGAACTAAAAACATATATTTAGCCAGGTTTTCTCTCCTATGTCATATTGTGCATGTCAGATACTTGGTATCTTTTCTTGGTTGCCAGTTCATTTACTGTATGTTTGGGGTCAGGTCCTGAGCTGTGGATACTCTCAAGATAGAGTGGAGGTGTCCATCAATGAGACAATGACGTGCAGATAGGGCTGATCGTATGGTAGCTGTTGCAGTGTACTATGGGATTTGTAGTGTGAGTCATGTGAGTGCTATACTGGCAGGCCATTATTAATAGGATTTTTTTTTTCTTGCAGACCACATGAAATGGTATCACGGCACTGATCTCCTTTGACATGAGTTAGACCTGTGTGTGCTAGACTATAATGTCCTACAAAGTAAAAAGGGTAGAATATAAGTTATATTATAATAAGTATTTAGTAGTGATATAAGTATTTTGAGACATTAAAGAAAACCCCTGTCATATGCAGGAATAGGTTCTCTTTAATATATTCTATTGGGGGGGAATATGAGACCACTTTTATTATAATAGCCTACCGTTAACCGCAAAAATCCCTTGTAAGACTGTAGGCCTACACCCATAGACTGTAAAAAGAATGGACGTAGCATCCGTGACGTCCCCCATTGGTTTTGGGGAGTCGTTTTTGTGACTCAAATATGGCGGCCTGAACAGCGCCATGTTGGATTTACCGGCCGAGAACCCACCCACTGGCCTCGAAGCAGCTGTCCACGGACCGCTCCGGACCTGTCACTCAACGTTTGGCCAGAGTCTTAACCTAATAACAGTAAAACGGTAGAGTTAAAAAAAAATTCACCCCCCTCAGAGTGTGTGTGCAGGTAGAAACTATCGGTTGAGACCAAAAAACGTAATGGCACCAGGCTTTGACCATGTTTATTGAGGATGTAAAGTCGGCGATTTTAACATGGGGAATGCTGCTTTCTGACACCAGCCCCCAGAGGAAGCCGAGGGGATTGGAGAGGAATTAAGCTTCACTTCTCAGACTGACAACTGCCCCCTTGCCTACACCACTATAACCTAGCTAGATAGCTAATGGGGCAGTCAGCTAGCATTTAAGAAAATAAAATGGTCATCAGATGCAGTTTAAGGTGTTTAATACACACATAGGAGTTGGTTAACTAACCATGTTATTTACTGTTAGCCAACTAACAAGTAAGCTAAGTTGACATTTTTTAAGTTACTTATGCATGTTATCAATGTAGTGACATGAAATATTTTGAATAAATAAAATAAAAAAGACATGCAGATGTAAAAAGTAGTATATTCTGTCTGTCAATGATCGAAGGTTGCAAATGGCTTCAGCATGACTGGCACTAGCTAACTCCAAACCTCCTATTTACCATGGCAAATAATAAAAAAAGAAATCAATAAAGGATCCTTTTAATTTACGTGTACCTAGCAGTGTGAAGGGTGTGTGTGTGTGTGTGTGCGCGCGTTCGTGCGTGTGTGTGTGTATGTACGTTTAGCGTATGGAAACATTGTAGCCTAATAATTCCCATGACCACAGCTAGCCACAGTGGTCTATGACAGCAAATTTGCAGAAAAGTTGCGGTGATTAAATGGCAAGGCCGTGCAGAATAGGCCTATTTCACGAGATTCGGAAGTGACGTCACACAGGGTAAATCTACATCCGGTCCGGTCAGCTGCGGCTAGAGCGATTGACAGAGTGGCGACACTTTTCATTCAAACAAACTAATACGACCGCCACAAAAGATTTCATCAGTGAGACTAACATTAATCTCCTGAAAAAAGTTTAACCAGTCAGCGGTAAACCTCTAAAAACCTGTGGATAAAGTTACCTGGATGTAGCCTACGAGCATCTGCCTACTAGCCCCCGGTCGCTGCCTACTAGCCCCCGGTCGCTGCCTGCTAGCTCCCGGTCGCTGCTCCCTTTGCATTTCTCCCAAAACAAGCACATTTCCTAAACAGGCAACATCTGGATAAACTGACAACAGGCTGCGGATTTAACAGCGATGTTCTCGCATTAAAGAATATTAAAAGTTTTAGCAGCTTTACTGCTACTGCTGCTGAACGGCGATAGCGATGCTAATTTGTTAGCCCGTCGTTAGCATTAAGCTAGCGGACGTTATGCTTAGTTAGCATTAAGCTAGCGGACTTTATGCTTAGTTAGCATTAAGCTAACGGACTTTATGCTTAGTAGTGGTAACTTACTGGCTGTGTGTGGTTTGAAGGTTGTTTCAAATAATGTGGGTTTGAGTGAACATCTTTGATGATTAAATACATATTGCCGCTTAATATGTTTTATGTATGGCATTATTACAGTAGGCTAATGATTAGCCGCTAATCTTCCATTTGGACAGTGACAAATAAAACCTTGAAGCAAGAAGATTTTGTTGGAGAACTGACATTGATATACAGTAATTCAGTAACGGTTGTAAACCAGTGTACGGTTTAGTTTTAATATTTTGCCGTTCAAAAACAAGCTAAACAAAATATTTTCCATCATCTCTTCGTATAGCCTACCCTGCTAGAAAAACCAGCATGGAAATGCTGCTGGTCTATGCTGTTTTGTTTTTTTTAGCAGTAGCCAAAACCCACTTCTTTCTCAGGTCTTTCTTTCGGAAACTCATGGAAATGCAAGTACGGCTGTTTTTGTCTAGAATTTGTACACTGAGGTACGCACATGGATGTATTATATTACGCAGCAGAAGCTTTTATTTTTGGATTCAGCCATTGCGCTTCCGCGACTGGAAGTAGTTTTACCCTGTAACGGAAACCGGAAGTACCTAAACCCGGAAGTCGTGAAATAGGCCTATTCTGAGGACTGGTTCAATTTAAAACATTGACATTATAATTGTCACTTCTGTGCAACATTTAAGATATTCATGTTGTGCACTTTTGTGCAATATTGCTTAAGGCACTTTTTATTTTACCATTGTAAATGTAAATTATTAGTGACGTAGTTCGATAAACCTAGGGGTCACTCAGCATAACCATAACAGTCTTACTGTTTTCAGGTTTAAATCTAATTTCAAAAGAGATAAAACCAGTATGGCTATAAAATGTACATTTTAACTAATTTAATGTATGCTTTTAAAACAAATTTTAAGAAAATTCATAAATTGCTCATCTTGCCAACCCTTTTTTGTCACTCACCCATATGAGACTACCTTTCTACAACATCTCTGTATAAGAGGTGGCTGCTTATCAGTGCATTGTTCAGGGACCATGTAAAGGTGGGCCCCCACCACTTCTTGGACCTGATTGAGATATGACACCTTATTAAGTTTGTTTGAATGTTTATAATTTATTTTTGACCACCTGCAACTTGGCTCATTTGTCTGGACCCTCTCGTGCAGACATTGGGCAAACTCTTCCACAAAGGGCCAGGACCAGTCAAGAGCACACAGTTTGACCAATCAACTGTCTGAAGACTAGATTCAGCTGATGAAATGGATCAAGTTTGGTGTGCTGCTGCTTGGTTGGAACAGAAACCTGCAGTCACACAGCCCTTAGTGGAAGAGTTTGCCCATGGCTGTTCTGGTGGGTAGAGAGGGATTTGCCTCTTCACCAATACTAGGTGGAAGTGGGGTATTGGTGAGAGGTAAGTTATCATCCCTGATAACGTTGTGTCTTTCATAAACTTTTGCTTAACTTTTGTTTAACAGCCTGGCTGGCAATTGGCCAGTCTCAACCTTATAGTACATATCTAATGCATCGTGATCACAGTCACTGGGGACAGCATCTTTTTTCAAAGTAAAATAAAAAGAAAAAAAAGAACAGATTAGAAAGTTAGCTACTTACACTGTGTTATCCCACTGGTCACTATTGTTGCCATCGACAGTTACTCATTCTGTGACCACACTAAACACAGTTGAGTGATTGTAGATGCATATGTCAATACTAGACACCTGAAAGATGATGTGTGCCAAAAATATTTGTCTTATCTTTATGTCAACCTTATTTACTGACCTTCTTTGTTGAGGCTTTGATGTAGCCATCTTCAAAAGGATATAATCAGCTCTGATCATGTAACAATTTACACTAAACATATGAAACTACATATAAATGATCAGGAGGATTTCTTGCTTAAGTATTTTTTGGAAACATATTAATACTCCATTTAGGGCCTTTCAACTGGAAATACTTTTTATGGTCACTTTTGTGACCGATGGGATTAAATGGCCAAATCAAACATTTCGGAATTTTCAAAAATCCGGTGCCAGGTACCCCAACTTTCAGCGTTTTTTTTAGGAGGTTTCCCATGGGAGTTGAATTTCAACATTTTAATATGTGATATTACACACCTTCCTGAACACAATAGTGGAGAAATTTCTTGGTAAGGACTTGGTTCCCAGATTTTTGTAATGTTTCCCTACTCACAGTTATTTAGATCTTACATTTTTGTTTTTCATGTTAGGAAATCCAGGGTGGCAACCAATATAGCTAAAAAAAACATACATAGGACAATATTTCAGACTGGGATCATCATCATTTGTTTACAAGACATCTTAAAGATTGTAAAAATATTAAAAAATACATAGCCTACTGTATTCATGTGACATTAAAGACAACCCCTGCCATGCTAAGGAATAGCCTCTCTGTAATACATTGTATTGGTGGTGGAAGGAGTGAGGTGTGTGTAGGGGGTTCCAATGAGCGGGAAATGTGGGCATGGCTGGTTTTTTTTTTACCACCAAGGAGTGTTTTGGGTGAAAAACTAATGCTTGCAATCAACTCAGAATCGTGAAAAACCCCTAGTTTGACCCCTCACGAGCTACTTAAGGCCAAATTAAACACTTCGGAATGTTCAAAAATCATGTTAGGAAATCCAGGTGGTGGCAGCCAAAATGGCCTAAATAAACATACATGGGATAATATTTCAGGTTGGGATCATCAAAATTTGTTTACAAGACATCTTGAAGATTGTAAAAATATAAAAGTTAGGAAAAAAATGTCAATAGGGCGCATTGGGAAGGAGTTCCTGTGATAGAATTCCGCCGTTGTTTTAACTTTTTTATGTGTTTTTTTTATTTTTTATGTACCACACATGATTTAATCGTGGCAATCTTCATCTCTACCAATTCCTCATGCCAAGACAAAAAGAAAATGGGGTCAGTTGTCTCTGTAGGATGTATAGTTCAGGAGCTATATAGATTAAAATTTTTCATTTTTCACAGTCGGAAATCCAGGATGGCCACAAAAGATGTTAAAAAAAAAACATGCATGGGACAATAATTGTTGCGGGGATCATCAAAATTCATTTACTAGACACCTTAAGGATTACAAAAAGCTAAGTTAGAAAAATATATCTTTCGGGTGCACCCTAGCCTCATAAACCCGCCTCTCCCGGAACTGCATTTCATTTCATTCTGAGGGAGAGTCTGGCCTCATCCCCATTCTAAGCGTTTGGACTGAAACCCTCAGAAGGCCGAGCCAATCAGCGTCGCCGCTGTGATTGACACAGCACGTTGGCCAATCAGGGACCGACTGGTGCAAAGCCCCCGTCACTACACCATCTTGCTGATTGGCTGAATGGGGTTGTCTGTCAACGCTACTACTCCCGCCCAGCTCCCGCCCACCCCAGACGCTTAGAGCGGGGATGAGGCCAGACTCTCCCTCAGAATGAAATGAAATGCAGTTCCGGGAGAGGCGGGTTTACGAGGCTATGGGAACCCCCCCTGGCTACTAGACTATATCTGCCGGATTTTTTTTGTGAACCCTGAAGGCATCTGTTCCCATGTGACAAGTTTCCAGCCAATCACGAGTGACGTTCATGCGTTTGTCTCAGAAAAACGAGCATGATTGGCTGAATGGTCAGCTGCGCCCGCCCCATGAGACGTTCAGGTCGGGTCCAGAAGTCAAGCGAGCGGAATTCAAAACAGAAGAATGCAGGGAAAATGAGAGCCCCTGAAGGAGACAGTAAGGCCCGGCTTGCACACTGAGTTGTTGTTGTTTTTTTGTCCGAAACCGCCGCACGTTTATTCGACATCATGTCATGTTGATCATGATGACTCTGAAATTTCGTTCGTCCATCCGTCCGTGTGTGTGTGTGTGTGTGTGTGTGCGCGCGCCTGCCAGCCGCTGTTAAGGATCAAATTGGTCTTTTTAATGTGTGGCTTCAGGAGAGCTAAAAATCTACCACCACTAAAATAAACTGTGATCATAATTAGGTCTATTGACTCTTGAGGATTGGATGACCAAACATTTTATTTTTCTCATTTTATTTCCCGACAAGTTAGAGGACCACAAAATCATCCTGTGACGACTGTGAAAAAAAAAAGCGGACAACCCCACTTGGGGGGGGGGGGGGGTACTGGGGGTACTGACGTTACAAAGCCGTGAGTGCCCATAGGACACTATCATACACTAGACTAGAGTGACTATTCATGGGTTGCAGTGACGTCACGTCGAAGGGACCGCCGCCATATTTGTGTCCAATTTGACAGGTCTCCTCATATGACAGCATGCAAACCGCAGGATGGAAATGACAGTTTCTTGACAAAATGACAGGGTTTCATACATCCTGTCTAGGTTTATATCTCTATAACAACAGAATAACTCTATATTATGCCACTTATTACACAGTTTATTAATTAATTAATTAATTTGAGACGTAAGATCAAAGTCCGAAGTCCGGTCACTTCTCCGCTGTTTTTTTTTTTGCTCCTCCCCCTCCCCCCGGTCGACTCGTCTGTAGTTGTTTTCAATGAGCTTTTGATAATCAATCAGTAGATTGATGAATTATCATGTAAATGTTACGATGTGCGCATTTATGTAATCCTGTCTGTCATAAGAGGTTACGATACGGCACACGTTTGTGTCACGGACTCGCGGTGGCACAGACACAGCTGGTCACAGCTGTGACACTGCGCTGGCCCGTCCGCTCTGATCGCAGGTTTGGTTTCCAGCAGCGGTGAGGGAGGCAGAGAGCCTCCACTCTCCCTCTAACAAGCTACAAGTCATTTTTCTAACATCACAATTAGTCTGAAGCTGGTAAAAATGAAACACAAGGTAAAAATCCTTGGTAGTTCTTCTGCCCTGCTCCGCTGATCAGAGCGGCGTCCCTAGCAACGGCCCGTTTTACTTAGCAACGGTCTGTTATACAGAAATAAAAGACTGAATGCAGAATCAGTGAGTAATTAATAAGAAAGTAATCAAAATGCAGAATTCAATATATCCATGTTATTTAAAAAAAAGTGAATCCCCTCTTTTTGAGAGACTTGTCACAGCCCATGCTGCGACTGATAGACTGCCTGCAGTCAACTATTTATTCCGCCTATAACTTTACGTCTTTTGGGATGGAATAAAACTGCAGTCCGGGTTTTTTTTTGGCGACTGCTATCACAGTCAACAGCACAATATAATCCTGGCATCTTTCAAATAACGTCAATTTTCGGTCTCTTGCTGATTTCCTCCTACTACTCCACTGTGATCTGTGCCCAGATTGCCCTGATTCGGACACAAATATGGCGGCGCAGAAACACAGTGACGTCATGTGAATCTAATGAATAATTGACTATAGTGCATCAATAGGCTTGTTATTTTGGTTATGAAAGGTGTACGATAATTTCCCTCAAAATATGATAATTTTATGCCTCTGGTACGATAATCCTACATTTCCCACCTGGCAACGCTGGCTGGAGTTATACAAAATAGACAAATTAATACATTTAAGATAAGGTAAGACCTAGGTACAAAGTGAATTAAGTAATACAATAATAATAAAAGTTGAAACAAGAGAAAGAGCAAAAACACAGATAGGGATGTCCCGATACCACTTTTTCACTTCTGATATAATACCGATATTGCAGCCTTCAATATCGGCCCGATACCGATATTGATCCGATATTAGGAGTGGTGAAAAAAAACCCCGATTATTTATATTTTTCAAATTCTAATACAAAGGAGAGTCCTCCTGTTGCTGACTGACAGGCTGCCGCTGTCATGTTCTTCTATGGGACAGACAGTAGGATAGTGAGCTTACTTTTGAACTGTAAAATATTAAAAAATAAACCTTATTTACAACTGTTATTGAATTACATCAATGTCAAACAAAAGGAAAAATCTTCTTGCTTCAAGGTTTTATTTGTCACTCCAAATTGAAGATTATAGCCTGCCCTACAGTAAAAATGGCATACATAAAATAAAAAGAGGAGTAAAGCAATATATTAAGCAGCAATATTTAAGCATCAAAGATGTTCAATCAAACCCACATAGTTTGAAACAACGTTCAAAACACACACAGCCAGTATCAAAACGCATAAGCCCGCTAGCTTAATGCTAACGTATAATGTAAAACGCCATAGACGGGCTAACAGAAATTAGCATCGTTAATTTAATTCTGGCTTTAGCACTGTTAACACGGCACAACATGTGGACCAGCTGGTCTTCCTCCAGAAGAATCTGACCACCGACCCCGTCGGTAGTTAATTTGAACTATACATTTAGAGCAATATAGCGCATTTACCGTTGATTAGCGGGCAAGCGCGACCTGTCCATGCACCCGTTTCTGTGTGTGTGTGTGTGTGTGTGTACACGTACGTGTGTGTAGCCTACATGCCACACAGCCGACATCACTTCTCCTTGCTACAATCGCACCATGGATGAATCGCACACACGCTGCTGTTGTTGTGATCATGTGATCTCTGCATGCTGGAGCCGGGCGCTCTTCTTCTCTGGCGGGCGGCGCACCAACATTAAGGTGCATTACCGCCACCTACTGTGTTGGAGTGTGAACGAGTCACCTATTCATATGGGACAGAAGTGCTGGAGCGGAATAATGGACTGCTTTTATCGGAGCGTTTATATCGGAGATTTTAGATGCAGTCCGATATAATCCGATATTCCTTTTTTTGGCTGATATCGGACAGATATCCGATATCAGTATCGGATCGGGACATCCCTAAACACAAGACACGCAATACACACATCTATGCGTGCAGCTGTGTGGTTGTGTTCCAGCTGTGTCAGCACCCGTGCCCAATACACATTTCCTGTCAAGGATAGGGATGGGTACCTTTCGCATTTGAATCGATGCGGTATCGATACTCGGTACCTGGGAACCGATATCGGTACCAATCGGTACCTGTTTTCGGTACTTTTTGTGTGTGTGGTAATTAAAAAAAAAAAAAAAAAAATCAAAATGTCTAAAATTTTAATATTTACCTCTTAACATCACAACTCCTCAGCCTTTAAGAGTATTTTATGTTTTAGGGATGGGCAATGATTTTCATATAATGAAAGATCTGCTCTCATTACGTGACGAGGACTTGAATGGCGCCGCTGTGATGAGAAGCGGGACTCGGGAGTCGGGACCGGACCGCTTCGGTACGGATTGTCACAACAGTCCGTTCTTCACGTTAAATGACGGACGGCTGTTTTTCAGGTAGTGATTTTAAATGACGGGCTGGCACTGCTGCTTCTCCGCCTCTCATTTCAGAGAGAGAGAGGGAGAGAGAGAGAAGGGGGGCGGGCGCGACTGTGCAGGGCTCATGCAGACTGTCGCACGACGAAGGTGCGTTCAGGTACCGAAATGTGGTACCGATTGACTTTATGTGAATCGATACTCTGTACTTTGGTGGGAATTCAGTCGGTACCAAAAAAGTACCGGATTTCGGTACCCATCCCTAGTCAAGGACAAATAAAGTTTATCTTTATCTTTATCATTTAAATCAGAATGGGATTTAAAGCAGAAGTAAGCGATATATTTGTGTTATAAGTCTTAAATAGTTATATCTTCCGACAGCAATCACTTACATAGAGTGTTTGGACCGAAACACGGGTCTTGTCAGTCACTCTGCTCTGCTCTGAGCCGAGGAGAAAACTTTACTCGTATCCTACAGTTTTTATCCAATGAGGAGAGAGAACGGCATGCAGGGTTGTGTGTGCAGCCAAGGGATGCGCGTGAATGTGGTGACATAGGGACGAGGACTGTTATGGTGCATTCAAGGCAGCCCGTAACTCGTGTTTTTCCGACCTGTGAAGTCGTACCAGTTCGATCTGGTACGAGTTCACGGGTTGGAAGTTACGAGTGGCCGTTATAGTGCAGTTTCACAGGTAAAACAGGTCGGAAAAACACGAGTGGGTTGCCTGGAACGCTACAAAATCGTAAGTTGTGACTTGAAGCTGTAATTTATGGTTTCAAAAGCCTGCCTGGAACGCAGCATTAGCCAAAACGACCGGATCGCTTACTTCTGCTTTAAATATGAAAAGTAGGCTACTTGTGAATGAGAAAGAACATATCATTAGAATAAGAGAAAGAATAATATTGTACAGCAATGTATGGATAATGGTGATGAAGAAAAAGTGACAGCTATATAAAATAGAGCCACATCATGCTAAGCTGTTGGTAATAGGATGAAGGACCTGCAGTTGTGTAGCAGTCTGCTGCTAGAGGAGCTATTCAGAGCACCTCCAGTCTTATGAAGGGGTGGAGAGGTGCTGTCCATAGGCAAGTTTCTACCACAGGAACTACTGTAGTTCCAGAAACTTCAAGAAATAAAAGAAAAGGTGTGTGATGTTTGTGGAACCTCCGGCTTTTCACAGTCCAGCATTCAGCAATGAGGGAAAACCATAGACGGTATATGGGGAAAACTAGTGAGCCACCTTCTAATCAAAGACATTTAGTTGCATAGTATGGACGTCTTCCCATCAACCCTATAGGGCTGTTGGCCTACGACAGAATCTGTAATCCTGAGTCAAAGACAACCACTGGCTTTTTCTGCTCCTTCTCCAAGCTCCTTCACCGCTCTTCGTTTAACCAGAGTAGCTAGACAAGTGAAATTTAGGTCTACCAACAACATCTTCCACTCTGAAGGTGTTCCTCTCTTGTGCCAGTACTTGTTGCATGTTGCCTGGCTTGAAATATCAAATATCAATATCAAAAGGGAAAGGGAAGGTTTTGATGTCTCTGGAGTGCGGATTGCTGCTTCCCTGTTGCTTCAGGACTTAAGCCAGCTTGGACATATTCTTGATTATAATGCCACCCGAAATGGTCCTGAGTCAGTGCCACCTTAAAACCTGAGAGATACACTAACCATATAATGAGATGTTGTTTAGAACAATGTTGTTCATTGTTGGACAATCCAACACATGTAAAAAGACATACTCTGTGTGTGAATGTCCATATATGGTGGACAACTGTTGTTACTGTGATAATGGTTATAATTTATTGTATTAAATGCAGTTCCAATTGCAATGTGCTTTGACTAATTTAGGTTTGCTAGCCACTGTGTGGTCAGCTCTTTATCTGTCGTCAGACTGAAACTGAGAGTTACTATTTTTGGTTTCAATCATCAAATAGCATTTATGTAAGGGATAATGTATAGTTTGGAGGTTGTTATGGAGAATTATGAAACGGAAAGGTGAAATCCGGCGATCTGATTGGTTGTTAACCGTGGTTCGAAAGCCTTATCACAGCGTAGGCTATCACTCCGCCTCAGGCACGTATGACTGGTATGAATGGAAGTTGTTGTCATGTATCCATGACAATGGACTGTAGCAGTCCGTAGCAAGAGAGAGCCTAAGCGGAAGCAGGAAGTAACGGTCACCATGGGACCTCAACTCTGAAAAACTATCCATTCAAATGAACGGGACGGAAAATTTTATTTCGTGATCCGTTTGAATTGTGCCATGAGAAAAAAATATGTCCTCTACCTGTTTAAAACATCACGTTTCATCCCGAGAAATCAGCCGTTTGTTGTAAAGCTATTGTAGAATAAAATTCAGAAGAATCTGTAAGCAGAAAGACTACAAGTCGCGTAGGTGACGTCACACACCAATTGCCGCCCTTTCCCGTGTCAGTTGGTGACGTATTTTCTGTGGGACACAGATCTGTAGTCCGTAGAGCGGTCTTTACACAAAATACATTCTTCTGTTGCCGTTTTATGATAAACGGCTGATTTCTCGGCATGAAACGTGATGTTTTAAACAGGTAGAGGACATATTTTTTTCTCATGGCGCAATTCAATCGGATCACGAAATAAAATTTTCAGTCTCATTCATTTGAATGGCGAGTTTTTCAGAGTTGAGGTCCCATGGCGCTGTTACTTCCTGCTTCCGCTTAGGCTCTCTAGAGACAGCTGATGTTTTTACGATGTTAAAAAATGGACTAAAGTAGTTTAATTCACATGTTTAAGGTGAACTTTCACCTCCGGGGAGGGTTAACAATGGTAGAGGGGACTGAGCAGTGACATTCACCTGAAAAAATGTGGAGGAAAAGACGAGCTGCAGCTAACTTGGAGCTAACGTCTGGAGAGGTGGGACTATTTTTTCACAGTGAGGCTATTTTATTCGATAATATGTATTTCTGATTGAATAAAACTACATGAAATTGATTGCGTATCCCTCTTTTATATTGCCTTTATTCGTAACCGTTTTATAAAAGCAATACATCACTCCAGTCCGACGCTTCGCGTCGGGCCGAACAACGCCCCTTAGCCGTGGTATAATGAGCATATACCACGGCCTGTCGTGATATATTGCTTAAATAAACCCCGTCAGGTTGTATGTCGTTCATTCTTCATTCAACATGAAGGGGTTTATTTCTCCATAACAACCGACCAACTGTACATTATCCCGCTTATTACACGGTTTACGAGTGAAATAATTAATTTGAAACATAATGCTGATCAAAATACGACTTTCATCGATTTAAAATTGCATTTAGCGAATCTGCAAGACCGGTCACTTCCGCTGTTTTGCTGAGCCTCCTCCCGTTCGTGCATTTGAAGCCTTTGATAATCAATCAGTGGATCGATAGATTACCATACACGTGTTAAGATGTGTGTATTGTGTGTAGTCGTATCTGTCATAAACAAGAGATTAACTTTACTGTTTACGGGGTGCGTTTGTGTCGCGGAGTCGCAGTGCCACCGAGACGAGAGGAGAGCTGACACCGGGTCAGAGGCTCTGATGCAGGTCTGGTTTCCAGCAGCGGTGTGGAAGGAGCCTCCACTCTCCTTGTGACAAGTTACCAGTCATTTATCTAACATCACTATTAGTCCGAAGCTGTTTAATGACGGTAAAAATGAAACACAAGGTAAATATCCTGCATAGTTTCTCTTTTCTGTGCTGTGCTGATCAGAGCGGCGTCCCTAGCAACGGTCTGTTATACTTGACGACGGTCTGTTATACAGAAATAACAACCGCAGAATGCAGCGCTGGACCAATCAGAGAGCAGCATTCAATAGAGCCGTGTAATAAATGATAATAACAGGCAGCACTTTATTGGTGCTCAGGGTTGTTATATAATTATGGGAGTTGAATGTATGGGAGCTTCTTTCCCAGGGTTACATAGGATGATACTTGTGCATCTTTTCTAGGTCTCATGTTTAATCTGTCGACTAAACTCAATTGTAGAGGGCTGTTTGAAGCATGTCATTCTGTGGGCCTATATATGAGTGTGTGTGCGTGGTGTGTGCTGGGCACGTTTATGATGAATCACTTTAATGAAATTTCCTCAGTGCTTTTCATCCATTCACTAACCCCCAACTGTTTCCAATCTCTCTCTGTCTTTTGCCCTTTCTACTGACTCTCCTTTATTCTGCCTCCATTTCACACTGGCTCTGAAATGAAAAAGTGTAAATTGTTTTTCCTTCTGATCAAAAGGATGAAAGCAGGGATATGCTTGGCTTTGCTGATTGCATTAGATTGGAAGTGAATAGAAGGACATAGATTTGGAAATTCCTGAATCATTTTTCCCCTCACAAAATAACATCAAGTTCAAAGGAACTGATTTCAATGGAGTCCTTGGCTGATTCACTCTTTGTGTGGTAGTGTGATGTTTGTGCTGTCAGCTCTGGTTAGACAGAAATACCAAGATATGTCTATCTTTTCAAATAAAAATAGGATCTGGTTCAGTGAGTATCACAGCTCTCAGATGTGACACAGCTCAGTTGATTAGATATTTATTCAGTTCATTAAAGGAGTCATCACCCGGAAATCGCATTTTTCCTTGTTATAACATGTATACTGGTGTTGGACCTCAGTGGAAACTTGCCTGAAAACCTGGGGTTTGAAAGTGGCTGAGTTTTTTCGTTTGGGCTCTTTGTTTAAGCCAGAGTAGCTCATGAGGCTGCACACCACAAAATTACGAGATTTTGATTCTGCTCCTACGGTGACGTCACCGTGGAGACTGCTTTCATAAACACACCTCTCTTCCACCACCCCGACTTCTGCCGCGCCGCCATTACGTGTTGTTTTATTTCCCACTGTAGCGCTGTTATTTCGTCACTTTATTAAGTTTTAATAATTTTTCATGCGAGAAAGCAAGGGCTTAGATCACGAATATGTGGTTAGTTTATCTAAATGACGGCTGTTTAGAAGTTTTCTCCGCGTTGGGAGAAGTGAAGCTCCAGCGAGCACCAGAGGAGCGGAGAAGTGACTGTCAGCAACCCGCCCTGCAGCGCTTTTTTAGCTGGCCAAACGACATCGTCATGCCGCCGGAGGAAACGGTTGTTAATTTATTAAGTTTTAATATTTTTTCGTGCGAGAAAGTAAGGGTTTAGATCCCCAATGTGCGGTTAGTTTATCCAAATGACGGCTTAGAAGTTTGCTCCGCGTTGGGAGAAGTGAGGTGCAGCCAGCTGCTGCAGTGAGCACCAGAGGAGCAGAGGAGTGACTCCTCAACCCGCCTGCAGCGCTCGTTTAGCCGGCCGATAACAACGTCGTCATGCCGCCGGAGAAAACGATCGTTAATTTATTCAGTTTTAATATTTTTTCATGCGAGAAAGTAAGGGTTTAGATCCCCAATGTGCGGTTAGTTTATCCAAATGACGGCTTAGAAGTTTGCTTCGCGTTGGGAGAAGTGCAGCTCCAGCGAGGCAGAGGAGCGGAGAGTGACTCGTCAGCAACCCGCCTGCAGCTGCTTGTTAACCGGTCAAACTACGTTGTCATGCCCGCGGAGGAAACGGTCATTAATTAACTTACCCGCAGGTTTGTAGAGGTTTACCGCGCCGACTGGTTAAATTCTTTTTAGGAGATAAATGTTGGTCTCATTGATGAAATCTAACAATTGTGGCAGTCGTAGTTTGTTTGAATGAAAAGTGAAGCTTCACACAGAGCAGCAGCAGCTTTGCCCTGGGGCTCTGTAGCCTACGTACAGAAATCACCACATTTGCATCAATAAATACATGTTTTACAATGAACCGATTCAATTTTGTTTTATTTTATGAAGTTATATAGCATGGTTACGGTATAGAGAGCAGCATAGTATGCGGTTTCCAATACAGCCTGCATGTAGCCCACTGGGCCAGCCACCATTCCGGCTCTGTCCTTCCTGCGTCCAATCAATGCGTGCCTCATTACATATTAATACAATGAACATCCGGACCAGTCAAAACCTTGTGCTTATGGTGCGTTCCAGGCAGGCTTTTTAACCCGTAAGTCACGACTTCAAGTCACCAGTTACGAGTTTGTAGCGTTCCAGGCAAGTTACGAGTTACGAACTGGGAACTGGGAGTAGATCGGTCTAGTACGAGTTCACAGGTGGGAAGTTACGAGTTTGACTGTACGTTCTAACGGGTAACCATAGGAACAGGTCGGAAAAATACGAGTTACGGGTTGCCTGGAACGCACCATTACTCTCACGAGAGAAAGTTGCCGTATGAAAAAGTGTCAGAACAAGCTCTATGTTTGAATTAAAAATAAAAAAATGTTTCCAATAAGTTTTAAGAACTGATTCAAAGCAATTTAAGGGGGATTGGATACATAAAAAACCAGGTGATGACTCCTTTAAATTAAAATGCTTTCTAGAGGGCAACACTTTTGAATTCCAACAGTTGTTACGATTAAACAAAAAAGATACACGTTGGAGAATGTGTAGAATGTGATGTGTATCAGGTGTAATGACATGGACTGTCGTGTCCTCCATGTGTTTCCCTGTTTACAGTAGTTTGAGTTTTTTCCTGTTTTATTTTGAAAATCCCTTGTTTTCTTCCAGCCATCTCTTGTGTTTCCCACCTTTTAATCAGCACCTGCCTAACGTCTTGCATCACTGTCTCATTTTCATCCCTTTGTCTGTGTACTTCTGTTGACAGTTGTTCTTGTCCTCCTCTCCACCCGCTCCAGTCCAAACTTTCTTAGTTATTTCATTCCCAGTGAGTCCTTGATTTCTTTCTTATTTCCTGTTGTATTGTGCAGTTCTGTGTGTTCTTTTGCTGTTGTCTGGGATTTAGATGCATTGACCTATTTTCTTTGTTATTTAGTTTTTTCTGTTTTGGAGATGGTTTGCGTTTGCTCTTTTTTCCTCTCAATAAACCACGTTATCATTTACCTGCATTTCTGGAGTCTACAATGGGGTCCTGCGTTTCTTCTTCATAATGTGACATGCAGTGTTAAGGTAGTTACTGAAAAAATTTAATCCATTACACATTACTAGTTACTTTAAAAAAAGTAATGCCTTACTTTACTTCATTACTCGCTGGTAAAGATATTAGTTACACTAACCAGTTACTTTGCTTTTGGATTAGCCTACTCCATGACATCGTCAAGTATACTATGACATTCTGAATCCGATTCGCTCCATCTGACAGCAATAGTGGTAAAGCAGAAAAAGCTGTTTTGATTCCCGCTGTAGCACTGTTAAAGGACAATTCCAGGCGAATTCAACTCAGGGGTGTATTTTCATATCATTTTAGGTCTAAAAGAATGAATCTGAAGATTTTCAGTTTAATCGCTCCTGTTTTGCGGTAGTTGCGTCTGTCCGTGCATCGCCACGGCAGCAATGAATGGGAGTGGATGTAAGTTCCGCTGTTTAGGCTGTTTACATCCCTCAAAGCCGCAATTTTTTTCCACAGACAGCATCAGATGGCTACTCAAACATGCACCGAGAAGTTTATTTACTTCAAGCAAGCCGACATGTTTGTAAAAGTCGATCTAATTCAAAGTCTCCCGGAGTCTCGCGCGAGCCCAAAGTTGCAGTGCTGGTGTATTCACCGCTTGTGTCATAAACACAGGAATATCAACTCTTTACTTGCTTGAAGTGTACATTTTTTTCCACATACAGCGTCAGATGGCTACTCAAAGATGCGCCGAGAAGTTTTTTTTACTTGAAGCAAGTAAAGAGTTGATATTCCTGTGTTTATGACACAAACGGTAGCTTTTCCCACTGCTCCTGAACACACCGAGCACGGCAACTGGGTCTCGCGTGAGACTCCGGGAGACTTTGAATTAGATCTAGTTTTACAAACATGTCGGCTTGCTTGAAGTAAATAAACTTCTCGGTGCATGTTTGAGTAGCCATCTGACGCTGTCTGTGGAAAAAAAATGCGGCTTTGAGGGCTGGAAACAGCCTAAACAGCGGAACTTACATCCACTCCCATTCATTGCTGCCGTGGCGATGCGCGGACATACGCAACTACCGCAAAACAGGAGCGATTAAACTGAAAATCTTCAGATTCATTCTTTTAGACCTAAAATGATATGAAAATACACCCCTGAGTCATGGCCGTAGCTACCATTGAGGACACCGAGGTCATGACCTCGGTATTTTTTTCGGCCTAATGAATGAAATTAAAAAAAAAAAAAAAAAGTGCGGTGAAAGTATTAGGGAGGACAGATGGAAGGTGACTGAGTGACTCCTCTCTTGTCCAAACAACAATTCCGGTAGGCCTATAATGCTATTGTTTATTGACGCTGGTGTTTGTTTACTGGTCGCCTGTAAAAAGGCGATTCATTCGGGAAAAGCGAGTGATACAGCGCGTCGCGGAGCCTGCGTGCATGGAGGAGAAGGCTACTGAGTGAGTTGGCTCTAGATAAACTGCTCTTTCCAACCAGTTGTTACACTGTAAAAGTTTCGTACATACAGTACGTGCACTTGAACCGCTGTATTATTTAGGGACGGGTCCTCATGTATGCGGAGAAAACAGCTGTTTAATAGCGTCAATTCAGCGCCGTTTACAGTCTGTGTCCTGCACTATGCACTAGTTGAGCTAAGTGGGGGAGAGAGACCTCTTTCCTGCAGATACTATACTGAGGGGGCATCTACTGCACTGTCCATTCTTCCATCAACATTATGTGAAAAGCACAGTGACACGATACATTTTATGTTTACAGACAGGGGCGTCACTAAGTTTTAAGGACAGGGGGGGCTTAGCCCCCAGGAGATGCCAAAGATGTGAGCATATGTGGTGCACGAGCACAAAATTTCACAAACAGCAAAGACTGTGAAATTGTTTCTAAAAAAATTTGGACAGATTTAACAAAGAGCATATGGTGTAAAATCTTTAGGCAACCATTAGTTTTATTTCAGTCTTTTTTTATTCATTTATTTAAAGCAGAAGTAAGTGGTCCGGTCGTTTTCGCTAATGCTGCGTTCCAGGCAGGCTTTTGAAATCGTAAATTACAGCTTCAAGTCACAACTTACGACTTTGTAGCGTTCCAGGCAACCCACTCGTGTTTTTCCGACCTGTTTTACCTGTGAAAGTCACTATAACGGCCACTCGTAACTTCCGACCGGTGAACTCGTACCAGATCGAACTGGTACGACTTCACGGTCGGAAAAATACGAGTTTCCTTGAACGCACCATAACAGTCCTCGTCCCTACGTCGCCACATTCACGGCGTTCCTTGGCTGCACACACAGCCCTGCATGCCATTCTCTCTCCTCATTGGATAAAAACTGTAGGATACGATAAATGTTTTCTCCTCGGCTCAGAGCAGAGCAGAGTGACTGACAGACCCGTGTTTCAGACCAAACACTCTATGTAAGTGATTGCTGTCGGAAGATATAACTATTTAAGACTTATATTAACACAAATATATCACTTACTTCTGCTTTAAAGACAGCTAAGACCTGTGAGATTACTACAGACATGTCTGGAGTACAGTAGAAAATGTAAATTTTTCATCTCTGCCTAGTAAAAAACAAAACAAAACTAAACATTAGAGTGCCCTGAGTTGAATTCGCCTGGAATTGTCCTTTAATACATCACTTCACTTTATTAAGTTTTAATATTTTTTTCACGCAAGAAAAAAATCGTTTAGATTTCCAATGTATGGACAGTTTGTCCAAATGATGCTTGTATGTTCATTTGCGCCGACGTTTTGGGAGAAGTGAAGCCCCACCTGTGGGAGCAGCGACCGGGAGCAGCAGGTCATCACGGAGGCTACAGCCCAGTCTGTGGAGCTGATCGGCCGACCAACCTGCATCGTCATCCCGGGGGGGAAAGAGAGCCGATTAACTTATGATCTCATTGTTTGTTTGAATGAAAAGTGAAGCTTCTGCTGGGCAGAAGAGCAGCGCTGCCCCGGGGCTCTGTATGTACAGAGATCACCACATTTACATCAATAAATAAATCCCTCTGATGCATGAATTATGTTAGCCTCAGTCAAGATTTTTTTCTTAAGTGTTTTTATCCTTCTTTAGGGCATGAAAAAAAAGTTTTTTTCAAACATGATTTTTTCAGAGAGACATGTCCACTCCAGTGGACTACATGCGCCTAAGCACTCACATAAAACAATATGAATTTAATGTAAAAATTAATTAAAATTGTGATTTATGGTTAATTCATTAACTATAATTTAATTGTATGCTTTGCAGAACATTTTTACATATTTTTTACACATTTTAACGTTGTATACAACGTTATACAACGTTAAATAGGCCTATTGTGTATAGGCCTGAATAAGAGAACAAACGACTCTCACAACTCTGAAGCTTGCACCTAAGCCAGTGGTTCTCAAACTTTTTTCGTCATTCCCCACTTTTAACAAGTGGGGATTTTCAAGCCCCACTTCCCCCCGTTGCCCCAACAAAAATTACTTCAAATTTATTGAGCTTACTAGCACCAAGTATATCAGTCATATTTCATGAGTCAAAATCAAAAACATGAAATAACACAAAGTTCAAAAAGAGATTATAGCTGCTGCGCAGCGATGGGTCGGGTCCGGGCTACTTTTGGGCAAATTTAGGCAATTCTGAGCAACAAACAGGAGAATAGGAAGACAAGACAGTTGTCCTTATAATGTCCAATTTGCATCAGTTGAGGATTGAACCCACAACCTCGGGAACCAAAGACCGTTGTCTATCGCACTGAGCTAATTGACAAATGGCAGTTCAGCAGTGGCTTCACAAATTGAGTAAGCCATTCACTGTCGTGTAGGCAGAAAAAGAAAAATCAGTTTTTGAGGTAAAATAATGATATGTATTTGTCAAACATCTACTATGAGTCTAAGATGTTAGGAGCCTTCGCACATGGTCCAGTCCAAGCTATTTGGATTTTTAAATTTAGAAGCTTGCTGTGATGCCACCATTAGGACAATTGTCTTGTGTTTCGTGTTGAGGACATTTGACATTTTGATCTGTCATCATCATCATCATCATCACCCTGGCTGGGTCTCGAACGCACAACCTCTGACACCAAGAACCAGCGCTTAACTCAGTGAGCTAATTATCTGGAAGTGAGACATGGTGTGTGTCTTCTCAAATAGACTCAGGGAGTCAGTGTCCGGGCAGCAGTTGTGAACGCAGATTTCTGTTATCTAAACAAAAATCTGTTATAATTGCATTTAGACAGCAAAACAGCTTGAGGACATCTGCCATATCGAACTGTCATCATCATCATCATCACCCTCGCTGGGTCTCGAACTCACAATCTCTGACACCAAGAACCAGCTCCTAACTCACTGAGCTAATTAGCT
>NC_140923.1:28013085-28063921 GCF_045865225.1 Trachurus japonicus
GTTGTTCCCATGAGAGCATAATTAAAAATATTCTCAAAAATTCAGTTTTTGAATTAAAATTCTGATATTTGCTAAACTTCATCAACCATGACTCCAGAATATTCTCATTTTTTTTCAGGAAGTTGAAAATGTATTTAGCAAGAATTTGATGGTATATGTTTATAGTACTGTTTACAGTCAAACGTTTTCATGCACTGTAGGCTCAATTTTTGCTTAATCAAAAATCCGAGAAACAAGTTTTGTGGAGGACGGTCTGGAGATGCTCTGTAGCAAGTTTGGTGTCAATTGAGCAAAAATTGTGGGAGGAGATACATTTTAAAAGTTTTACAGTTATTGAAAAAAACAGAGTGATGGACTTCATAATTTGTAATAAGTTTAAGTTGACAAAAGTTTCAGCAGTATTGAGGCTACATTGTGGTGAAGTTTCAACACTGTAGCATCTACCGTTGGTTTGGTAGGAATTTTTAAAGTTTTTAAATTTAAACGCTTATTGTGCCCCCCCTAGGAGGGGGGGGCACATGTCCTTGGAGTTGAGTGAATCTGGCATGGGGTCGGATGTTTCTGTGAAGTTTGGTGAGTTTTCACCCATGGGAAGTATGACTTCCTTGGAAGAAGAAAGAAAGAATTATAGCTGCTGCGCAGCGATGGGTCGGGTCCGGGCTACTTTTGGGCAAATTTAGGCAATTCTGAGCAACAAACAGGAGAACAGGAAGACAGGACGGTTGACCTTATAATGTTCAATTTGCATCAGTTGAGGATTGAACCCACAACCTCGGGAACCAAAGACCATTGTCTATCGCACTGAGCTAATTGACATGTGGCAGTTCAACAGTGGCTTCACAAATTGAGTAAGCCATTCACTGTCGTGTAGGCAGATTTGAAACCACAGTAAAAAGAAAAATCAGTTTTTGAGGTAAAATAATGATATGTATTTGTCAAACATCTACTATGAGTCTAAGATGTTAGGAGCCTTCGCACATGGTCCAGTCCAAGCTATTTGGATTTTTTTTTTTCTGTGATGCCACCATTAGGACAATTGTCTTGTGTTTCGTGTTGAGGACAACTGACATTTTGATCTGTCATCATCATTATCATTGCCCTTGCTGGGTCTCGAACCCACAGCCTCTGACACCAAGAACCAACTCTTAACTCGCTGAGCTAATTAGCTGGTAGTGAGACCTGCTGTGTAGCTTCATTTATCCACTCAGGTGAGTCAATGCCCGGGCAGCTGTTGTCAAGGCAGATTTCAGAAAGTCAGAAATTCTGTTATCTAAACAAAAATCTGTTAATACATACATTGCATCTAGACAGCAAAACAGCTTGAGGACATGTGACATTTTGATCTGTCATTGTCATCATCACCATTGCTGGGTCTCGAACTCACAATCTCTGACACCAAGAACCAGCTAACCTAACTCGCTGAGCTAATTAGCTGGTGGTGAGACCTGCTGTGTAGCTTCATTTATCCACTCAGGTGAGTCAGTGCCCGGGCAGCTGTTGTGATGAAATGGCCAAAAGTCAGAAATTCAGTCATCTAAACAAAAATCTGATAATACATAAATTGCATCTTGACCGCATGGAAATGTTGGTGATTTGTTTTTAATGATAAGTGTTTTGCTTCATAAGAGAAAATATGATGTTTATAAATTCCACTCTCACATTGGCTGCAGTTGTTCCCATGAGAGCAGAATTCAAAATGTTCTCAAAAATTCAGTTTTTGAGATAAAATTCTGATATTTGCTAAACTCCATCAACCATGACTCCAGAATATTCTCATTTTTTTTCAGGAAGTTTGAAAATGTATTTAGCAAGAATTTGATGGTATATGTTTACAGTACCGTTTACAGTCAAACGTTTTCATGCACTGTAGGCTCAATTTTTGCTTAATCAAAAATCCGAGAAACAAGTTTTGTGGAGGACAGTCTGGAGATGCTCTGTAGCAAGTTTGGTGTCAATTGAGCATTGATACATTTTAAAGGTTTTACAGTTATTGAAAAAAACAAGTGATGGACTTAATAATTTGTAATAAGTTTAAGTGGACAAAAGTTTCAGCAGTATTGAGGCTACATTGTGGTGAAGTTTCAACACTGTAGCATCTACCGTTGGTTTGGTAGGAATTTTTAAAGTTTTAAAATTTAAACGCTTATTGTGCCCCCCCTAGGAGGGGGGGGGGCACATGTCCTTGGAGTTGAGTGAATCTGGCATGGGTTTGGATGTTTCTGTGAAGTTTGGTGAGTTTTCGCCCATGGGAAGTATGACTTCCTTGGAAGAAGAAAGAAAGAAGAAGAAGAAGAAGAATTCCTAGGAATACAATAGTGTCCTGGCAGCTGCGCTGCCCGGACCCTAAAGAAAGAAGAATTCCTAGGAATACAATAGTGTCCCGGCACCTTAGCTGCCCGGACCCTAAAAATAAAAGTGCAGATCAAAAACGAAAAGTAAAAGTAGGCTACAGTAGTCAAATAATGAAACAGTGTTTCATTTGCAATCTGTGCAAAAAACAAAAACATGAACAAGTGAACTTTCCCTGCATTAGTGGCTGCAATGTGCCTGTTTTGCACTGCACAATCCTCGGGGTTGCAGGCTTGAAACTGCCTCAAGTCATGCTCAATGTTGAGGTGTGTGTGCGTGCGTGCGTGCGTGTGTGTTTTCATCTCTCTTGAGTCTGACATAAGCTATAAAACGCACACAAATATGATCGATCGCATTTGTCAATCGCTGTGTTTTATTTTGACAATTGACCGGATTCTCGTTGTTTCATGTGTGACTTCCTGCCAAGATTGACGCGTTCGCTCGCGGCTCGCGCACAAAATTGACCAGATGCCGAACCGAATCCGATTGCTGCAGGGTGCGACTTCCACCACTGGTCTGAACTACACAACCGGTACTTGAGCACTGAAGGCAAGCGGTCTCTGTTCCGCGCTATTCGCGGTGCTTCGGCGTCCGGTGTGAACCCGGCAGCCTGCTACCAGAGCCAGTCTCTATAAGAAATTCTCTGCTGCTGCTGCTGCTACCTTGTTGTCCCGCCGCAAATGTTGGCCCGCTGCAATTAACATCCCGACGTCAATCATTGTTTTTGCACTTTAGTTCCGGGTTACATTTTTTCTCCCGGTCTCCTAATGCTTTTTAATAATTTTAGCTATTCATTATGACTTTGTTTGTGTGTGGCTGTTTTGTTTAGAGTGAATTATCTTTGTTGTCAATAACATTTACAGTAAGATAGGCATGAAATTGAAAATTTCCTCCCGTTTGTCGCGCCCCACCTGTCATGTCTCCGTTCCCCACCAGTGGGGCGAGCCAATTCTTTGTTTCAAAACATCCCCAACAAGAAGAACATTATTATTATTAGTTACCATACTTCTTTAAGGATGCAGGACTGGTATTACCATGCCATTATACTAGAATTAATATGTTTTCGGCAACAAGAACTGAAATATTTGTCTCTTCATCTCCAGACACGTCTTTTGCAATAATCCTCACCTCAGTAATATGCTCAGTTCATCAAACCTATGCTTTATGAAAGGTGGCAAAGCATCCAGGGCACACTGGCACACAGCACTGCATGCAGATGTATTTGGTCTTGAGTGTGGCCAGGTTAGCAGTGCACATCTTCCACAGCTCCCTCGTCCTACCTCTGCTATATGGCCCTACAAATTACAGCTAATCTGCACAGAAGTGTATATTTTTAAATGAGTAGCTATAAATAGAGCAAAGGAATGTATTTTTATATTTATAATATAATTTATAACCAGAACAGTCACAAGAAAAGGTAAAGCAATTACATGAATTATGTTGGACTTGATGCATGATGTCCACTTCAGTGGACACATGGTTAATTGTAATTTACTACTGATTTGAAATAAAATTTTCAAAAATAAAATAATAATTATATTACTTAGATGTTACTGTATATCATCATATTTTTTTTATATCTAGGGTTCTTCTGGAAAAGACGGTTTGACAGGATATGCCAGGAGCCGCCAACCTAGGTGGCTGTCTGGCGGCCATCTTGGATCCAGATAAAATTTACTTGCAGTTACAACGACTGACCACTGAATTAACCTCAATGGAGTGGTGCAGCAGAGAGCCCTCTATGGGCTGATAGGCAATTCAGCCATAGAAACCTTTGCATTTAGGATTAAATGACTTTTAAACAGCCGTCCACTGTAGTGACCACTATGCACCAGAGGGTTAACTGATCGGTCTACAGTAAATTTAACTGAATCAAAATACAACAGAGGGAAAGTCGTTGCGACGAGCTTGTGTTTTGGTGCTGTAGCCTTCAGTGTTCTGTTAACGGCAGTGTGGTAGGAAAAAAAGGGGGAGAGTGGTCTGGAACGGACACATCAGGCACTGGCACACTAGCTGACACCAGGGATGCATGGCTGGATGTATGGCTGATGTGGCATACAGAGCCATCAGTGGGTTTAATATCCCTACATTATTATTATTATTTACATGTTTAGTATGATTTCCATTTAGCACAGCTCAGGTTCAGAGTGTGGTAATAATTGTGTGTGTTTATGGTGAGAAAAGAGTGGTTTATTGTCTGAAAAATGTAGTTCCCTAGCAGTCTGCACTGCAGTACCTAACTCCGACCAGCAGAGGGCACGTTCGCTACACGGTGTGTTCAGGAATAAGGAAGTCACGCGTGAATCTGTTCAGTGCATGGATGTATTATATTAACTGGATACCGGACCGGAAAATGGCCGCCGTTCATTTCAATGAAAGTTGCTCGCCTGGCGCATACGCCGAAAAAGTTTCTGACTTCCGGGTTTACTTCCGCGTTATCGGGCCCATAGAGCATGCGCAGTTGAGTCACCCCCCATGATGCTCTGCGGTCTCCCATCATGCCCCGGGGCAATGAGAACGAGCAACCGCCGTTCTAGTTTTGGCGCTGCGCGTTCATGTATGTGTTACTTGTGGATTTAAGGAATGAGTATTAAGACTTTTACAGACTCACACGGACTTTAAAACAAAGATAATGATTTAAAAAGTAAGACGGCCAATCGTAGGTTTACTACGGTCGTTTATATGATCGTTAAATCGTTTTGACAGTTAATTAATATACGATGTTACACTGAAAACAAGTTAGTCCGAACCTGTAAGCTTAAATCACAATGGAAAATAAATCATAATTAACTGTATTTTTGTTAAACATGACAGAGATGACCCCAGAACACCTCAAATGATGTAATGAGGGCTTTACTCTTACCTTTTTTATATATTTAACTTGCTGCACAGTTCACCAGTTGTTACAGGACGTTGGTGGAGGTATTTAAACTTAGTCACACGTGTTTTGTTTTTATCAACCACACTGTGATTAAAGAAAGTTAGAGCTCTTTGGCAAATGCATCTTCCTTTTAATAATTGTCTGTACTGGCTGTGTTCATAGTTTCATCATCATCATCATTAAGCCTTCAGGTGGATGAGACTCTTTGTAATTCAACAGTTTAGCCTTACAATATTTCCACAACACGCAGAATATCAGTGTCCACTAAATACAGCCGTTACAGAACCAGACATTTTAATTAAACACGAATGCCCCAGACACAGTTGATGTTGGATTTGGTAGAAGAAGAAAAAAGTCACAAGCATGTTTGTTTTTTTCCGAACAATTTAATAATATGATTATAAGTTTAAGTGATCATTTAGCATACTGACATTGAACAAACACACACTGACGACGGTGAGGAGGAGGATGAGGAGGAGGAGGAGGAGGAGGACGTCCATGGTTCTTCCTCCGGCCCCGGTGGAAGACGGGGAGCAGCTGCACCGTCAGGACACCACGACACACACCGACCATGAAGGAGATGTCTCGGTTTACATTTTACCACCGTGGCATTAATTAAGCCGTAAAATAAATTAACGTGGACGTTGTGAACGGAGCAACAGGTGTTGAACATCAGCCGCGATGAGACACTGTTGACACACACAAATACAGACACATACAGACATCATTTGACACACACAGACACATACAGACAGCATAAATGACTTATCAAGCTAAAATTACTGAAAAATATGAGTTTTACAGGAGCAGTAATGTAAAACAGTCCGGTTTCACGTCAGTAAATGCAGTCATTACGAGGCGATCTCATCAATTAAAACGTTACGTTTAAGAATACGAGTTGACAAGAGACTAATAACAGACATTAACTATCATAAAGTTGATGTGACCAAACAAAAACTCACCTTTGAGCCGTGTTTTCCACTTTTCTGAGTGATTTTAGCACCGGACAGCGTCTCGTTAGTTTCAGGCATCCTCGGTCCCGAGACACACACGACCGCGCACTGCTGGTGCACGGACACAGCCGTGACGTCACGGCCAGAAATTAGACTTTTCTGTGGCTTTTCTGGCCGTTAGAAAACATTTTGACGGATAAAAAGTCCATGACTTAAAAATATAGAATAACGGAGGTTACAGCCGGAGGTGTCCTGTGAACAGTTTTACAGGCTTCTCTTTTACTATTGCGGTCTATGGGAAAAATCCTTTTTGGGCCCCATGGGATTTTTTGTTGCAGTACCACGGGTGGCCACTGGGAAAAATCGGCGTGCCTGCTGAGAGGATTACAGGGGGGCTGGTTAAACCTGGTTATCCGTCAAAATGTTTTCTAACGGCCAGAAAAGCCACAGAAAAGTCTCATTTCTGGCCGTGACGTCACGGCTGTGTCCGTGCACCAGCAGTGCGCGGTCGTGTGTGTCTCGGGACCGAGGATGCCTGAAACTAATGAGACTCTGTCCGGTGCTAAAATCACTCAGAAAAGTGGAAAACACGGCTCAAAGGTGAGTTTTTGTTTGCTCACATCGAGTTAATTTAACTTTATGATAGTTAATGTCTGTTATTAGTCTCTTGTCAACTCGTATTCTTAAACGTAACGTTTTAATTGATGAGATCGCCTCGTAGTGACTGCATTTACTGACGTGAAACCGGACTGTTTTACATTACTTTCCCTGTAAAAACCCATATTTTTCAGTAATTTTAGCTTGATAAGTCATTTATGCTGTATGTGTTTGTGTGTGTCAACAGTGTCTCATCGCGGCTGATGTTCTACACCTGTTGCTCCGTTCATGTTAATTTATTTTACGGCTTAATTAATGCCACGCTGGTAAAATGTAAACCGAGACTTTTCCTCCATGGTCGGTGTGTGTCGTGTGTGTGTCCTGACGGTGCAGTAGACTTGTAGTCAAGACCGCCTAAACCGAGACCAAGACACTACCAAGACCAGACAGTATCAAGACCAAGACACTACCAAGACCAAGACCAAGACAGACCAAGTCAAGACCAAGACCAGTTCAGCTCGAGACCGAGACCGAGACCGAGACCAAAAAAAAAGTTGTTTTTGCCATTTTGCATGAGTTGTAGAACATAAGCACCATATTGGGTTCAGCTGCTTAGTATGAGAAATGTATTATTTCAACTACAGGCACAATAATACAGTGACAGTATATGTCTTGTGTGTGAACTCACTATAAATGTTTTCATCAATTGACTAAAAATCTAATATGTGTAGCAATTGCATGACCACACCGTACTACACTATTTGAGGATTGACTCTTGAGTGCTGTTAAGGACTGACATGACTATAGTCCTAAAGTCATCTAACAAAATAACAATTGTTAGTTGTGTGGCAAACAAACTCTTTATGGTCTGTAAAACCGAACCTGATGACTGACGAATTCGCCGACATTTTGCGTCCTCCGATCTTGACCGTGCTTCAGAGGCTTCAGAGGGGGGAGGGGGGAGGAGGAGGGAGGGGAAGCGTGAGAGGACAAGCGCCGCCGTCTGTGTCACAAAATGTATGTGATTGGTACTTGAAGGGGGCGTATATAGCTGTATTTAAAAAAAAAACTGTCCTTGCCTGCCTGGATAGGTTACATTCCCTTCGAGACCGCGCTGCCAGTCCGAGACATTGCGAGACCGAGAGACCCGAGACCGAGACAAGACCGAGACCAAAGACTGTCGAGGCCGTGACAAGACCAAGACCACGAAAAAGCGGTCTCGAGACCGGTCTCGAGACCAAGACCGGTCTCGAGAACTACAAGTCTACGGTGCAGCTGCTCCCCGTCTTCACCGGGGCTGGAGGAAGAACCGTGGACGTCCTCCTCATCCTCCTCACCGTCGTCAGTGTGTGTTTGTTCAATGTCAGTATGCTAAATGATCACTTAAACTCATAATCATATTATTAAATTGTTCGGAAAAAAACAAACATGCTTGTGACTTTTTTCTTCTTCTACCAAATCCAACATCTGCAACTGTGTCTGGGGCATCGTGTTTAATTAAAATGTCTGGTTCTGTAACAGCTGTATTTAGTGGACACTGATATTCTGCGTGTTGTGGAAATATTGTATAAATTGTAAGTTAAACTGTTGAATTACAAAGAGTCTCATCCACCTGAAGGCTTAATGATGATGATGAAACTATGAACACAGCCAGACAATTATTAAAAGGAAGATGCATTTGCCAAAGAGTTCTAATTTTCTTTAATCACAGCTGTGGTTGATTAAAAACAAAACACGTGTGACTACGTTTGTAATACCTCCAACAACATCCTGTAGATACAACTGGTGAACTGTGCAGCAAGTTAAACATACTATTCAATATAAAAAAGGTATAAAGCCTCATTACATTATTTGAGGTGTTCTGTGGTCATCTCTGTCATGTTTAACAAAAATACAGTTAATTATGATTTATTAGGGCCGCGGGCAATCGCACCGGGCACTGGTCCCAACAGCTATGAAATAGCTGCAGGGACCAGTGCCCGGGCGAAGCCCGGGCACTACTGTTATTGTGTGGATTTTTTCTTCTTATTATTAGTGTGAATGCTGGAAGCATTCACACTATTGTTATTCAGTTCAGCCATTTTCTTTATACTTATTATTAGTGTGAATGCTGGAAGCATTCACACTATTGTTATTCGGTTCGGCCATTTTCAGCCTTTCTTCGTCATGTAACTAGTCCTTCATACTTTGTGCTATTTCAACAATTCAAATATCAAATTGTTCAGCCTTTTCGGGACAGGTGTGCTATGTCTTTTCTCTTTTCAACTATTCATACTTTTTGCAATATTCAACTATTTCTGATTTTTTTTTCCCCATAGAGAATGCATTGGAACAGTCTTGAAACTCTTCAAATCTTCTTACTTCTTTCAGCCTTTAAAGCGTCCACATACTTTCAGCTAGAGACTTCATTCAAATTCTGAGCTGTAGACAAACTTCTAATGTATTCATCCTGTATTTACAACTTTTTCATAGCTTGTACCGTTTTTGAGATAAATCCTTTAAAAGCACATGAGGATTTCTGACAAATTTCACACTTTTCAATGAGTGTGTATGGGGTTGGGTCAGAGTGAGTGACATCATCGTTAGAGTGAGAGGGATCGAAAAAACATTCAGGATTTTTTCTGGATAAATTGCCAGCACGGCCACAAATTAAACTCTAGACACATGATTTCCTCACCGGTTTGTAGCCACACTTGTTGTGTCTCATTTAATGTGTTCAAAACAGCAGACAGACTTACAGAATTGTCTCTGTGAGCCTAATTGTCCAGCTAGACCCGCTCCAGTGGCTCATCCACTTCAATAGAAAAGTAGGAGCTGATTTTTTTTAGAAAAGCAGAAATGCCCCCCTTTTCTACCTTGCGACCCTGAGAAAAGTTTTTGCCCTACAAACATTTAATGCACATTGCCTCGCTCAGGAAGGTCTGCTTGCCCAGATGGTCAGATGGCCACATTCTGATAAGAGTTACGGTTCTCTTTTTCTGGGCTGTTTTGGGAAGCTGCTCAGAGCACAAATCTCTCTGCTCTGCTCTGCTCTGTGTGCAGTTGGTCCAGCTGTAGTGGCCAGCTCGTTATCAAAGTCTAGAACAGTGCAGCTGCAGCCTGGCCGCTCGTTAAGATGTTTTTAAACACAGCCCCACACACACACATGATAAACCAGACTGACAGAGGATGTCCACGCACAAACACAGGCATCACACTCACACAGACAGACACACACAGACACTCACACACAGTCACACACACACACACACATACACAAACAGACAAACACACAAACACAACACTGTTCCACACAGTAAAATGTAAGCATGGTAGTCGCCATGGTAACTTCTGAGGGCAGGCTGCCAATCAATCAGATCATTAGGGAGAGAGGAGTTCTGTGGCGCTTATCAACAGTTTTACTTTCTGCACATGTACACGCAGACAGAGAGACCGTCAGACTCACACACCCAGACACACACACACACACACACACAGGTTTTCAGCTCAAATTCATCAGACTCTCAATTATTTTATACTTTTGATGTAAACATCTCCAACAATTAATTTTTTTCTCATGAATTTAAGTTCAGACGTTTAGTCTTTCCAACTCTATTAATAGTAGTACAATTACAGGTGGAGCCTGGGACATAGGATGCAGCTTTTAACATGTGTCCTACCTATCTATCTATCTATCTATCTATCTATCTATCTATCTATCTATCTATCTATCTATCTATCTATCTATCTATCTATCTATCTATCTATCTATCTATCTATCTATCTATCTATCTATCTATCTATCTATCTATCTATCTATCTATACCCCTCCCTATTTTTAACCCCTCTGTCTCCTTTTTTTCTTTCTTTCTTTCTTCTACTCCTTCATTTGTATTTTACGTAACTTTTTCTATCCTTCCCTCTCTATCCATCCATCCATCCATCCATCCATCTACCTCTTTCTATCTATCATCCCCCTCTCTCTTTTTCTTTCTTTCTTTCTTTCTTTCTTTCTTTCTTTCTTTCTTTCTTTCTTTCTTTCTTTCCTTCTTTCTTTCACTCACTCCATTTCTGTCTTTTTACTTCTTTGTTTGTTTGATTGTTTCTTTCTTTCTTTCTATTCCTTTTCTCTTCCTTTGTTTTTACTCCATTTCTTTCTTTCTTTCTTTCTTTCTTTCACTCCATTTCTGTTTGTTTACTTCTTTGTTTGTTTGATTCTTTCTTTCTTTCTTTCTACTCCTTTTCTCTTCCTTTGTTTTTACTCCATTTCTTTCTTTCTTTCTTTCTTTCTTTCACTCCATTTCTGTCTTTTTACTTCTTTGTTTGTTTGATTCTTTCTTTCTTTCTTTCTTTCTTTCTTTCTTTCTTTCTTTCTTTCTTTCTTTCTTTCTTTCTGTCCTTTTCTTTTTTCTCTCTTGTTTCAATCTTTCTTTCTTTCTTTCTTTCTTTCTTTCTTTCTTTCTTTCTTTCTTTCTTTCTTTCAACAATTTCTTCAGCTCATTCAGCATTGCTTCCAGCATTCACACCATTTCCATTCTTGGAAATGTTTTTTCTAGTTATTATTATTATTATTAGTGTGAATGCTGGAAGCATTCACACTATTGTTATTCGGTTCGGCCATTTTCTGCCTTTCTTCGTCATGTAACTAGTCCTTCATACTTTGTGCTATTTCAACAATTCAAATATCAAAATGTTCAGCCTTTTC
The DNA here is from genome assembly GCF_045865225.1 of Trachurus japonicus. Classification (NCBI taxonomy): domain Eukaryota; kingdom Metazoa; phylum Chordata; class Actinopteri; order Carangiformes; family Carangidae; genus Trachurus; species Trachurus japonicus. The sequence continues at coordinate 28,024,550 of NC_140923.1, forward strand.
GGGACAGGTGTGCTATGTCTTTTCTCTTTTCAACTATTCATACTTTTTGCAATATTCAACTATTTCTGATTTTTTTTTCCCCCATAGAGAATGCATTGGAACAGTCTTGAAACTCTTCAAATCTTCTTACTTCTTTCAGCCTTTAAAGCGTCCACATACTTTCAGCTAGAGACTTCATTCAAATTCTGAGCTGTAGACAAACTTCTAATGTATTCATCCTGTATTTACAACTTTTTCATAGCTTGTACCGTTTTTGAGATAAATCCTTTAAAAGCACATGAGGATTTCTGACAAATTTCACACTTTTCAATGAGTGTGTATGGGGTTGGGTCAGAGTGAGTGACATCATCGTTAGAGTGAGAGGGATCGAAAAAACATTCAGGATTTTTTCTGGATAAATTGCCAGCACGGCCACAAATTAAACTCTAGACACATGATTTCCTCACCGGTTTGTAGCCACACTTGTTGTGTCTCATTTAATGTGTTCAAAACAGCAGACAGACTTACAGAATTGTCTCAATGAGCCTAATTGTGCAGCTAGACCCGCTCCAGTGGCTCATCCACTTCAATAGAAAAGTAGGAGCTGATTTTTTTAGAAAAGCAGAAATGCCCCCCTTTTCTACCTTGCGACCCTGAGAAAAGTTTTTGCCCTACAAACATTTAATGCACATCAATGTGCTCAGGAAGGTCTGCTTGCCCAGATGGTCAGGAGGACCATATTCTGATAAGAGTTACGGTTCTCTTTTTCTGGGCTGTTTTCGGAAGCTGCACTGAGCTCAAATCTCTCTGCTCTGCTCTGCTCTGTGTGCAGTTGGTCCAGCTGTAGCGGCCAGCTCGTTATCAAAGTCTATAGTGCAGGTGCAGCCTGGCTGCTCGTTAAGATGTTTTTAAACACAGCCCCACACACACACATGATAAACCAGACTGACAGAGGATGTCCACGCACAAACACAGGCATCACACTCACACAGACAGACACACACAGACACTCACACACAGTCACACACACACACACACACATACACAAACAGACAAACACACAAACACAACACTGTTCCACACAGTAAAATGTAAGCATGGTAGTCGCCATGGTAACTTCTGAGGGCAGGCTGCCAATCAATCAGATCATTAGGGAGAGAGGAGTTTTGTGGCGCTTAACAGTTTTACTTTCTGCACATGTACACGCAGACAGAGAGACCGTCAGACTCACACACCCAGACACACACACAGGTTTTCAGCTCAAATTCATCAGGCTCTCAATTATTTTATACTTTTGATGTAAACATCTCCAACAATTAATTTTTTTCTCATGAATTTAAGTTCAGACGTTTAGTCTTTCCAACTCTATTAATAGTAGTACAATTACAGGTGGAGCCTGGGATATAGGACGCAGCATTTATCTATCTATCTATCTATCTATCTATCTATCTATCTATCTATCTATCTATCTATCTATCTATCTATCTATCTATCTATCTATCTATCTATCTATCTATCTATCTATCTATCTATCTATCTATCCCCCTCCCTATTTTTAACCCCTCTGTCTCCTTTTTTTCTTTCTTTCTTTCTTCTACTCCTTCATTTGTATTTTACGTAACTTTTTCTATCCTTCCCTCTCTATCCATCCATCCATCCATCCATCTACCTCTTTCTATCTATCATCCCCCTCTCTCTTTTTCTTCTTTCTTTCTTTCTTTCACTCCATTTCTGTCTTTTTACTTCTTTGTTTGTTTGATTGTTTCTTTCTTTCTTTCTATTCCTTTTCTCTTCCTTTGTTTTTACTCCATTTCTTTCTTTCACTCCATTTCTGTTTGTTTACTTCTTTGTTTGTTTGATTCTTTCTTTCTTTCTTTCTACTCCTTTTCTCTTCCTTTGTTTTTACTCCATTTCTTTCTTTCTTTCTTTCTTTCTTTCTTTCTTTCTTTCTTTCTTTCTTTCTTTCTTTCTTTCTTTCTTTCTTTCTTTCACTCCATTTCTGTCTTTTTACTTCTTTGTTTGTTTGATTCTTTCTTTCTTTCTTTCTTCCTTTCTTTCTTTCTTTCTTTCTTTCTTTCTTTCTTTCTTTCTTTCAACAACAATTTCTTCAGCTCATTCAGCATTGCTGGAAGCATTCACACCATTTCCATTCTTGGAAATGTTTTTTCTAGTTAGTGTGAATGCTGGAAGCATTCACACTATTGTTATTCAGTTCGGCCATTTTCTTTATACTTATTATTATTATTATTATTATTATTCTTACTACTTTCACCCTTTTTCAGACATCTTCTACTCCTTCATACTTTGTGCTATTTCAACCATTCATATATCAAAACGTGTGGCTTTTTCAGGACAAGGGTGCTATGACTTTTCTCTTTTATACTATTTATACTTTTTAAAATATTTAACTTTTTCTGCAAATTTTTTCCCATAGGAATGCATTGAAAACGTCTTCAAACTTTTAAAATCTTCTTACTTCTTTGAACCTCTAAAACTTCAGCATACTTTCTCCCACAGACTCCATTTGTCTTTTAAATTGTAGACAAACTTTTAATCTATTCCTGTATGACTCATCTTATTGATATCTTCAACAGTTTTAGATTGTTGGCTGTTTTAAAATCATTAAAATTTTTCACAAAATCCAACTTTATAATGGTTGTGTATTGCGCTTAACGAGCAGGGCTTAGAGTGAGTGACATCATCGTTAGAGTGAGAGGGATCGAAAAAACATTCAGGATTTTTTCTGGATAAATTGCCAGCACGGCCACAAATTAAACTCTAGACACATGATTTCCTCACCGGTTTCTAGCCACACTTGTCGTGTCTCATCACATGTGCTCAAAACAGCAGACAGACTTACAGAATTGTCTCTATGAGCCTAATTGTCCAGCTAGACCCGCTCCAGTGGCTCATCCACTTCAATATAAAAGTAGGAGCAGATTTTTTTAGAAAAGCAGAAATGCCCCCCTTTTCTACCCTGCGACGGCAAGAAAAGTTTTTGCCCTACAAACATTTAATGCACATCAATGTGCTCAGGAAGGTCTCCTTGCCCCAGTAGTCAGACCACATTCTGATAAGAGTTATACGGTTCTCTTTTTCTGGGCTGTTTTCGGAAACTGCACTGAGCTCAAATCTCTCTGCTCTGCTCTGCTCTGTGTGCAGTTGGCCAGCTGTTGGGGCCAGCTCGTTATCATGTCTATAAATAGAACAGCGCAGGTGCAGCCTGGCCGCTCGTTAAGATGTTTTTAAACACAGCCCCACACAGACACATGATAAACCAGACTGACAGAGGATGTCCACGCACAAACACAGGCATCACACTCACACAGACAGACACACACAGACACTCACACACAGTCACACATGCACACATACACAAACACACAAACACAACACTGTTCCACACAGTAAAATGTAAGCAGTTAGTTGAGTCACCATGGTAACTTCTGAGGGCAGGCTGCCACACAGGTGTAATCAATCAGATCATTAGGGAGAGAGGAGTTCTGTGGCGCTTAACAGTTTTACTTTCTGCACATGTACACGCAGACAGAGAGACCATCAGACTCACACACCCAGACACACACACACACACACACAGGTTTTCAGCTCAAATTCATCAGGCTCTCAATTATTTTATACTTTTGATGTAAACATCTCCCACAATTTATATTTTTCTCATGAATTTAAGTTCAGACGTTTAGTCTTTCCAACTCTATTAATAGTAGTACAATTACAGGTGGAGCCTGGGACATATGATGCAGCTTTTAACATGTGTCCTATCTATCTATCTATCTATCTATCTATCTATCTATCTATCTATCTATCTATCTATCTATCTATCTATCTATCTATCTATCTATCTATCTATCTATCTATCTATCTATCTATCTATCTATCTATCTATCTATCTATCTATCTATCTATCTATCTATCTCCCTCCCTATTTTTTAACCCCTCTGTCTCCTTCCTTTCTTTCTTTCTTTCTTTCTTTCTTTCTTTCTTTCTTTCTTTCTTTCTTTCTTTCTTTCTTTCTTTCTTTCTTTCTTTCTTTCACTCCATTTCTGTCTTTTTACTTCTTTGTTTGTTTGATTGTTTCTTTCTTTCTTTCTTTCTTTCTATTCCTTTTCTCTTCATTTGTTTTTACTCCATTTCTTTCTTTCTTTCTTTCACTCCATTTCTGTCTTTTTACTTCTTTGTTTGTTTGATTCTTTCTTTCTTTCTTTCTTTCTACTCCTTTTCTCTTCCTTTGTTTTTACTCCATTTCTTTCTTTCTTTCTTTCTTTCTTTCTTTCACTCCATTTCTGTCTTTTTACTTCTTTGTTTGTTTGATTCTTTCTTTCTACTACTTTTCTCTTCCTTTGTTTTTACTCCATTTCTTTCTTTCTTTCTTTCTTTCTTTCTTTCTTTCTTTCTTTCTTTCTTTCTTTCTTTCTTTCTGTCCTTTTCTTTTTTCTCTCTTGTTTCAATCTTTCTTTCTTTCTTTCTTTCAACAATTTCTTCAGCTCATTCAGCATTGCTTCCAGCATTCACACCATTTCCATTCTTGGAAATGTTTTTTCTAGTTATTCTTACTACTTTCACCCTTTTTCAGACATCTTCTACTCCTTCATACTTTGTGCTATTTCAACCATTCATATATCAAAACGTGCGGCTTTTTCAGGACAAGGGTGCTATGACTTTTCTCTTTTATACTATTTATACTTTTTAAAATATTTAACTTTTTCTGCAAATTTTTTCCCATAGGAATGCATTGAAAACGTCTTCAAACTTTTAAAATCTTCTTACTTCTTTGAACCTCTAAAACTTCAGCATACTTTCTCCCACAGACTCCATTTGTCTTTTAAATTGTAGACAAACTTTTAATCTATTCCCGTATGACTCATCTTATTGATATCTTCAACAGTTTTGGATTGTTGGCTGTTTTAAAATCATTAAAATTTTTCACAAAATACAGCTTTATAATGGTTGTGTATTGCGCTTAACGAGCAGGGCTTAGAGTGAGTGACATCATCGTTAGAGTGAGAGGGATCGAAAAAACATTCAGGATTTTTTCTGGATAAATTGCCAGCACGGCCACAAATTAAACTCTAGACACATGATTTCCTCACCGGTTTGTAGCCACACTTGTCGTGTCTCATTTAATGTGCTCAAAACAGCAGACAGACTTACAGAATTGTCTCAGTGAGCCTAATTGTGCAGCTAGACCCGCTCCAGTGGCTCATCCACTTCAATATAAAAGTAGGAGCTGAATTTTTTAGAAAAACAGAAATGCCCCCCTTTTCTACCTTGCGACCCTGAGAAAAGTTTTTGCCCTACAAACATTTAATGCACATCAATGTGCTCAGGAAGGTCTCCTCTCCCAGTAGTCATGACCACATTCTGATAAGAGTTACGGTTCTCTTTTTCTGGGCTGTTTTCAGAAGCTGCACAGAGCTCAAATCTCTCTGCTCTGCTCTGCTCTGTGTGCAGTTGGTCCAGCTGTAGCGGCCAGCTCGTTATCAAAGTCTATAGTGCAGGTGCAGCCTGGCCGCTCGTTAAGATGTTTTTAAACACAGCCCCACACAGACACATGATAAACCAGACTGACAGAGGATGTCCACGCACAAACACAGGCATCACACTCACACAGACAGACACACACAGACACTCACACACAGTCACACATACACAAACAGACAAACACACAAACACAACGCTGTTCCACACAGTAAAATGTAAGCAGTTAAAAGTCGCCATGGTAACTTCTGAGGGCAGGCTGCCGCACAGGTGTAATCAATCAGATCATTAGGGAGAGAGGAGTTTTGTGGCACTTATCAACAGTTTTACTTTCTGCACATGTACACACAGACAGAGAGACCGCCAGACTCACACACCCAGACACACACACACACACACACACACACACACACACACACACACACACACACACACACACACAGGTTTTCAGCTCAAATTCATCAGCCTCTCAATTATTTTATACTTTTGATGTAAACATCTCCAACAATTTATATTTTTCTCATGAATTTAAGTTCAGACGTTTAGTCTTTCCAACTCTATTAATAGTAGTACAATTACAGGTGGAGCCTAGGACATAGGATGCAGCTTTTAACATGTGTTCTATCTATCTATCTATCTATCTATCTATCTATCTATCTATCTATCTATCTATCTATCTATCTATCTATCTATCTATCTATCTATCTATCTATCTATCTATCTATCTATCTATCTCTACCCCTCCCTATTTTTTAACCCCTCTGTCTCCTTTTTTTCTTTCTTTCTTTCTTTCTTTCTTTCTTTCTTTCTTTCTTTCTTCTACTCCTTCATTTGTATTTTACGTAACTTTTTCTATCCTTCCCTCTCTATCCATCCATCCATCCATCCATCTACCTCTTTCTATCTATCATCCCCCTCTCTCTTTTTCTTCTTTCTTTCTTTCTTTCACTCCATTTCTGTCTTTTTACTTCTTTGTTTGTTTGATTGTTTCTTTCTTTCTTTCTATTCCTTTTCTCTTCCTTTGTTTTTACTCCATTTCTTTCTTTCTTTCTTTCTTTCTTTCACTCCATTTCTGTCTTTTTACCTCTTTGTTTGTTTGATTGTTTCTTTCTTTCTTTCTACTCCTTTTCTCTTCCTTTGTTTTTACTCCATTTCTTTCTTTCTTTCTTTTTTCTTTCTTTCTTTCACTCCATTTCTGTCTTTTTACCTCTTTGTTTGTTTGATTGTTTCTTTCTTTCTTTCTACTCCTTTTCTCTTCCTTTGTTTTTACTCCATTTCTTTCTTTCTTTCTTTTTTCTTTCTTTCTTTCTTTCTTTCTTTCTTTCTTTCTTTCTTTCACTCCATTTCTGTCTTTTTACTTCTTTGTTTGTTTGATTCTTTCTTTCTTTCTTTCTGTCCTTTTCTTTTTTCTCTCTTGTTTCAATCTTTCTTTCTTTCTTTCTTTCAACAATTTCTTCAGCTCATTCAGCATTGCTGGAAGCATTCACACCATTTCCATTCTTGGAAATGTTTTTTCTAGTTAGTGTGAATGCAAAAGGCATTCACACTATTGTTATTCGGTTCGGCCATTTTCTTTATTTTTCTTCTTACTACTTTCCGCCTTTCTACGGTTTTAAACTAGTCCTTCATACTTTGTGCGATTTCAACAATTCATATATCAAAACGTGCAGCTTTTTTTGAACTTTATCGGCATTACTTTTCTCTTTTTAACTATTTATACTTTTTAAAATATTTAACTTTTTCTGCTAATTTTTTCCCATAGGAATGCATTGAAAACATCTTCAAACTTTTAAAATTTTCTTACTACTTTGAACCTCTAAAACGTCAGCATACTTTCTCCCACAGACTCCATTTGACTTTTAAACTGTAGACGAACTTTTAATCTATTCACATATTACTCAGCTTATTGATATCTTCAACAGTTTTTAGGTATTTGGCTGTTTTAAAATCATTAAAATTTTCGACAAAATCCAACTTTATAATGGTTGTGTATTGCGCTTAACGAGCAGGGCTTAGAGTGAGTGACATCATCGTTAGAGTGAGAGGGATCGAAAAAACATTCAGGATTTTTTCTGGATAAATTGCCAGCATGGCCACAAATTAAACTCTAGACACATGATTTCCTCACCGGTTTGTAGCCACACTTGTCGTGTCTCATCTGATGTGCTCAAAACAGCAGACAGACTTACAGAATTGTCTCAATGAGCTTAATTGTCCAGCTAGACCCGCTCCAGTGGCTCATCCACTTCAATATAAAAGTAGGAGCTGATTTTTTTAGAAAAACAGAAATGCCCCCCTTTTCTACCTTGCGACGGCAAGAAAAGTTTTTGCCCTACAAACATTTAATGCACATTGGCTCGCTCAGGAAGGTCTCCTTGCCCCGATGGTCAGGACCACATTCTGATAAGAGTTACGGTTCTCTTTTTCTGGGCTGTTTTGGGAAGCTGCACAGAGCTCAAATCTCTCTGCTCTGCTCTGCTCTGCTCTGTGTGCAGTTGGTCCAGCTGTTGGGGCCAGCTCGTTATCATGTCTATTAATAGAACAGTGCAGGTGCAGCCTGGCCGCTCGTTAAGATGTTTTTAAACACAGCCCCACACACACACATGATAAACCAGACTGACAGAGGATGTCCACGCACAAACACAGGCATCACACTCACACAGACAGACACACACAGACACTCACACACAGTCACACATGCACGCATACACAAACAGACAAACACACAAACACAACACTGTTCCATACAGTAAAATGTAAGCATGGTAGTCGCCATGGTAACTTCTGAGGGCAGGCTGCCACACAGGTGTAATCAATCAGATCATTAGGGAGAGAGGAGTTCTGTGGCGCTTATCAACAGTTTTACTTTCTGCACATGTACACACAGACAGAGAGACCGTCAGACTCACACACCCAGACACACACACAGGTTTTCAGCTCAAATTCATCAGCCTCTCAATTATTTTATACTTTTGATGTAAACATCTCCAACAATTTATATTTTTCTCATGAATTTCAGTTCAGACATTTAACCTTTCCACCTCTATAAATAGTAGTGTAATTCCAGGTGGAGCCTAGGACATAGGATCTATCTATCTATCTATCTATCTATCTATCTATCTATCTATCTATCTATCTATCTATCTATCTATCTATCTATCTATCTATCTATCTATCTATACCCCTCCCTATTTGTTAACCCCTCTGATCTATCTATCTATCTATCTATCTATCTATCTATCTATCTATCTATCTATCTATCTATCTATCTATCTATCTATCTATCTATCTATCTATCTATCTATCTATCTATCTATCTATCTATCTATCTATCTATACCCCTCCCTATTTGTTAACCCCTCTGATCTATCTATCTATCTATCTATCTATCTATCTATCTATCTATCTATCTATCTATCTATCTATCTATCTATCTATCTATCTATCTATCTATCTATCTATCTATCTATCTATCTATCTATCTATCTATCTGTACCCCTCCCTATTTTTTAACCCCTCTGATCTATCTATTCTTTCTTTCTTTCTTTCTTTCTTTCACTCCATTTCTGTCTTTTTACTTCTTTGTTTGCTTGATTGTTTCTTTCTTTCTTTCTTTCTACTCCTTTTCTCTTCCTTTGTTTTTCTTTCTTTCTTTCACTCCATTTATGTCTTTTTACTTCTTTGTTTGTTTGTTTGTTTGTTTGTTTGTTTGTTTGTTTGTTTGTTTGTTTGTTTGTTTGTTTGTTTGTTTCTTTCTTTCTTTCTTTCTTTCTTTCTTTCTTCAGCTCATTCAGCATTGCATTCACACCATTTCCATTCTTGGAAATGCTTTTTCTAGTTATTATTATTTTTCCACTTCCGGCCGACTTTCGGTCCGCTACTAGTCCTGCAACTCGAAGAGTTGCAGGACATATTATATATCAAAACGTGCGGCTTGATCGGGATCGCTGTGCTATTACTTTTCTCAACAGTGTACGAATATTTCGCGACGTAAGTCGCGATTTACTGCGCAAAATTCTTGCATGTAAGTCAATGGGACGGGCGGAAAAAAAAGACCAATCATTGGAGTTTAACAAACGTCTACTGCTCAGGCATACTTTCACCTAGAGACTCCATTTAAACTTTAAACAGTAGACACAAGTCTTGTGTATTGTCGTATTACTCCACGTTTTGATAGGTCATATAGTTTTTGATCAATCCCTGATCAATGACCATGATCATTTTTGGAGAAATTATGAGATTATAATGGGTGTGTATTGGACAGAATGTTCGTGTCAGAGTGCGTGACATCATCGGTTAGAGTGGGAGAGAGTGAAGAAACATTCTGTATTTTTTCTGGATAAATTGCCACCACGGCCACAATTTACACTCTACAGACATAATTTTTTCAGAATTTGTAAGACAAACTTGTTATCTCTCATGTCATGTGCTCAAAATATCAGAGAGACTTACAGAATTGACAGAATCAGCCTCTGAGTGCGGCCACGTCTGTCTCTGCTCCTCATTGAGTCCAATACAAATATTTTCTGAGAGGAGCAGAACGGCCTGATGTTTTAAAACTGCCAGCGTCGCCAAAATATTTACTGTAGAAACACCAAATCGTACCGAAATTTTCAGTAAGTCCTTAGAGCAACGTTGATCTGTGTTTTGTTCTGATAGGAGTTACCGTTTTCTCATGCTAGGCCTAATTGTGAGACCGGTTTAGAGGCAGAAAATGGCTGTTTTTCTCCACGTTTCTGTCTGTCTCAGCCTGCGGGGGCCCCTATCGCCGTGGTAACCTCTTTGATCCTCAGGCCAGAGCTCGTTAACTTCATAAACAATCCACCTGGCGCTCGTTTAAATGTTTATAAACACAGACACAGCTAAATCAGACTGACACAGGATGCAGCTACTAACTAACTATGTGTCAAGTCAGTCACACACACACACAGACTCTAGAGCCAGCTTCATGTGATTACAGTCACACACACACACACACACACACACACACAGACTCTAGAGCCAGCTTCATGTGATTACAGTCACACACACACACACACACACACAAACACACACACACCTTCATGTGATTAAAACACAGTTAACGTGCAACAGAATTTAAACTTAAACCATGATTTCATCTGGTTTTAAAGTTAAACCTTGTTGGTGTCACACACACACACACACACACACACACACACACACACACACACACACACACACACACACACACACACACACACACACACACACACACAGGTAACCTAATGTGGTTACAGCTCCTCCATATCAGTGCTTATAGAAAGATGATCATGTGTCTGTCTGATCAGCTCTGTCTTGCGCTTAAGATCGTGGGTTTGATTCCCATGTTGACAGAGATGGCAAAATCGGCAGTAGCCCCGCGGCCCATTCAAAATTTCCCGAGAGGAAATTTTCTAGTTTTCCATTGTGATTTAAGCTTACAGGTTCGGACTAACTCGTTTTCAGTGTAACATCGTATATTAATTAACTGTCAAAACGATTTAACGATCATATAAACGACCGTAGTAAACCTACGATCGGCCGTCTTACTTTTTAAATCATTATCTTTGTTTTAAAGTCTGTGTGAGTCCTGTAAAAGTCTTAATACTCATTCCTTAAATCCACAAGTAACACATACATGAACGCGCAGCGCCAAAACTAGAACGGCGGTTGCTCGTTTTCATTGCCCCAGGGCATGATGGGAGGCCGCAGAGCATTATGGGGGGTGACTCAACTGCGCATGCTCTATGGGCCGCATAACGCGGAAGTAAACCCGGAAGTCAGAAACTTTTTCAGCGTATGCGCCAGGCGAGCAACTTCCATTGAAATGAACGGCGGCCATTGTCCGGTCCGGTATCCAGTTAATATAATACATCCATGATGAGAACACACACTTGAGTCTGAAGTTAATATGTGTGGGTTACATGCTGCTATTCAGACATGCCGCTATTTCGACATTGACTTCTAATTGTCGGAATAGTGGCATTAACATTATTTGGTAACCCTTTAATTTCCAGGCCGTTAATTACGTCATAATATCAAGAAATTACCCAGAAATAATGATTAATTGCCTAGTAATGTCAAGAAATTGCCTAGAAATAACGGTCAATTTCATAGTAATAATGAGAAATATAGCCAGGAAATAACTTTTAATTGTGTAGAAATAGCCCAGTAATAATGGTCAATTGTGTAGTAATGTTGAGAAATATAGCCCAGAAATTAATTACATGGTAATGTCAAGAAATATAGCAAAGAAATGACACTCTAGTAATATAGACAAGTTGTAGTAGTAGAATTGCAGTGAATTACTGCTAAGTATTGGGTAATTACAGAGTAAACAGCCTGTTGTTTCCATGATATAGTCAAGTACTTTCAGTGTGATTAACCTGATGTAATTGTAATTTCCAGTCTTACCTTATGGTTAGCTGCAATATCTGTTTCCCAAAAGCAAATGGTAGATCTGGCAACTGCTGGAAATGTCACCATAGTTAACCCATAATTACCTTTCTGCTGCCTGCAAAGTGTAGTGGACTTTGTTCCTTAGAAACGTATGGGTAGTTTCAGCATAACTAACATGGTTATGAGAACTTCCACTGTAATAGTCTTGCCCAGTGGAAATGTCACCGTAGTTAACCCATAATTACCTTTCCACTGCCTGTAAAGTGTAGTGAGCTTTGTTCCTTAGAAACGTATGGGTAGTTTCAACATAACTAACATGGTTATGAGAACTTCCACTGTAATAGTCTTGCCCATAACCCATTTGGATGAAAGATGGTAGATGTGGCAACTGCTGGAAATGTCACCGTAGTTAACCCATAATTACCTTTCTGCTGCCTGCAAACTGTAGTGGGCTTTGTTCCTTAGAAACGTATGGGTAGTTTCAACATAACTAACACAGTAATAAGATCTTACCCCCACTATCCCCCCTCCCCAGGTGGCTTCCCTCGCCTTCCACCCTCTCCAGGTTAAGGGGGAATTGGACAAACTGAAACTGAGGAAGGCGGCTGGCCCGGATGGGATAAGCCCCAAACTCCTAAAATCCTGCTCCAGCCAACTTTGTGGAATACTAACTCACCTGTTCAACCTGAGCCTCCGACTGCAGAAAATTCCCTCTCTGTGGAAGACATCGTGCCTTGTCCCTGTCCCCAAAAAGAAAAACCCCTCAGTCCCCAATGACTATAGACCCATAGCCCTCACCTCCCAGGCCATGAAGACCCTTGAGAAATTAGTCCTCAACTACATCAGGCCCAAGGTGAGCACTCTAATTGACCCCTTGCAATTTGCTTACCAGACTAATATTGGTGTTGAGGATGCACTTATTTACATGCTTCAGAGAGTATACGCACACCTAGATACTCCTGATACTATGGTCAGAATAACTTTCTTTGACCTGTCAAGTGCATTTAACACAATCCAGCCTGTTCTCCTCGGGGAAAAGATGAGTAAAATGCAAGTGGAACCAGAGCTTGTGTCATGGGTGCTTGACTACCTGTCTGCTCGACCACAGTATGTGCGGCTACAGAATTGTGTGTCAAAAACAGTTTTATGCAGCACTGGGGCACCGCAGGGGACTGTTTTATCACCTTTTCTGTTCAGCCTCTACACCTCAGACTTTCAACACAATTCAAGCACCTGCTTTCTGCAAAAATACTCAGATGACTCTGCTGTTGTGGGCTGCATTAAGGGGGGATGTGAGAGGGAATACAGGAGCACAGTCAGGGATTTTGGGGACTGGTGCACCCTCAACAACCTGAAGATCAACACCACAAAAACTAAAGAAATGATCCTTGACTTTAGAAGGTCAAGACCTAAAAACCCACTCCCTGTCACTATACTGGGCACAGACGTAGAAAACTGTCTCCACATATAAATACCTGGGTGTGCTGCTGGACAACAAACTGGACTGGTCCAGCCACATGGAGGCAGTCTACAAAAAAGGGCAGAGCAGACTGTTTTTCCTCAGACGGCTGCGGTCTTTTAACATTTGTCAGCCTCTGCTCTGTTCCTTTTATAAGTCTGTAGTGGCAAGTGCTCTTTTCTTTTGTGTGGTGTGTTGGGGGGCCGGAGCCCGTACTTCTGACCGGAATCGGCTGAACAAGCTCATCAAAAAGGCCAGCTCCACCATTGGCACCCCCCAGGACAGCGTGGAGCAGGTTGCAAACATGAGGATGTTGAGGAAATTGAACTCCATCCTGAACAACGACAGGCACCCACTCCACGCCCTTGAGGCCTTCAGACTGAGCTCACACAGCAACAGGCTAATCCCTCCCAAATGTAGAACTGAGAGGAACCTCAAGTCTTTCTTACCAGCTGCCATTAGGCTTTTTAACTCACAGTAATCATGTGCATATGCCATTTAGCTTTTCTTAATCATGTGACAGCGTCTCTCCCTCCTTTTTAAAAATCTTATTTTAGACTTTGCCACTTTTACTTCTTTTTAAATAGCATTTAAATAGCATTTTAGACTTTGCTGCTCTTATTCTCTGACATAAGTTTGTAACGGGTTGTGCAATATTGTTGTTATTGTATTATTGTTATTTTTTTTGTGCATGATGATGCGTGCTTGTGGTCTTGTGTTGTCTTCTGCTGCTGGTAACATTGTAATTTCCTGCAAAGGATTAATAAAGTATCTTTAAAGTATCTTTAACTTACACTGTAATAGTCTTTCCCAGTAACCCATTTGGATCAAATGTATAAATATTTTCCAACAAAGATAAGCTACGTACCATGAAATGTCACAACATAAACTCTTTTTAGGAACATAGAAGCCATTTCCAAATAATGGAGGAGATAATTACCTTCACATTTTATATTAAGTGTACAATATTCCTGCTATAACCTATCCACCTTTTTCTGAACTTCATAGAAGAAAGGCAAAGTAGATTAGAGTACATGCATGGGATGTTGTCCTGTTAAATCTCAAAACTCATATTCACATGTTCCCATGAAGAAAATACAGTGAAGCTGTTTTCAGTTGTTTTTAATAATTTCCCTGCTTATGTCAGCGTATTGGAACATTCCCAGTAGAGTTATTCCCTTTCCGATACCAGTATTGGAAATGCCTCCGATACCACCAAAAATGTTGGCATCGGTATCAGCAGTAGGCTACTGGAGTCCAGGTGTAGCCGGGACGGTCTACTGCGTTGTGTTCTGTGCACAATAACACGGGACGCAGGGCTGGGTTCACACTCAGGTTTATTCCTGTATGATGGCGACATAAAACAAAAAGGATGTGAATTAAATGGTCATCTTCTCCATAAAAGTCCTCTCTCAGTCAGGAACAGTGCAGACTGACAAATGCAGCACTATTTCTCCCAAAAAACTATCACATTTCTTCACATGGTAAAACATACAAGTAAACATCTCTAACATAACAATGGAGGCTGAGCAACCACACACATACCTGTATGATGGCCACATAAAACTAAAAGGATGTGAATGAAATGGTCATCTTCTCCATAAAAGTCCTACCACACAAAAAATAAAATACATTTAGCATGTAGGCTAGTACATGGAGGACGCATTGACACATGCACACCACACACGCACGCACGCACACACACGCACACACACAGGGAGAAATCGCGGCAAAATAACTTTCTCTCTCTTGCTCAAAACAGCTCTTAAAACACACTACACGACAGAAAACACCATTCCAAACAGTTTTAGATTAACATTTGTTCATTAAATTGGCAATAAAACTCAACAAATGTAACTTTTCGGTCCCGGAGCCTCAACTACATACCTCTCTCAGTCAGGAACAGCCACAGACTGACGAGAGAGAAGGGAGCGACGTGCGTCATATCCGCAGACTTTCAAAATAAAAGATCGGTTTTGTAAAAATGAAAGAAATACAATAAACAATAAAATAAAACCACAAAAATTTGAATTATATTAACAATAATCCATATTTAAAGTAAAAAAGAACTTAAATCACATCATCAGATGGATTTTGGTGAAATTAATAACAATAAAATGTGTCGTTTCCTTTTTCTATCTGTTATAGGCACCGATCCGATACCACGTGTGTTTATCTGTGGGTTATAAATACAACATGCAGCTAGAATAGAATAATTATTATTATAATAATAATAATTAAAATGATGTTGTGGGCCACAGATAAACAGAAAACGGAAACTACTACACATTTTGGTGTTTATTTTATTGTTATTAATTTCACCAAATTCCATCAGATGATGTGTTTTGGTTTCTTTTTACTTCAAATATGGATTATTGTTATTGTTAATACTGTATAATTCAAATTTTTGTGGTTTTATTTTTGTATTTCTTTCATCTTTACAAAACCGATCTTTTATTTTGAAAGTCTGCGGATATGACGCACGTCGCTCCCTTCTCTCTCGTCAGTCTGCGCTGTTCCTGACTGAGAGAGGTATGTAGTTGAGGCTCCGGGACCGAAAAGTTACATTTGTTGAGTTTTATTGCCAATTTAATGAACAAATGTTAATCTAAAACTGTTTGGAATGGTGTTTTCTGTCGTGTAGTGTGTTTTAAGAGCTGTTTTGAGCAAGAGAGAGACAGTTATTTTGCCGCGATTTCTCCCTGTGTGTGTGCGTGAGTGTGCGTGCGTGCGTGTGTGGTGTGCATGTGTCAATGCGTCCTCCATGTACTAGCCTACATGCTAAATGTATTTTATTTTTTGTGGTAGGACTTTTATGGAGAAGATGACCATTTCATTCACATCCTTTTAGTTTTATGTGGCCATCATACAGGTATGTGTGTGGTTGCTCAGCCTCCATTGTTATGTTAGAGATGTTTAGTTGTATGTTTTACCATGTGAAGAAATGTGATAGTTTTTTGGGAGAAATAGTGCTGCATTTGTCAGTCTGCACTGTTCCTGACTGAGAGAGGACTTTTATGGAGAAGATGACCATTTAATTCACATCCTTTTTGTTTTATGTCGCCATCATACAGGAATAAACCTGAGTGTGAACCCAGCCCTGCGTCCCGTGTTATTGTGCACAGAACACAACGCAGTAGACCGTCCCGGCTACACCTGGACTCCAGTAGCCTACTGCTGATACCGATGCCAACATTTTTGGTGGTATCGGAGGCATTTCCAATACTGGTATCGGAAAGGGAATAACTCTACTGGGAATGTTCCAATACGCTGACATAAGCAGGGAAATTATTAAAAACAACTGAAAACAGCTTCATTGTATTTTCTTCATGGGAACATGTGAATATGAGTTTTGAGATTTAACAGGACAACATCCCATGCATGTACTCTAATCTACTTTGCCTTTCTTCTATGAAGTTCAGAAAAAGGTGGATAGGTTATAGCAGGAATATTGTACACTTAATAAAATGTGAAGGTAATTATCTCCTCCATTATTTGGAAATGGCTTCTATGTTCCTAAAAAGAGTTTATGTTGTGACATTTCATGGTACGTAGCTTATCTTTGTTGGAAAATATTTATACATTTGGTCCAAATGGGTTACTGGGAAAGACTATTATAGTGTAAGATCTTATTACTGTGTTAGTTATGTTGAAACTACCCATACGTTTCTAAGGAACAAAGCCCACTACAGTTTGCAGGCAGCAGAAAGGTAATTATGGGTTAACTACGGTGACATTTCCAGCAGTTGCCACATCTACCATCTTTCATCCAAATGGGTTATGGGCAAGACTATTACAGTGGAAGTTCTCATAACCATATGTTGAAACTACCCATACGTTTCTAAGGAACAAAGCTTACTACACTTTACAGGCAGTGGAAAGGTAATTATGGGTTAACTACGGTGACATTTCCACTGGGCAAGACTATTACAGTGGAAGTTCTCATAACCATGTTAGTTATGCTGAAACTACCCATACGTTTCTAAGGAACAAAGTCCACTACACTTTGCAAGCAGCAGAAAGGTAATTATGGGTTAACTATGGTGACATTTCCAGCAGTTGCCAGATCTACCATTTGCTTTTGGGAAACAGATATTGCAGCTAACCATAAGGTAAGACTGTGGAAATTACAATTACATCAGGTTAATCACACTGAAAGTACTTGACTATATCATGGAAACAACAGGCTGTTTACTCTGTAATTACCCAATACTTAGCAGTAATTCACTGCAATTCTACTACTACAACTTGTCTATATTACTAGAGTGTCATTTCTTTGCTATATTTCTTGACATTACCATGTAATTAATTGTTATTTCTGGGCTATATTTCTCAACATTACTACACAATTGACCATTATTACTGGGCTATTTCTACACAATTAAAAGTTATTTCCTGGCTATATTTCTCATTATTACTATGAAATTGACCGTTATTTCTAGGCAATTTCTTGACATTACTAGGCAATTAATCATTATTTCTGGGTAATTTCTTGATATTATGACGTAATTAACGGCCTGGAAATTAAAGGGTTACCCATTATTTTTTAAGCGTCCCACTATTCCGACTTTTTTTTTTTCATTGTCGGAGTTGTAGCACTTTACTATTTTTCAAACATTCCGCTTTTCCGACATTGATTGATTACGTTATAGTCAGACGTGTCCTTCTGATTTATTTTTATTTTTTCATCTGAGACACTGTTTCTCATACACAAATACATAGGCCTATTAGAGAAGAAAAAACAAACCCTCCAAGTTTAAAAACACACAGGCAGCAGCTCACACTGATCTGCAGCTACTGAGACTGTTATTATTCTGTCACCTGAGTTTATCCTGCTGCTTTGCATTGTTTTAACATAGGTAAAAGAAGAAAAAAAAGATTGTCTGGAATAAAGGGGCAGATTATATAAGATTATTCTTTTTTCTGCTCCCTTTTGTTGAGATTTGGGAGGTTTTTGCCTGATTTATTGCCCGATGCCATGTATCTCGCTTTCTTTCCCCCTCCCTCCGCCCGTTGTCTTCGTTGTCACTTTGTTGTCGCTCCACAGAGCGCACATGGCTAATTAATATGCACGTGCTGACCATATATGGTTGTGTAGGCATTCCGGGACGGAGGTGTGTTCACGTGCGCAACTGCGCACCATTCTTGGATCCAGTTATCAAAGTTGAGGTGCAGAGTTGTGCACGCACAGTTTGATAGATCTGAAAAAGGTGTAAATATTTTGGGCTGTCTTTTCACCGTAGGGCTAAGCAAAACATTTAGTAGCAGCAGTTTTACACTGCTTACTTACAGTTTTGATAAATGAGGCCCCAGGCCATAAGCCCAGAGCCCAGACCATGGATGTATTATATTAACTGGATACCGGACCGGAAAATGGCCGCCGTTCATTTCAATGGAAGTTGCTCGCCTGGCGCATACGCCGAAAAAGTTTCTGACTTCCGGGTTTACTTCCGCGTTATGCGGCCCATAGAGCATGCGCAGTTGAGTCACCCCCCATAATGCCCTGCGGCCTCCCATCATGCACTGGGGCAATGAGAACGAGCAACCGCCGTTCTAGTTTTGGCGCTGCGCGTTCATGTATGTGTTACTTGTGGATTTAAGGAATGAGTATTAAGACTTTTACAGGAATCACACGGACTTTAAAACAAAGATAATGATTTAAAAAGTAAGACGGCCGATCGTAGGTTTACTACGGTCGTTTATATGATCGTTAAATCGTTTTGACAGTTAATTAATATACGATGTTACACTGAAAACGAGTTAGTCCGAACCTGTAAGCTTAAATCACAATGGAAAATAAATCATAATTAACTGTATTTTTGTTAAACATGACAGAGATGACCCCAGAACACCTCAAATGATGTAATGAGGGCTTTACTCTTACCTTTTTTATATTGAATAGTATATTTAACTTGCTGCACAGTTCACCAGTTGTTACAGGACGTTGGTGGAGGTATTATAAACTTAGTCACACGTGTTTTGTTTTTATCAACCACACTGTGATTAAAGAAAGTTAGAGCTCTTTGGCAAATGCATCTTCCTTTTAATAATTGTCTGTACTGGCTGTGTTCATAGTTTCATCATTAGGCCTTCAGGTGGATGAGACTCTTTGTAATTCAACAGTTTAACCTTACAATATTTCCACAACACGCAGAATATCAGTGTCCACTAAATACAGCTGTTACAGAACCAGACATTTTAATTAAACACGAATGCCCCAGACACAGTTGATGTTGGATTTGGTAGAAGAAGAAAAAAGTCACAAGCATGTTTGTTTTTTTCCGAACAATTTAATAATATGATTATGAGTTTAAGTGATCATTTAGCATACTGACACTGAACAAACACACACTGACGACGATGAGGAGGAGGACGTCCACGGTTCTTCCTCCGGCCCCGGTGGAAGACGGGGAGCAGCTGCACCGTCAGGACACACACACCACACACACCGACCATGGAGGAGATGTCTCGGTTTACATTTTACCACCGTGGCATTAATTAAGCCGTAAAATAAATTAACGTGGACGTTGTGAACGGAGCAACAGGTGTAGAACATCAGCCGCGATGAGACACTGTTGACACACACACACACACACATACAGCATGAATGACTTATCAAGCTAAAATTACTGAAAAATATGAGTTTTACAGGGAAAGTAATGTAAAACAGTCCGGTTTCACGTCAGTAAAAGCAGTCATTACGAGGCGATCTCATCAATTAAAACGTTACGTTTAAGAATACGAGTTGACAAGAGACTAATAACAGACATTAACTATCATAAAGTTAAATTAACTCGATGTGACCAAACAGAAACTCACCTTTGAGCCGTGTTTTCCACTTTTCTGAGTGACTTTAGCACCGGACAGCGTCTCATTAGTTTCAGGCATCCTCGGTCCCGAGACACACACGACCACGCACTGCTGGTGCACAGACACAGCCGTGACGTCACGGCCAGAAATGAGACTTTTCTGTGGCTTTTCTGGCCGTTAGAAAACATTTTGACGGATAAAAAGTCCATGACTTAAAAATATAGAATACAAAAATTAGTAATTAACGGAGGTTACAGCCGGAAGTGTCCTGTGAACAGTTTTACAGGCTTCTCTTTTACTATTGCGGTCTATGGGAAAAATCCTTTCTGGGCCGCATGGGATTTTTTGTTGCAGTACCACGGGTGGCCACTGGGAAAAATCGGCGTGCCTGCTGAGAGGATTACAGGGGGGCTGGCCCAGACACTCACAGCTTCTCCGCGGCTCATCCGCGGCGCTGTCCGTGGTGCTGAAGGTGACCGGTTAACTTGACAAACAAACTGCAGCATAGTTCTGTTTGTTTATCATGTGTCAGTTTTGTTTGTGACTTGATAGTTTAGTTGTTGAGATTAAGAACATCACTCCCTCATCAAACCGGTGATAGGCATGCTGAAAAGAAAAGAGAGAGAGAGACGCGCCTGGGTATCGCAGCTGTGTAAAAAAATAAAAATAAAAAAGACGTGTCGGAATAGCGGTATCAAAAAGTGTCGGACTACCGGCATGTCTAGATAGAGGGATGTCGTAATAGCGGGATGTCTAAATAGTGACATGTCGGAATAGCGGGATGTCTGAATAGCGGGCGGAC
Organism: Trachurus japonicus; assembly: GCF_045865225.1. Classification (NCBI taxonomy): domain Eukaryota; kingdom Metazoa; phylum Chordata; class Actinopteri; order Carangiformes; family Carangidae; genus Trachurus; species Trachurus japonicus. Next base: position 28,045,495 of record NC_140923.1, read on the forward strand.
CCCATATGTGTGTGTGGCGAACTGTGATGATAAAATACATATTTTTGCTCTTTGCAGGTAAGAAGGGAGAGTTAGAATTGTGTAACGAGTGGGTGAATGTGTTATGTGCTGATTTATTATCCCGTTCGGACGTTATGTATTGTTGTTTATAGACGTTACTCAGCCAATGTACCGTACGGAAAACGGCTAGCCTGTAGTTAGCACTGGTTGCGTAGTTACCACGAGCAACAGGAAAACTATGAGCCGGTCAGCCCGGACTGCTCGTGTAGTTCATAAATAAATACATAAATAGGTTAAAATAGATACATGATTGATTTGACAATGTTTAAACATGATTGATACTGTGTATTTGTTAAATAAGTTGATATATTGAATGTACATGATGAAACTGGTCGAGACTAGGGATACAACAGTCACATGATTTATTGTTTTGATGTTGGTACAGATGTTATGATTTTTCTGTGTTAGAACAGTGAATATGTTCAGGGAATGAGAACACACACTGAAGTTAATATGTGTGTGTGGCGAACTGTGATGATAAAATACATATTTTTGCTCTTTGCAGAACAAAAATAAAGACATTCAAATTAAATGTGTAGTGGAAGGTAGCTTCACTCTGCACCACGCTACACTGACACACACACACACACACACTCGGTCTCATTCATGAAACGTGAGCAGCACGGATTTGCGTGTAAACCCTGAGCAGCGCAAATTTACGTGGATTTCCGCATTCATCAATCTTTTAGTAGTGCTGATTTTTTCGTAGCTACTCACAAAATCTACACCTGCTCCGGACTGTGTGTAGCGCTTGTGTAAATGTGGGAATGCAAATAAATACTGCTTATCACTGTTGAAAATTACATTTTAATCCGTATTACTTTCTCCCATGTTCAAAATACACCGACGCCTTTGAAACACGTAATTTAAACATGACAAACAATTAGAAATATTTGGAGAGAGAGACGTTTTAGGGATCGGACACGCACAAACACGTCAAGGCTCCATCTAATGATGATAATAATCTGATATAAAACCGGAAAAAACTTTTTTGTGTTGCTACAGTATACGCTTGGTGGGCGCAGCGCACACTTCACCCTGCGCAGCAGCGCAGTCAGCACCGGTTTGGATGGAGCTGTGAGAGACGGCTGGTGCTTCTGTAACAATATAACCTGCCTATATAACTTCATGTGTTGATACAACCATGCTCCTCTACAGCTGAGGCTGTGAAGAGCCTCCCCTTCCCGTCGTAGCTCTAGTTGTGTGTATTTTTTATTTTTTTTTTCATGTTTCATATCGAACTATTCTGGCTTTACTTCTTAAACGGTTCTTTAATCAACCAAGGATGGGCCTACTTAATTCACTAAATCTGTTTCTTCCCTCCACGCCTTTGACCTGTCCCAGTCACACCACTACTAACAGAAGAGAATTAAATATTTTTTCTGGACTCCACTTCACCCAAAATGACTTCGATCCGTGATCTCTCTTTTTTTCTCTCTCTCCCTCTTTCCTCATTTGCGTCATGGCTGCAGGTGAGCAGGATGCATCTACCTCCTAATATGGTGGTCAGGATCTCCTTATATGGCTATTCATGTATGGAGATCTATGCTAATTGCTGATCACCGGGGGCGTGTTGTTAGTTTACGATGGGTTGGCATTCATGAAGTTACACACGTGTTTACGATCAAATCTGAGTTTCCCGCACCGTTCATGAATCCGGAGTAGAGTTTTAGTAGAGTGAGCTTTTATGTGCAAATCTACACACAGATTTACTCACGTTTCATGAATGAGACCCGTGTTTTTCTTGTGTTGTCCTGTCTTAGTGATATTTCCACCAGTGGCTGGATGAATGCTTCAAATCCACTTTGCGGTCTATTGTGAAGTTCTCTGGGTCAATTTTTGTGCTGTGGACAGATCCAATCCCATTGCAAAGTGGCAAACACATGGAACCATGGCTGCATCTACTGTGTGCAGAGAGGGAACAGATAACAAGTGAAATCAGCTGACACTAAGCAGAATTTTAATAGCTCACAATGTGGTCCAGCATGGCCTAGTTTTGCTTTTGTATCACACTGTCTCAAAATCATGTTCACCACTTCTTCTTCTTTTTTTTTTTAATCTCAGGATTACAGGCATGATAATCACTATTCATGTGTAGACATATTAATTCAGTAATCTTTGTGTTACAGCTCAAAGATAGTTTAAGACAAAAAACTGCAGTCAAGGACAGGAAGGATATCTGTATTATTATCCTAGAGGGGGTAATTTATTGTGCAGTCAGCAGTAACTGGTGATAGAAATTCTCATAAGTAACCATTTCTGCTTGATATTCTTGAACAAACTTGTCAGTACTGTTCTTTGATATCACAGTGTACAATGTCTCATGGCACTGTAAGATGCTGTTTGTTTACACAGGCAGGAATAAATGTAACTTAAAGCAGAAGTAAGCGGAATATTTGTGTTAATATAAGTCTTAAATAGTTATATCTTCCAACGGCAATCACTCACATAGAGTGTTTGGCCCGAAACACGGGTCTGTCAGTCACTTTGCTCTGCTGTAAGCCGAGGAGAAAACGTCTTGTATACTTCCTTGTATCCTACAACCTTTATCCAATGAGGAGAGAGAACGGCATGAAGGGCTGTGTGTGCAGCCAAGGGATGCGCGTGAATGTGGTGACGTAGGGACGAGGACCAATAGATCCATGACGAGGGCGGGGGCTGCTAACTCCATCGGCTGACAAGAAGATAGCCAAAACGACCAGATCGCTTACTTCTGCTTTAATTAAATAATGTGTGACTCACAGAACTGTATTTAATCTGCCGCCTCTTCCACTCTGGACCCCTCAGTCATGCAGATCATGTCTATGAATGCATCTATCTTGAATTAAATAAACTGAAAGACAAGGGTCGATTTTGTTGTGTTTAATCAACTGGAATTGCCAGAACAAACTCCACAAGTGTCAGGCAGATTATATTAAAGATTCTGCAAAGCAGAAAAATATGTGAGTTCAGAGTTTGTCACAACACAGAAGGCGGGCCCCCTCTGAAGCACTGAAGGGACTCACACCTGGTATTGGGAACCGTTCTGTAGGCTATCCCTGTCAGTATAATTCGTGCTAAAAGGAAACATGTCTTCACAGCCCTATTGGCCAATGGTCTATATCAATTGTATGGAAATACATGGAAGAGGGCCGGTGGTCGTGGTTCAAGGTGCATTTTAGCTTTCATGCTAATGCTTGTCTTTGTTGCTGGTGGTGAGTTGATTTGGAAATTTGGGGGAGAAAAAGAAAAAAAAATCCAACTAATCTCAAGCTCTGTCCTTGGTCTCCGGCCGGAGCAGTGAGCGCAGTACAAACCAGCTTTTCTGAAAGTGAATTTGGCATAAGTGCCTCCATTCCGGTCAGGACGGTTGCAGTGGAAAACACCCACCAAGCCTGAGACCAGAATATCCAGACTGACGTCCAGGAACACCTGTGTGAGTGGGTGGTCCGTCCGGTCTAACCTGGTGCTTGAGCCCCCTCCCACACTTGTGAGGCTTAGGCCGCAGATGCCTGATATTACTACTGTTACTGATGATGCTCCCCATCCTGACCCCCCTCCGCCTCTCCTGCTGCTGCTCACCGGGGCCTTCCGGGCATAAAGACTGTGCTCATTCGTTCTGCCCCTTCTTCATCATGGGTTGCAGTGACGTCACGTCGAAGGGACCGCCGCCATATTTGTGTCCGATTTGACAGGTCTCCTCATATGACAGCATGCAAACCGCAGGATGGAAATGACAGTTTCTTGACAAAATGACAGGGTTTCATACATCCTGTCTGGGTTTATATCTCTATAACAACAGACAAACTCTATATTATCCCACTTATTACACAGTTTATGAATTAATTAATTAATTTGAGACGTAATGTTGATCAAAGTCCTTAGTCCGGTCACTTCTCCGCTGTTTGCTCCTCACCCTCCTCCTGTCGACTCGTGTGTAGTTGTTTTCAATGAGCTTTTGATAATCAATCAGTAGATTGATGAATTATCATGTAAATGTTACGATGTGCGCATTTATGTAGTCCTGTCTGTCATAAGAGATGACGGTTACGGGACACGTTTGTATCATGGACTCGCGGTGGCACAGACACAGCTGGTCACAGCTGTGACACTGCGCTGGCCCGTCCGCTCTGTCCGCTCTGATCGCAGGTTTGGTTTCCAGCAGCGGTGAGGGAGGCAGAGAGCCTCCACTCTCCCTCTAACAAGCTACAAGTCATTTTTCTAACATCACAAATAGTCTGAAGCTGGTAAAAATGAAACACAAGGTAAAAATCCTTGATAGTTCTTCTGCCCTGCTCCGCTGATCAGAGCGGCGTCCCTAGCAACGGCCCGTTTTACTTAGCAACGGTCTGTTATACAGAAATAAAATACCCTAAATGCAGAATCAGTGAGTAATTAATAAGAAAGTAATCAAAATGCAGAATTCAATATATCCATGTTATTAAAAAAAAGTGAATCCCCTCTTTTTGTGAGACTTGTCACAGCCCATGCTGCCACTGATAGACTGCCTGCAGTCAACTATTTATTCTATAACTTTACGTCTTTTGGGATGGAATAAAACTGCAGTCCGGGGTTATTTTGGCGACTGCTATCACAGTCAACAGCACAATATAATCCGGGCATCTTTCAAATAACGTCAATTTTCGGTCTCTTGCTGATTTCCTCCTACTACTCCACTTGTTCTGGTAACGTGTCATGCTGTGATCTGTGCCCAGATTGCCCAGATTCGGACACAAAAATGGCGGCGCAGAAACACAGTGACGTCATGTGAATCTAATGAATCTGTTGACGTTTATTTGGTTTACCTTTGAATGTACAACACCTCCACAGCATATTCCACTCATCCAGACATAGGTTTGACAAAATGGACAGAATAGTTGACATAATGTAGAAATGCAGCATTAAAGGGATAATTCAACATTTTGGCAAATTGGCCCATTGCCATAATCACTATAGTCATGGCAGTAGGTTCGTTACCTTTATTTGTCGGTGCAAGCTGTTTTTAGAGAGGTGGAGCAGAGCCGTGCGTGTGGTAGCATTTTTTATGAGAAGTGACATAAAAGTTTGAAAACAACAAGAATAGAGTGTTATGCCACCTTGTTATTATTTCAATAATGACTACATTACGTTTTATGTTATTTTGTGTTGGTTTGACTAGTTAAAGTATAGTTATTTTGTGTTCTTATGTTGTTTCATTTCAACATTGCATTATCACTACTGGCAGCCATCTTAATCTCCAAAATTACAACATGCTCTTTAGCACCACTGAATGGATGAGAGTGTGCACTTCAACAGGATCTGAAGGAGTGCAAGGCGTTAGTGGAGAATGGGGATGGATGTGAACTATATACAGATGTTACTGGTTCAAAATTGCGCGGTTTTTCCTGCACTGCAGGATCGCGTGAACGCGTGAATTTTCACCACAACTGTTTTCCTCTAGGTGGCAGCACCGTACTAAATACTGCTCAGACGTTTTGGGGACAATGCTGACAGTCACACAATGTAGCCGCGATTAGGAGTGGCGCTGTTCATGATACAGAATACAAGAGGATGAAAGGAGAACTAGCTGCAGACAGTAAATAATATAGTAGCCTAGTTTTTCAATTACAAAATGTAACGACGGCAGCTACAGTAGACTATAGCCCACGTCTCACTCACAATGAGCCAACTACAGTACTGTGCAGTAGTGCCGCAGATTTCTCACTCCGCACCTTGTTTGAGAGTGCAGCTGGATGATTTCTTGTGAATGAACGGGTCTGTGTCACTTTGGGGCTGGGCGATAAAACATAGGATAAATAACTTTCCCTCGATAGAAGACGCGGCCGATACAAAGTCGATAGGTTTCATTCATCCATTTTTTGACAGACAGCACAAACAACCAGTGATAATGAGAGTGGTGACACCGTCAGCCATGCAGCCGGCCTGGACTTTTTATTTTTAATTATGAAGGATCATCTGCGCAAGGCAAAGATGATAGCATCAACAAAACACGGCTGTATGGGACAGGCTTTTATTTAATTCAGAACAAACCGCTTAGCAAAAATGGAAAATATAGTCTATAATAATTAATTGATCTGTTGTTTGGCCACTGTTTGAAAATACCCCGAATTATGAGCAAATAATCTGATCCAGAGCAGCAGTCATAATCAGACTTCTTCTAAATAAACCTAAACATTCAATAACTGGGTCAGGTCGGACCATGGGGTTTTTTTTTCTCTTCTTCTTCACAGGAGAAAATGAGGTGCGCTGTGCTCACGGACGCGTTGATGTTTTGTGATTTATCTGCTGCCTTGACTCTGCCCTTTATACATGTGCGTTCAGATTAACAATAAGACAAGCCATGGTTGAGTTTATTTAGTTAATAATCAGCATCTTAGTACCTCTGATCCGGAGCGATAGTGTTATGAAAATCGCTACAGTTGAACTGGTCTGGTTGCTCAATCTCATTGTTTCAAAGAAAAGGGATTGATTTTTATAACGAAATGAAACGAAAACAATATTATATTGATACATTGTTGTTTAGGTCACCAGATCTAAACCCGATAGAGCTGGTCTGGGCTTCGATGAAGCACTACATCCGCTCTGAGGCGAAACCAACTAACAGGGAGGAGTTGGAAGCAGCGATCCAGACATTTTGGATGGAGAAGCTGACCATCAGCGTCTGTAATAAGTACATCGATCATCTGGACAGTGTCATTGAGAAATGAAACGAAAACAATATTATATTGATACATTGTTGTAAAAAAAAATCCAAAAGAAACGAAAATGAACTAAAGAAAATAACTTTCACACACACATTAAAACAGTGCGATTGGTTGAAAGCTGATAATTAGCCATGTGCTTATAAGCTGATTGGCCGAAACCAAGAACAAAGCCGCGTGAATGGCCAATCGCCATGTGTTAACGGCCGACATGTAAATCAGCTGTTTCGATGGGCGTTAAATGAATAGAGATGTTAATGTGTCTCATAAGGTACTTTGCACATAGGCTACTTTCTGTAACTGGAAGAAAAACAGCCAGCTGGAAGAATGTGTTGCCTAAATCTTTTACTGTGTGGGAGATCTCCACCAACGGAGAAAGCAAGTGGGACCGTTCTGCCCAGTCTCTGAGCAGCGCACGTTTCACAGACTCCAGCACCTTGGACAATGCTGCGGGGGGAGGGAGGGGGGCTGTCGGGGTGGAGGTGCTGTACTGTAGGCTACAGTAGGGTGAGGATAGGACCCTCAGATGATCTTCCCGGAGTTCGCAAGAACTCGTTGATCTTATCTATGCAGTCTTTCAAGTCCTTTCTGTCCATGCCTGGGAACTCCGTTCTCAGTGACTGCACTACAAAGGTCTTCACATTTTGTGGCAGTTCATGTTTCCTCCTGGATCCGTCCCAGTTTGTTTTTTTTTCTCTAGCTTTATTTAAAATATACAGCAGCTTTATATTAGGCTACAGTCACCAGCAGGCACACAAACAGCATCCCCAGGACAGGATATCGATTACGGTCACATGCCAGTCGCTCCTCCCTTCAGTTCTATAACTTTCTCAATGACACTGTCCAGATGATCGATGTACTTATTACAGACGCTGATGGTCAGCTTCTCCATCCAAAATGTCTGGATCGCTGCTTCCAACTCCTCCCTGTTAGTTGGTTTCGCCTCAGAGCGGATGTAGTGCTTCATCGAAGCCCAGACCAGCTCTATCGGGTTTAGATCTGGTGACCTAAACAACAATGTATCAATATAATATTGTTTTCGTTTCATTTCGTTATAAAAATCAATCCCTTTTCTTTGAAACAATGAGATTGAGCAGCTAAAAACCAGACCAGTTCAACTGTAGCGATTTTCATAACACTATCGCTCCGGATCAGAGGTACTAAGATGCTGATTATTAACTAAATAAACTCAACCATGGCTTGTCTTATTGTTAATCTGAACGCACATGTATAAAGGGCAGAGTCAAGGCAGCAGATAAATCACAAAACATCAACGCGTCCGTGAGCACAGCGCACCTCATTTTCTCCTGTGAAGAAGAAGAGAAAAAAAAACCCCATGGTCCGACCTGACCCAGTTATTGAATGTTTAGGTTTATTTAGAAGAAGTCTGATTATGACTGCTGCTCTGGATCAGATTATTTGCTCATAATTCGGGGTATTTTCAAACAGTGGCCAAACAACAGATCAATTAATTATTATAGACTATATTTTCCATTTTTGCTAAGCGGTTTGTTCTGAATTAAATAAAAGCCTGTCCCATACAGCCGTGTTTTGTTGATGCTATCATCTTTGCCTTGCGCAGATGATCCTTCATAATTTGTGATACATAATCATCAAGTCATAAAGCAAGACAGGCTTTATCATATTACAATAGTTTCTGTGATTTAAGCAGGGTATACAGTAGTTAGTTCTAGTTTAATAGCCTAGAGTTTAAGCTGTGGATTACTGCACAGATCACTGAGTCATCCGCCTGTCGTCCTCCGTTCTCACAGATGCCACCTGGTGGTTGTTTTGGCACATTGAGGCTTTTCATTAAAAGCTCTTGTCTCGCCAAAGAAAAAAAATGCCCGAGTCTTGTGGCGTCTCGCGTGGATCACGCGTGAAGTCCGCAATTTTGAACCAGTAACATCTGTATGACCCATATTAGTGTTGGGCGATTTTGACATTCTCAGATCGTCCCAATCGCCCTCCCAGGAGATCGCCGATAGACCTATCTATCGGCGGGCTACTGGTGGTGTGGGGGGGGGGGGTCGTTCCACGTGTTCGTTCAACCGGGGGGGGGGCGGCGGCGTAGGCGTATGAGTTTCGCTTTTACCGTGCCCTGCTGTCATGCATGCGCGCTTCTCTCTTCTCTCTCCCCTTGTGTCTCTCTCCCCTTGTGTCTGTGAGTGCTAATAATGGAGAAAGAGCGCTATGATCAATGAACGGAACGCTATTGCGTTGCCGAAAGCCGAAAAATCTATTCGTGGCGGACGTAATTTATTTGTGGCATTAGTGAACACCTCGTCGGGCTGTGACAGGGCTGGCGTCGGCAGCGTCACAGCCACAACACCAGCTAAACGTGTTTCCTCAAATTTGAGGCGGAGTGGCCACCCTGTTTACCACAGAGATTTTGTGTGCGGTCATATGACTACCTGGCTCCGTCTGATTGGACGTCGCCAGTGGCTGCATTTGATTGGTGAAACACTGTCATTTGACAGAGTATCTGTTGGAAGCAGCCAGAGAAGCGGCTTCATTAAAACAAAACAAACAGATTGCGCATTGGATCAATAAAAAAAAGTAGCGAGTATGTGTGTGTGTGTGTGTGTGTGTGTGTGTGTGTGTGTGTAAAATCGCCAAAAAAACAAAACATCGCCGATCGTCCTTCCAATCGCCGATAGACGATTGGATCGCCAATCGGCACAACCCTAACCCATATAACACTTTCTGCTGAGCCAGGAGTTTTGGCTTCCAGTGTAGTAACATAGAATGGCCACTAGGCAAGGATTGAGGATGGCAACATCTCAAGGTGGTACACTTCCGGAGAAGAGCATGAGGGTGAAACCATGGTCACAGAATAAAATGCACAGTCAGCAGAGATAAGGCCTCAACAGGTGGGAGGGAGAAATACTAATCAGCACATGCCCAACAGTATATAAGCCACACATTGATGATATGAAATCGGTCGCTCTGTCGCTCTCTTTGCAGTGCACCTCCGTGTACGAAGTTCTGAACTTTATTTTTCTTATCTTTTGCCTATGTGTGCGACTCGGGTTGTTTTTCTTTTGCTTTGTTCTGAAGTGAATTAAAGACAACTCTACTTGAAGATCCATCTTTTCCAGCGTCATGTTTTGAGTTTTTGAGTTTATTTTACTTAAATGGAGAAGGAAAAGTAAAGGCCCAAATAGGACGATATATACAGTATGTTCTATATATGTTATATTTCTTCTACATGAGCTGAGGCTAATGGGATTTCTTGGTTTCCCTCATCAAACTCATCAAATACACAATCCAACAACTCCAAAACGCTCCGGTGGACAAGATGTGACCTGCATATTCACCACGTTATGAGATAATAACAGAACGTTATGAGACAGAGTTGTTTTAGAGGTAAATTCATGCAAAACCTCGAAAACGACTCTGTCTCATAACGTTCTGTTATTATCTCATAACGTGGTGAATGTGCAGGTCACAACTTGTCCACTTTGATGAGTTTGATGAGGGAAACCAAGAAATCCCATCAGCCTCCATAGCGTAGCTCTGAGCAGCTCGTGGCTCGGCTCTGCGGTTCTAAAAATAGCTTGCACCGACAATTAAAGGTAATGAACCTACTGCTATGACTATAGTGATTATGGCAATGGGCCAATTTGCCAAAATGTTGAACTATCCCTTTAAAGATTTCACATAGTATATGATATGAACATTCCCGTAAACACTCCAATTTGTAATGTAGAGGTTGGTTTTGGATTTACAGCCAGCCTTGACCTCCGTGGACCCTAAACAAAATTTTGCCAAGGGGCCTTCCAACATGACACATGAGTCATTTACTGTAAACCCTTTTCAAACATATCACCTCACTGAGCATCTGAGCTTAAAACACTGGCTCCAGGGTCCATTCCAATGATTTATTGCTTAGAGATGGCAATATGAATGATGGTAAACATCAATATAATAATATTCAAACAATATAATAATCTAATAATATTCAAACAATATATATGCAAAGATATGCAAAGATTATGAACCTTCCAGCTCCTCATATCAAAGATGAAGTGGAGAGAGCACAGGTTTACCTGTTTGCTGTTCCTGCAGTTCACTCCTTACTTTCTCATGTTTTTATCCTCTTTCTGTGGAAAGGAATGTGTCGGGGTTCGGTCCTTTGTAGCGATGGATGGAAAGATGATGGCCCAGTCGGCAAACTTTTGTTGGGTGATTTTCTTTTTATTACATCAAAGACCAAAATACCCACGGGTGGCAACGCAAAAACAGCAGGAATATTTACAACAGGATGGAGGAAAAAGATATTTACAAGAATCAGGCAGCAAGTGTTATCGAATGCTCCCTTCAAGTGAGCTGAGCTCTCTTTATTTTTTTTTTTGAATACTTTATTTTGAAGTTTTTCAAATATGCAAACATAATACAACTTATTCCCATGGCAAAGTAGTAGAAAATAGAAAAAACAGCCCGCACAACCTCGTTTTTGCTCCAGAATATTTTACTGACACAACGTTTCGGGCTCTCAGCCCTTCATCAGGTCATCATCATAATGTGTTTCACCCGTGTAACATCTATATGTAGACGCCCCCTGGTGACGTCATCGTGACGTGGCGTCATTCACAAAAAAATAATCACACACAACATGGCAACATAGTAGCCTGTGTGAGGACAACTTACCAATGGGGAAACATTTAACATTCATACATCATACAATATATCTCAAACGTCCAAGAGTGACATCAGGTTAAAAAAATATACATCTACATATCTTGTCCCTCACATGCATCACAAAAAATGACTGGTAGGGAACTCTTCATTCATGCCTCTAGGAGACATCGTGCCCAAAGTGAATATCCAAAAGGATTCTCGTTGCAACAACAGTCTATTCGTATCACCTCCTCGTCTTGGTCGTTTAACATGTTCGATTCCCTGATATGTGAGGGATGCCACGTTGTGTTTTGCCTGCAGGAAGTGCATCGCTACTGGACTCTTTGGGTCCTGATTTCTTATGCTGCATCTATGCTCTGCAATGCGTGTCTTTAGTGCTCGATTCGTTTTCCCCACGTATCCTAAACCACACGGACATTTAAGTAAATATATAACATTGGTGGTGGTGCACGTAATAATGCTTTTGATATCAAAACGCTTCCCTGTAAGGGGATGCGTGAACGTGTGGCTCTTACTGGTGAAATTACATTGCGCACAATTGGCACATCTGTAATTGCCACCTGGGACCTGTGTGAACAAAGTGTCCGGTCTCTGAGGGAGGAGGTCTGATTTTACTACAATTTGCCTGATGTTGGGGGGACGTTTGTATACAATTCTAGGTGTGTCCTTAAATGTTATGGACAGCTTAGGATCACCGCTCAGGATATGCCAGTGTTTTTTTTGTTCGAATTCCCTTCCCAAATTAGAATATTGTAGAATGCATAACGGGCTGTTGTTGGAAGACTTATTCCCTGTGGCCTGTAGACACTGGTCCTGTGTTACATCAGTGAATTTGTCCCGTGCTTGTCTTAACCAGTCTTGTGGGTAGCGTCTTTCCTTGAAACGCATATCCAAAAGATCTGCTTGATGTACATAGTCAACATCTTCACTACATAATCTACGGATGCGGTTATACTGGCTGATGGGGAGGCTCCGTTTTAAAGAAAGTGGATGAAAACTGTCCGCTCTTAAGAGAGCATTTCTATCAGTGGGTTTTTTATATACCGTTGTTTTGAAACCTTTTTCTTCTCTTATAATCAGGATGTCGAGATAATTGATTTCATTCATATTAAACGACATCGTAAATTTTAAAGATTGATTACAGGTATTAATCCATTGAAAGAAATCATGAAGTTTTTGTTCACTTCCAGTCCACAACAGAAAAATATCATCCACATAACGTTTCCACATTTTAATGTGGGACAAAAAAGGATTTGTGGGACCAAAAACCATGTCTTGTTCAAATAGACCCATAAATAGACCAGCGTAATTCGGAGCCATCCGGCTACCCATCGCTGTGCCACGCACTTGGAGAAAAAAATCACTTTCAAACATGAAAAAATTCCTCGTGAGAACCAGTTCAGCCAACTCTCTAACACAAAGTGTGGAAGGTAAAGACTGTGGGGCACGTGTGTTTAAAAAATAAGTCAATGCTCGTAGTCCATCTTCATGGGGAATACAGGTATATAGACTCTCAACATCCAGAGTGACCATGATGACCTCACCTTCAATATTGTCTATGTTCTTAAGAGTATTTATCATGTCCATAGAGTCTCTTACATACGAAGACAGCGAAAAAACATGGGGTTTTAAATGAGAGTCCACATAGGTAGAAATTTTTTCTGTCAGTGACCCTATTGAGGCCACTATAGGTCTACCTGGGGGGGACTCCAGAGATTTGTGTATCTTTGGTAAAGTATATATCACCGGAGTGACCGGGTTCTCAATTTTCATAAAATCCAAAGTCTTTTTATCAAAATCTCCATTATCAAAAAAATGCTGTAATTTATTGTGAATCTCTGTTTTAAAGAGAGGGGTGGGATTTGACGACAACTTTCTGTAGAATGTGACATCTTCAAGTTGTCTGAGAATCTCATTTTCATAATCCACACGATTTTGCAATACTATGGCCCCGCCCTTATCTGCGGGCTTGACGACCACTGTATAATCATTTTTTAGTTCAATTAAAGCATCTCTTTGTTCTTTCGGGAGGTTATTCATGGTTCTATATTCTCGTTTTTTATTCATGATTTGGATCACATCTTTTTCCACGAGACGACAATAAGTTTCTAAGGAGGGGTTTCTATTTCTAGGGGGGCAAAACGTAGATTTTGGCCGAAATAATAATTTTGTGTTAGTCTCATTCACATTGGCGGAGGATGAGTGAATAGGCCCATCCGCAATCACATGTCTCATCGCCAAATCATTCGGACCACTGAGGGGGCTATAAAATTCCCTCAACCTCAGGGAGCGGAAAAATTTTTGAAAGTCAATGATGGTATTAAAGTCATTACATTGTGTCGTGGGAACGAATGACAAACCTTTGCTGAGGGCTGATTTGCAAGATGTGCTTATGGTCTTACTGGGGGTGTGTCCCGGGGAAACCCTCTCCATCTGTACACCTGGGCATCCTTGTAGTCCTTGCTGTCACGTTCAAACTTTTTGATTTTTTGAAACCTCAGTTTTGTCTCCATCTCCGTCTTGAAATGTGTGAGTTCGCCTTCTAATTTGGACAGTTTTTCTTTATCAGTGACCATCTCATTCAGTTGCGCACTCGTATGGTTGATCTCTTCTCGTGTCATAGACAACTGCTCAGACACATCCTGGATCACCAACGCCATCAGATCGAATGAGCATTTGTTCATAATTTGGCACCACTGATCGCAGAATTTCTCATTCATTTTTCCGATTGTTGGTGCTTTCTGTATTCTCAAACCTCGAGGGATTTGTCTTTTTCGTAGATAGTCACTGAGTGTCATGGCGTGTAGATGCAGGCGCGTTTCTCTATCATAGAGGCGTCTCAAGTTTTTGCCCAGGCCCTCACTTGTCTGAAGGCTTTCTGTGGCTTCATCAAAAAGAGAGTCTTTCACCATAATCCTGTTGTAATCCTCTGTGGAAAAGTCTAATGTTTTAGAAAGTTCATGGTTATCTCCTGATGTCATCTTGAAACAATTCTTGTGGAGTCTCGTCCGGAGTGCCGTATAAAAAAGATATTTTTTGTGATGCATGTGAGGGACAAGATATGTAGATGTATATTTTTTTAACCTGATGTCACTCTTGGACGTTTGAGATATATTGTATGATGTATGAATGTTAAATGTTTCCCCATTGGTAAGTTGTCCTCACACAGGCTACTATGTTGCCATGTTGTGTGTGATTATTTTTTTGTGAATGACGCCACGTCACGATGACGTCACCAGGGGGCGTCTACATATAGATGTTACACGGGTGAAACACATTATGATGATGACCTGATGAAGGGCTGAGAGCCCGAAACGTTGTGTCAGTAAAATATTCTGGAGCAAAAACGAGGTTGTGCGGGCTGTTTTTTCTATTTTCTACTGTCCATTTGGCCCAGCACCCCAAGCAAGGGATGTGCGTATATTTTCACTATTTTTGATATCTTTTTTATACGGCACTCCGGACGAGACTCCACAAGAATTGTTTCAAGATGACATCAGGAGATAACCATGAACTTTCTAAAACATTAGACTTTTCCACAGAGGATTACAACAGGATTATGGTGAAAGACTCTCTTTTTGATGAAGCCACAGAAAGCCTTCAGACAAGTGAGGGCCTGGGCAAAAACTTGAGACGCCTCTATGATAGAGAAACGCGCCTGCATCTACACGCCATGACACTCAGTGACTATCTACGAAAGAGACAAATCCCTCGAGGTTTGAGAATACAGAAAGCACCAACGATCGGCAAAACGAATGAGAAATTCTGCGACCAGTGGTGCCAAATTATGAACAAATGCTCATTCGATCTGATGGCGTTGGTGATCCAGGAAGTGTCTGAGCAGTTGTCTATGACACGAGAAGAGATCAACCATACGAGTGCGCAACTGAATGAGATGGTCACTGATAAAGAAAAACTGTCCAAATTAGAAGGCGAACTCACACATTTCAAGACGGAGATGGAGACAAAACTGAGGTTTCAAAAAATCAAAAAGTTTGAACGTGACAGCAAGGACTACAAGGATGCCCAGGTGTACAGATGGAGAGGGTTTCCCCGGGACACACCCCCAGATACGTCACAGAGGATTCCCCGTGCCGGCGAAAGACACACCTGGAGACGCAGAGTTCCTGATTTTTCGGACACATCTTCCTTCGAGTCCGAGTTCAGCGATGGAGTTTATTCCCAACGGGGAAGTTTTTTAGAGAGAGGGAATCGGGGCCGTGGAGGACAACGAGGGCGAGGAGAACGAGGAGGGAGAAGACCTGGAGGAAATGCCGGAGGAGCAAGAGAAAGGCATCGCTCCCCCTACCCCACACGGAGCAGGATGAAACATTGAATGTGATCAACCTGTCCAGTAAGACCATAAGCACATCTTGCAAATCAGCCCTCAGCAAAGGTTTGTCATTCGTTCCCACGACACAATGTAATGACTTTAATACCATCATTGACTTTCAAAAATTTTTCCGCTCCCTGAGGTTGAGGGAATTTTATAGCCCCCTCAGTGGTCCGAATGATTTGGCGATGAGACATGTGATTGCGGATGGGCCTATTCACTCATCCTCCGCCAATGTGAATGAGACTAACACAAAATTATTATTTCGGCCAAAATCTACGTTTTGCCCCCCTAGAAATAGAAACCCCTCCTTAGAAACTTATTGTCGTCTCGTGGAAAAAGATGTGATCCAAATCATGAATAAAAAACGAGAATATAGAACCATGAATAACCTCCCGAAAGAACAAAGAGATGCTTTAATTGAACTAAAAAATGATTATACAGTGGTCGTCAAGCCCGCAGATAAGGGCGGGGCCATAGTATTGCAAAATCGTGTGGATTATGAAAATGAGATTCTCAGACAACTTGAAGATGTCACATTCTACAGAAAGTTGTCGTCAAATCCCACCCCTCTCTTTAAAACAGAGATTCACAATAAATTACAGCATTTTTTTGATAATGGAGATTTTGATAAAAAGACTTTGGATTTTATGAAAATTGAGAACCCGGTCACTCCGGTGATATATACTTTACCAAAGATACACAAATCTCTGGAGTCCCCCCCAGGTAGACCTATAGTGGCCTCAATAGGGTCACTGACAGAAAAAATTTCTACCTATGTGGACTCTCATTTAAAACCCCATGTTTTTTCGCTGTCTTCGTATGTAAGAGACTCTATGGACATGATAAATACTCTTAAGAACATAGACAATATTGAAGGTGAGGTCATCATGGTCACTCTGGATGTTGAGAGTCTATATACCTGTATTCCCCATGAAGATGGACTACGAGCATTGACTTATTTTTTAAACAAACGTGCCCCACAGTCTTTACCTTCCACACTTTGTGTTAGAGAGTTGGCTGAACTGGTTCTCACGAGGAATTTTTTCATGTTTGAAAGTGATTTTTTTCTCCAAGTGCGTGGCACAGCGATGGGTAGCCGGATGGCTCCGAATTACGCTGGTCTATTTATGGGTCTATTTGAACAAGACATGGTTTTTGGTCCCACAAATCCTTTTTTGTCCCACATTAAAATATGGAAACGTTATGTGGATGATATTTTTCTGTTGTGGACTGGAAGTGAACAAAAAACTTCATGATTTCTTTCAATGGATTAATACCTGTAATCAATCTTTAAAATTTACGATGTCGTTTAATATGAATGAAATCAATTATCTCGACATCCTGATTATAAGAGAAGAAAAAGGTTTCAAAACAACGGTATATAAAAAACCCACTGATAGAAATGCTCTCTTAAGAGCGGACAGTTTTCATCCACTTTCTTTAAAACGGAGCCTCCCCATCAGCCAGTATAACCGCATCCGTAGATTATGTAGTGAAGATGTTGACTATGTACATCAAGCAGATCTTTTGGATATGCGTTTCAAGGAAAGACGCTACCCACAAGACTGGTTAAGACAAGCACGGGACAAAATTCACTGATGTAACACAGGACCAGTGTCTACAGGCCACAGGGAATAAGTCTTCCAACAACAGCCCGTTATGCATTCTACAATATTCTAATTTGGGAAGGGAATTCGAACAAGTTGTAAAAAAACACTGGCATATCCTGAGCGGTGATCCTAAGCTGTCCATAACATTTAAGGACACACCTAGAATTGTATACAAACGTCCCCCCAACATCAGGCAAATTGTAGTAAAATCAGACCTCCTCCCTCAGAGACCGGACACTTTGTTCACACAGGTCCCAGGTGGCAATTACAGATGTGCCAATTGTGCGCAATGTAATTTCACCAGTAAGAGCCACACGTTCACGCATCCCCTTACAGGGAAGCGTTTTGATATCAAAAGCATTATTACGTGCACCACCACCAATGTTATATATTTACTTAAATGTCCGTGTGGTTTAGGATACGTGGGGAAAACGAATCGAGCACTAAAGACACGCATTGCAGAGCATAGATGCAGCATAAGAAATCAGGACCCAAAGAGTCCAGTAGCGATGCACTTCCTGCAGGCAAAACACAACGTGGCATCCCTCACGTATCAGGGAATCGAACATGTTAAACGACCAAGACGAGGAGGTGATACGAATAGACTGTTGTTGCAACGAGAATCCTTTTGGATATTCACTTTGGGCACGATGTCTCCTAGAGGCATGAATGAAGAGTTCCCTATCAGTCATTTTTTGTGATGCATGTGAGGGACAAGATATGTAGATGTATATTTTTTTTAACCTGATGTCACTCTTGGACGTTTGAGATATATTGTATGATGTATGAATGTTAAATGTTTCCCCATTGGTAAGTTGTCCTCACACAGGCTACTATGTTGCCATGTTGTGTGTGATTATTTTTTTGTGAATGACGCCACGTCACGATGACGTCACCAGGGGGCGTCTACATATAGATGTTACACGGGTGAAACACATTATGATGATGACCTGATGAAGGGCTGAGAGCCCGAAACGTTGTGTCAGTAAAATATTCTGGAGCAAAAACGAGGTTGTGCGGGCTGTTTTTTCTATTTTCTACTGTCCATTTGGCCCAGCACCCCAAGCAAGGGATGTGCGTATATTTTCACTATTTTT